>NW_009952694.1:7170136-7237316 GCF_000747805.2 Chaetura pelagica
AAAGAGAGTAACAGATTGCATATGATCTAATTTCTTCCCTGGTTTGTCCGGTGTGTCAGCCTTTCTGTGACAGAATCCAAAGGAAGCTGTGATTTGGAAAAATAATACAAGTTAGTACATTGTAATGCTAAACTAAAACTCCAAGCGGTTTGTTCCTCGTCCCCAAATCTTATTATGAAATCTTTTGTAACTCAAAAGAGGACAAGATCAGAGGACAGTTAGCATGTTCCTTGTAGACCAGGAGAAATATTGCATTTATGGATGAACTCACAAAGGAGCAGAGGATCTAGAATTGCTAAACATCAATATTAATTATATAAATCTGTCAAATTCTACTTTTAGCTGGGTGTTTCCTTATCCCTCTGACATACGACCAAGAAGATGGTTCAGCAGGGTGCTGGGAAGGCTGGGAAGGCTGTGCTGCACAGGTGCCAATGACAAGCAGCATGACAGGTCTTTCACTGCTAGTAAGAAGCCTGCTGTTTCAAGGTTTATCAACAGAAGTAAGATCTAGGAGGTGCAGGAGCACGTCTTCCCAAAACTTACTAGAGCAGATTGTAGTTAATAGTGTTGTTGTGGCTGTAATGTTGTTAGTGTGTAAGTGAATCAAGGCTAGTAAATCAACTTACTGGACTATAACTGACTAGTTTTTTGACCTGAAAGACATTTTGTATCTGAACTCTTGCCTGTTTGTTCCAATTACATCAGCTGTTCTACTAGACTACATCAATTCCCTCTTACAGCAGTGTTTGCTGTCCTCTGACTGCAGGATGTGACACTGGCAACTGTCATAAGGACATACTGGGCTATGTGGACCTAGATTTCATCTGAAATGGCAGTTCCAGGATTTCAGCACTGAGCTCGCTCTCCTTGGGGCTAAAGGGCAGGTTGTTACTTGCAGAGATATTTTTGGTATTAGACATGCAACTGGGAATCCTCATCACTTATTGTCGTTGACTGTCTAGTGTTAATCCTCATTTCTGGCTATGTCCTAATTCTGAGTTGCTTGTGTTTGTTTTTATCATGACTCATTAAATTCTTCCTGCAGATTTCCTTGGGTTCTAAATTTTTCTTATTGACATATTGACCTGCACTTTTTCGTCATCCTTTTGTAAAATACTCATCAGCTTTCAGGGACCACAGAAGAAACATTGACACCTCAGGACAAAGCAGGGAGAGCAAATTAAAAAATCACTGAATGCTTTTGATTCTTCTACTAAGTAGTGTGGCATAGCTGAACAAGCAAAGGCTTTCTAAAGATAATGCCCTATTCACCCTGCCATTCAAGGAACAGAGTAGGGTTGCTCAAAGGTTGGGAATTAGTGCGCAAGTACTCTTTTAGTCCTTCAGGTAGCTGATAAAACTGGCACACATGCAGGAAAGCTTTTAGGGAGGTGTCAAGTGTGGGAATGCAGTCTGCTGGATAATACGCTACACTTGGGCTTTGGGATTAGAAGATACCACTGCCAACTTTTTAATGCAGTAGCTAAAACTCTCAGGTTTAAAGGATTAATACCATTTATTTACTTCATTTCCTCCTGCCCTCAAATCTGCACCCCTCCAAAGCAAAACTTTTCTAATCAGCCTGTACTTCTTGCTGAGCTAGCTGGTGCTTTTTTTTTCTTTTTTTTTTTTTTTTCCCAACACACTTATTTCTACATTGAAAAAGCCTGAGAACAACAACAAAAAAAAAAGTGTGAGGAGAGCTGAAGCTTAGGTAAGGGGGACTGGTTCATGATGTTGTAATTGATTTAACTCTTGGGTGCCTCAGTTACTTCTTTGCTAGCTTGCCTAGGGTAGCAGTGTTTTTCTCTGTAGCAAAGCTAATGCTCTGTGTATTTGCAGGGAAGGGAGAGCACAGGCAGTGTTTTCTTTAGGGCTGCAGAGCACAGCAAGAGATGAGGAGGAAGAGTCCTTGTAAGGGTACAGGGCTTGGAGCAGCAGAAGAGGGAGGGAAGGGACAGCTCTTCACCTGCCCAGAGGCAGCTCTGTGCTGTGGAGCAGGGCTTGGGAGATGATGGGAAGCTCCTGTCTACAGGGTCACCCCTGGAATTTCCTTTAATTCTGCCAGAGCCCAGTTTAATCTTGTATTGCCTGTATTTTCCACATTTTAAGTGTGATAAAAAGGATGTTTCACAGAGTTTATCTTATGTCTGTGTCTGGCATTTTTCTCATTTATTTTCCATATCAGATGAAAAATATTTCTCCTATATAGTATGTGAACAAGTCACATATTTAACACAAAAGGATTTTAATTTCTTTCCTACTCATTCAGCTGGCAGTCCTTTAGTGTGATATCATGGCATGAAGATTTGTGAGACTCAGGTCAAGCAGTTAAGTTTATTTGGTACTTCAAAGTTACATATGGTCACTAGATTTTTTTTCTAGATATAAGAGGTGAGTGACTTGTACTTTATTATTATTATTATTGTTATTGTTATTGTTATTGTTATTATTATTATTATTATTATTATGTGATGAGTGCCAGGCTAAAATCCTAATTCCTGTCTCCAGTTACAGAGCAGAAATATGTAAGAGCATACAGAGAGTTACAACAGTGTAACTGTAAGCAAGTGCAAATGAGATAAATGATTATTTGCGATTTCACAGGTGATTACATGTCTAGAGCCAGCTAAAATTATCCTACCAAAATAGGGCAATATGGTTAATTTCATTTCATCAAAAATTGAGTTTCATAAGGAAACTAAGTATCAGAAGATTACTGAGGCCTAGAGAAAAACAGCATCTCATCCAGGTGCACAAAACAATTCTGTTGCAGAACAAGTGGAATCAAGGAGCTACAGCGCATCCCAGATTTACTAGGCTGAGGCGCACAGAAGTGGTAGCAATGGCAAAGTTCTCTCTTATGGTTCAATCTATTTTTAGATTTATACCTTTAATCTCAAATTGAGTAACCCACCACAGCATTGGGAGAATAACTTTAATATCCTGATGATACATTTTCTATATGACTACATTGATTGTCATTCTAGAAATACCTTAGCTAGATAGAGCAGCTGTATTGTATCTCATTTCTGTTACACCAAAAGCTTGGTTGACAGGATCCAGCTAATAAAAATAAGTGTGTGCCAGATCATTGTGATGAACAAGCTACATGTACAGAGAGCTCAAGAAATGCCTTTTAGTGACCTCTGCATTGTGAGTTTGAGACTAAAATATGTGGGACAAGAGAGCACCATGCTGCTCTTCGATTTGGAAGTGCCAAGTTATTGTAAACTGCTAAAATTGATAGTGTATTTTCCCATTGGGGCAACTGCTGTGCAGTAGCAATATATTGATGTGGACCTCACACCGCTTACTTTTAAGTTATTTTAGGTGTGGAGTTTTTTCTAGAGATGCAGTCCCAGAGCATTAACAGAATCCTGTTCTAAATAGCTTTCTTTGGGAAGTTTGGAATCAGTTGCCTTTCTTCATCCGGTCTAGTCTTGCCTTCTCAAAGTCTTCCCCAGCTCCTCCCTTGTTTTCCATCTGCAGCTTCTGCATCTGTGCAGATGGCTGTACCCCACAGTTAGGGCTTTATCTAGACATACATATTTAGCTGTGTGTAGGAACTACAAGTTACTTAATATTTATCTACTTTGAAAGGGTCCCATGGAGGACTTGGCTTCCATCTGTTAAAATCTACCTCTACTTGTCCTCCCTGATGGAGGCTTGAGGGAAGGGAGGGGAGGATAAGCTTCTCTCCCTAACAAGCATATTATATTTAGCTGAGGAACAAAATATCCCAGATCTTAGGAGTACTGGTGGAGACAGACAGATTAGGCTCTTGCTGACCAGGTTTTCCACTTCATACATGCATCAGATCTGAGCCAGGTCCATGGAGAATCTTCTCCTCCCATTTTAACAACTGCCCCAGTCCATGATAAATGTTTATTTTGTAGGGAGGGAGGGCTGGAGGGAGAAGAAGAGCAAGAGTCCTGTTTCTTCCTTTCCATCTTTTCTGGTTGCTTTCACATAGAAGCTAAACTGCAACCCCTTGAGCACCTTGAAGGATTAAATGCTGATCAAAGGCAGGTTTAACCATATCCTCAGGACAAGCTGCTTAGACACCAAGCAACACATCTCTGGGTTAGCACAGCAACCAGAAAAGCAGAATAAATTAACAATTGTCATTTTGACATGAACAGGGCAGAGTTTTGGAAGAGGAGGCACTGAGAGGGTTCGGGGGAGTAGGGTGTGGTAATGCAGTTGGAAATGAAGTCAACATTTATCTCTTCCGTATAGCCAAGAGACATGCTCTGCTTCTGATCTTGGCTGATTGCTGGCATCTGCTGCCACACAGTGCCTTTTCCCTCCTCAGTTTTGGGCTTTCCAGCATAATAGCATTAGTGGCATTAGATAGGAGTTTGTGTTACTAGCTACAACCTAAGGGAGGAGAAAATCTTTGGGGGATAAATTTACAGACCCTTCAGCTATCCTGATTGGCACTCAGTCCTTTAATTCTTGCCCACTCTGTTCCAGCCCAGCTTTTTATAGGCTTGCAAAATGTTGAGGATCTTCTTCATCTGTTTATTTTGCAGTAATTTCCCCTTGTGAATTCTAAACTCACAGTTTCTGCCTTGCACGTAATCAGAGCACACACTTTTGTTTCTAATTTTTCTAGTGCGGGCAAAATCTGAGAAAAAAAGAATAGCTAACTTTTGAAGTTTATAAGTGGAGGATATACTGAAAAGGAGGATTATTTAGCTTTGAGGAAAGATGAGTTAGAGGAGTCTGCTTAATTGTTAGTGAAAGGTCTGTGAAGGATAAGACACCAGATGATCAGCATCTAGTTCTCAAAGTCTTCAGCACTGGAGGGCCAGTCAGTAACAGAGCAGAGACGTGAAAAGAAGTATCGTTTTGCACTGTAAACAAAACCCAGACATTTATACCCTCTATTGCCACTGGGCAGCAGGACCCAGTTCTTATGTTTGCTCAGAATAATAACAACTTGCTTTTAAGTCCCTGGATTGTGTGCAGGCTTTTTTTTGTAGAGTAGGAGGAGAGGTGCAGTAACTCTCACCTGTCTTTCTCTTGGCCCAGCTCCAAACCCTTTTTGGGCTGTGGGCACTGTGGGAGACTGGCTGCTGTAACAGGAAAGCAAGGATGGGCAGAGGGGGGAGTATGCAGGTTCTCTACTTCTTCCATCTTAATCCTAGGTAAAATTAAAGTAGACAGAGTCAGAAATCCTGTTTATGATCCCAGTTCACTCCCTGCCTTCGTGGACAGTGACTCAGAGGCACATTCAGGCTCTAAGAGAGGCATTATCAAATTGCATGCTTCAAGTCATTATCTAATCATTGTAGAGGTCAGGAAGTAGTCTCTCCCTGTGCTGCCTGCCTTTGCTGGTTGAACCAAGCAAGCAGCAAGCTATTTTACCAACTCAGTAGAATTCAGATGCAAAAGGCAAATCTTGATGGGTCATCAGTCCAATTCAGCATGAAAACCCAGTGTTCTTCTGAAAAATCAGTGGTTTCACAAGAGAACCTCTCTTGCACACTTGTGTGGAACAGGCAAGGAGCTCCAGCTCTCTGTTCAGCTATCAAATATGAATGTAAGCAGCATGAGCAGCAGAAGCCTTTATGAAGGTATATCTTTATTTGTGCTAAATAATGAAAATAATTCCTTATTAGTGAATAAACCTGCTGAAAGAATTTGACTTGCTCACTAAGACCCATCATTTGCTGCAACATTAACAACGCTTTACAAAGAGAACCTAAATTAAATTACTATGTTATCTCACTTGTCTTTCCTGAGGGACAACCATACCCTTGTTTATTTTGACCCTCTGGGTAGTTTTCTTTGATTGAAGAATTTTGGCAGAGGAACCTGCAAGTCTCAATGTGATTGGAATGAAGAGTGCTTTACTGACCATCAAAGGCATGGAAAACAAAGAGGCCAAGCTCAGCAACTAAGAAGCTGGTTTTATGACACTTATTCTACTCCTGAATTAATTGATGTATATCCTGGGCTTCCACCGTGTCTAGCCACAGAGGGTCATCTAAACCTTGGATTCTGGGATGAAAGGAAGAGGCTGAACTGTGCATGCCTTGAGGAAGTCTAGTGAAATTATTTGCTTTGTTGAACCGACATTAGTAAAGTATACAGGGCTATTTACTCAAACTCAGCTGTTGGGTTGTGTTAGGTAGACTGGTAGAGGAAAAAAGAGAGGTCAAAATAGTTTGTGGAAGGAAAGGGAGGGAGGGTGTCCAATACTGTTAGATGTACTCTGAGATTTTATGGCTTTAAGGTGGTTTTGTTCCATTTGGGAAACAATCAGCCTTCCACTAACATGTCCTCTCTAAGCTAAGAAAAGCTTTGCCATGGCCTCCGTAGATCTTTTGTACCTCTCTGAGTTGTGTTCTTATGCTATCATGTGCCTCCAGAATTTTTGTATTTATTCTCAACACAATTATCTCTGTTTACAAGCAGGAAAGCAGGACTGTCAGGCCATAGCTAAATTTACTTCTGCACATGTACTGTATTGCCCGATAAAGTCTTAGTCCCCCAGTCATCTTGATCTTTTACCAGAATGAGATCATGTGGCATGTCCCCACCCTTGCATTTTTCCAGGTTTTCCATTCATGAAAACTAGGGTGTTAAGTGGGAGGGTTGGGAGGTTTGGCAGGTACACACTTCTTGCCCTCGTTTGGATTTGTGACAGAGTTAGGGTACAAACGTGGACTTGGGAGCATGGAGCTCCCCTGGGCCTAGGACGTGCTCTTTCCTCTTGGAGGGCAAGGGGGGAACTGTGAGCCTGACAAAAAATTGACTTTCCTGAGTGCCTGGAGTGGAAGTAGCTGTGAGTGACTGACAACATGAAAAAGTTAGCGGTGGTAGGTATTTTGGAAAGATGGTGTAACAGGAGAGCACCAGATAAACCCTGCTGTTGGAACACACTGACGCCAAGGGCACAGGGACACTCAGGGAGGAGGGGATACAGGCAAGGGTGAAACTTCCTAATCCACTTAGGGAAACAAGATGGACTTTGAAGCAGTGATGAGAGGACTCAGCAGCGGTACAGAGACATGTAGGAGAGAAACCTCACAAAAATGTAAAGTGGTTGTCATTTTACTATCTCTTTCCTTACTTGGCTGGGGCAGTGTTCCTTCAATGGTGTGGCTGTGGGGCTTGGAGGGTTCCAATTCTCAGCAAACACAGGCTGTTGAGGGTGTGCATCTGCACGTATTAACACACATAGAATTGCATACACATATGCATCGGCTCATGTTATATATCACCAAGTGATGCCAGATGACACATTGTTGATGCTTTTTTAAATGTCTGGCATGAGGCTTTAGAGGCTGATTGCTGCAGGAAGAAAATGAAAGGCTTGCCCGGAGGAGCTGATCCATGGCAGAGGAGCCATGGATCCACTAGGAGCTTGTGCATCAGGAAACCTCAGGGCATTTAGAGGCAGGAGTGGTTTGGCAGGGTCCTCAATCGGCACCTTGGATTTCCAGCAGTGGGTCTTGGGCCTTGGGGGTGTTTGCTGTGTCTGTGTCTTAACACCCAGGGCAACTATTTGATCTGACAGGGCATTAAGTATTCTTACAGAATTTCAGAAGCTTATCAGTGTTTTGTCTTTTTCACTCCTTTGTGGTGTGTGTAGCTACTACCTGCCCTCTCTGGAAGGCTGTGATCAGTTGTACTGTGTGTATATCCTGGAGTACTTTGAAATGGAAGTTCTTGACTACAGAGACTTGAGTTGCATCCATCAGAGCTTTCTACCAGGTTTTAAGAAATTATACTGTGTAACATCTAGATAATTTCTTTGCCATTTTTGTTGGGAATGGGAAAAATCTCACAAAATGCCCTTGAAATGTTTCTGTTGGAGATGTCCTCCTGGCTGTGCTTTGCAACGTGTCAGTGGAAAAGAAATTGCATTAGAATAAGTGGTTTTATTGCATCATTTGTTTTTTAAATTAATGTAGGCATTTGTTTGGCCTTATTGGGAATTGGGATTTTGCACCCTGAGATCTAATGTATAAGATTCTGGGAAATGTTGATGCAGCACCTCCAAATCAATGGGGTAAGATGGAGTGAGGCACTGTACTGGCTGTTTTCAATCTTTCTTAAGTGTGAGGGGAACGTGACATTAGTTCATGTTCATTTTGTTCCTCTATCACTCTTCTTCCTCTGCAGTCTGTGGTGTACAGGCTGATTCAGTCAATCCATACTCAAGCCAAACATCCATAGAAGTAGAAGGAATTTGTTTGGTGTCAACATTGCAGAACTTGGTGCCACAAAGAACAATTACAGTTATTTGGGTTATATGGCGAGTTAGTTTCACTGTCAGTGCTGAATTTCCATGTTCACAACTCAAAACAAAATATTAAAGTTAACACAATAAGACCGAATACAATGTGGACCTGCTTACGTTGTACAAGAGGAAGGAGCAGGTGCATCTGCAGACTAGTTAATGTGGTCATAATGTACAGGAGTTGGATGAGATCCATCTCATGGTCTTGGTCTAGGAAAGTCAAGCGATTTGCACGTGTCCTGTGCAGTGGGCTCCCAGGTACCTCAGACCCAGCCTTAGGATAGGGCTGCAGCTCTTAGCAGTTTTTCTGCTCTTGGTTCTTGTATTCCTTTCTTTCTCAGTCATTCCTCCTGCATATTTATTAGTTCTCTTAATAGTTGTGCTTATGTTCTATATACAACTGGTAGATGTAAATGAGGCAACATATACCCTAAGAGAGAGCCATAATATCTGTAGCCAAGACACATTATGCACTGTGTATTCAAACATCTAAAATAGCCCTGGCATTCATTTACCTACGGATCCAGCCTGCATAAAGCAGGCTAAAGCCCAGCATGATATGTTCTCCAATCTTCTGGCAGGTGTGGAGGCAAATTCAAGCCCAGCATAAACAGATGCTGCTCTTTGGGCTTCAGCATGTTTGAACTCGGTGCATGGTGCATGCCACACATGCTGCTCTGTGCTCCCCTTTGTTCCTGTGGGAGAGAAGGCACTGGGGTCTGCCTGTGAATGGGAAAGGGTGTGGAGGGGAGCATCTGTCCCCTGGCCAGCAGCCAGCCCTCTTGCCAGCATGGAAGCTGCTCAGGGCAGATAAAAGGGGTTGTCCTGGTTTGAGCCAGGATGAAGCCAATTTTTCTTTTTACTGATTTTTTTTTCCTTCAGGAAGCTTTCTTGTAACTAGCAACAGTGTGTTCTGCTAGGCTGATAAGACAGTGGAATGTTTTTCTAACTACTGAGGCTTCAAGGCTGCACCTGCACTCTGCTGGCTCAGACACTATGGGGAGATCTGTGACCCCCCCGTAGGAGACTGAGTTAGATGGACAGCAAAATTGGCCAAATATATTCCATTCCATATATCTACGTAAGCTGAGAGGAAGGTCAGAGATCACAGAAGACAGCTTCCTTCCTTCTTCTTCCCTTCTCTTCCGTCCATGGCTGGCGTCCAGGGAGGACTCTGTTCATCTATCACCGTCGACCCTTAGGCTCGAGATCTCCTGACCCCCATAACTCTCTGCTTTGTTCCAGCAGCAGTTCTGGGATTCCTCAGGACTCTTCCCAGTTCAGGGAAGTGCTGTGGGAGTTGCTGGGGTGGGGGGAGGCGAGAGGTTTTTGCCCATACCTGAATATATCTGTATATAATTGTATATATTTTCTTGTATAATTCATTAGTGTTTTAATTAAAGCTGTGTAGTTTAGTTTTCAATCCAGCCAAGTCTCTCTCTTTTTCTCTCTCTCCTTCCCTACCTGGGTTGGGGGGAGGGGGGATCGAGAGCATTGTTGTCGGACCCGAGTCAAACTGTGACAGGGGTCCTCTCTCATTTTGCTCACCTTCTCTGCAAATGCTATCCATCTGCATGGATATTTACATGTTCTGCCAAAGTGACAACATCATTACCACTTGCTCAATATTTGAGCTGTTGGAATATTTTCTGCATAATTTAATGCTCAGAAGGGATAATGCGATTGGGTGGGCAGCAAGGCACTCTGGGCTGCTGGCTCCCCACTCACACAGGGAACACTGCACCAGTGCTCTCAAAGTGGGTACCTGGATTGCTGAGAAAGTTGCTTGCTGCCTAATCCTGTTATCTTCAGGTGGTGAATCAGTCCCTCTCCTGAATTGCAGGAAAATCCAAGGAACCTTGATAATTATAACATTAAAAATGTTTCACCCCAGAAATTGAGTAGTAGATGGAGAAGCATATAGGAGCTGATGGGAGAGGAATTGAAATGACCCTGGGAGAAAGCTGGAATGCAGTATTTCTGAAGCCAAGACAGCACTAGAAAGCTGAGATTATCCTCACAGAGCATAATCTTCTTAGTCTTTGTTCGCAGGCAGCGCTGGGCTGTTTAAACAGAGCAAACTGGGGGGAGAGGGGGCTCCAAGCCCACATGTCTCTTATTTAAATGAAGACTAATTTTGCCCCCTGTGTTCCTCACCCTCTCACTTGGGATTCTGTTGGCGGGCTTAGAATAAGTGACTGAAAATCCAGAAACACAATTTTCTCCTCTCTGGTCTTGCTGTTGTGCTCACTGTAATATTTCCTGTAGGCCTCTGACACTTGGAGGATGAAAATGAGCTCCCTTGGAGCTGTGAATTCCTCAGCAGCCCCTGCTTTGTTTTATGGGTGCAGCACATTGCTGTGACGGCTCAAAGAGATTGGGGAAGGACTAAGTGTCCTTTATCTTTATCCACCTTCAAGGGTTCAGAGCAAATGTCTTTACCTTTGCCAGCTTCCCCAGGCATACTGTTCTGTGGCATGCACCACTGTGTGGCAGGTGAGATGAGGTTATAGAAGCTTCTGCTCTTCATAAGAAAATAGTGTTTTCTTCAACAGGAAAATGCCTCTGCTTTTCCTCTTCAGAATCTGCTGACTTTGTTGCCAAAACTTAAAGGTTGAAAGGATTGTTAATTTAGGTTTTTCTCCATTAAAAAAAATAATCCATTTCCAATCAGGAAGCTGTTCAGTCCCATTGCTTCTTCCTCCATGACAGTCAGATTTATTTATCCTCATTAACATCCCCTTGCCCTGTACCCTCTATGCAGACCCCAGAACAGCAATGACAATCTCAGAGCTTGCTGTTTCATATGTAGGGAGGCACTGAGCCCCACTGGTGAGTTATCTGAAATGTGGAGAAGGGTTGTTCCCACTTCCCCCATATGCCACATATGCCAGCTCCCTTCTGCTGAGCTAGTCTCCCAGAAAGACTTTCTTTGTGCCTTATCCAGCAGAGCTGGCTTATTTTCTCTGCTCTTCTCAAAGCTACTGCTACCTGTATTGCAGCACTGTCTGAAAGAATAAGGGTGTATAGTTGTACCTTAAGCAGCTGTTTGGAGAAGAAAATGTGTATCTATGATGGTGTCTTGTAAGTCGTCCCCACAGACTACCTGGCATTGAATGGCTCAAACAGATGGTAGTCCAAATATTCAGAAAAGAAATGTCACTGTTAGACTGAATTGTATTGTAAATTGAGGGCAGCTGAGCAAGATACATTTTTCAAAGACTGTTTTGAAATGCATCAGTTATAAAACAAAGAATGTAGGGCATCCTAACAGAGTATCTTAGAAAGCAGTGATTTTTACAAAGGACTTTGGAGTTGTGACTATTTCTCACTTGAATACGAGCTCTCGGGATAATGTTGTGGCCAAAGGACTAAATCACCCCCTGGATACGTAACAGGAGAATATTAATAAAAATACCTGGTTTTGGCATGAGTGTGACTGTGACCTTTTTTCTTATCATTACAGCTGCCATTGTATTAGAGGAGGTTGATTCTTAAATATGCTAATTGTTAAAAGGGTTGGAAAACTTGCCCCTTAGTGAGGGTGCAGGTGGAGGGGTGACAATCCATGTTACCTACGATGGTAAACAGCAGTTTAATAATACAGAGCTCTAACATTTTTAAACGTGGAATCATGACATTATTGTGTGGCTTGAAGTTAAAGCTAGACAAATATAGCCTAGAAATAATCTGCACATTTTAAATAATTGGGATTAAGTATTAATAGAACAGTTTTCTACAGTGTGGGAAAGCGATCACTGCTGGCAATTTTCAGTCAAAAATCCCTTCTCCTGACCCCACTGAAAGATTTTTTTTAATTTTTTTTTTTTTTAAGAAAGGACTACTCTAGTTCAGACACAGCTGTTGGACTTCAAGTAGGAATTAAATCAAGGAAGTTAAGTTGAGTTGCACTGGAGCTCAGAGTAGATTTCTTCATGGCTCTGAAAAAAAGAATAAAAATAGTGCATTGCCATCTCTTGCATCTTCTGCAGTCCTTCACTCTTGTAAGCCCAGCACTTGAGGGAGTAAAGGAAAGGCTTCTCCTCCTTCCATAGATTTCTTTCCTTGCATCAGTTGAGTTTCCCAGTCTCTTCCTGCTGTGTACAGCTGCAGTGTAGGTGACTTGCAGCATCAGCCTTTTCATCCTAATGGGAAGTAAGTTAACATGTTTCTCAAACTGCAAAAAACTGTCTGCTAGACTTTGCTGTCTTCTGCTGACTTGTCAGAGCAAAATCACATCATCTATATGTGAATCTGGAAAAAAAAGTAAAAAAGATTCTTCCTAAAGACCAGCATCTTGCCATTGTCTTGAATCTCCTCTCCTCGCCCATTGGATATGGGGAAGTTTTTCCTTTTTGATAAAGAAAGGTACATGGTTTTTAACAGATGATTCCTTGAAGCTGTAATTTTCTCCCTCCTCCTCTTTACCAACTCACCCGTCATGCTCAGTCTCCTGTTACATTTTGCTAATGCCACCAAGTGCTGGTCATAAACCATTGCCCTAATTACTCAGAACATGGGGCTGAACGGTTAGTTAGCAGCACTGTTGCAATTATGGCAGCTTTTCAGGTCTAATAGCACTTTATGTTTCCCTGCTTTTTATATGTCACTGGTTAAGATGATGAATTAGAGGTAGTAATGCAGCACCTGCTCATGTTCTCTCTCAGCAATGGTAGCACACCCACTATGATGCTGGCTGGATGCAAGATGGGAGCTGACTGGGAGCAGCTGCAGGTGCCTGGCAGTGCTTGACCCATGCTCTTCTGTGAAAATAACATTCTTGGATTTTATTTTCCCATATTCTTTCAAATACGTGATCTGCCTCTGTTTCACCATCATCAGTACTGTATATACTGTTTTTTCTCCTCTCTATTAGCAAATTTTCTACAGCCATCTTGGGGTAAGAGCAACAAGTACAAACTTTGGGGGAAGAAGCATATTAAATTGTACACAACTTTTCCTTCTCTTAACTTTTGCTCCTCAAAATGATGTATAAAAGCAAAGAGAGAAGCTGCAGCTTTGAACTTTCAATGTATCACAGTATCTTTGAACTAACTAGTGCATGAAATGTTCTTAAAATTCTTTAAAAACATGATAGAGAATTATGATGTGTAGACTTCTTTTTTAAGGGATGTATGTTAGGGGGATGAATACTGGTATAAAGGACAGAGTTTGGCCTGGGTATGATCTTGAAGTTCTTGAGTATTGCCTTGTAATTAAGAGCTTTAATTGTCTGGTCTCCTGCTCTCTGAAGAACTCCCCCTTACATTGCCCTTTATCAGTTTTAGATGATAATATTTAAGCAGCGCTGCATGAATACCTTCATAATTGGTAATAAAAAAAAATTCTCATCATGCCTTTGATCCCAACTCAAGGGAAACTAGCCCTTTAGCTAGAGCCTTTAGAGGAATTTTAATATGGGCACATTCATTTGGATATATGCAGTGTGTTGGTGTACCTGGGTAAATTGCTGAATTATTTAATTGATTGAATAGCGGTACAATGCTAAACTATCATCCTGTCTGCCAGCCTTCTCTTTTTATTTATAACATATTTATACAGTGATGATATTTTAAGCTCCCCAGGTCTTTAAGCTGACTTGGAGAGCTTGCCTGTATGGCCAGAAAGGGAATCTCTGTTATGCAGTCAATCCTTTTATTCACTGCTGAGGTATTCCCCAAAAGACTAGTTCTCCTTGCTTTTGGGGTGCTTGTAGGATGTGTTTGTATGTGTGTTGTTTTTGCTGCATTGATCATGTCCCTGAAAATCAGATCTATATCCACAAAACTCAGGTCAGAAGGTTCCTGAACCACTGGCAGACATGACTCACTGTCATTTGCTCCTGTCTTGGGTCAACAGAATGCCAGCAGCCTGGATGTAATTTTTGTGGAGCAGAAGTGCATGTGGTTAAAGAGGTTCTCAGTGCTGCTGAGAAGACATTTTGTGGGGAGAACGAGAGAGTGAGCACAGTGCACTGCAGAACCATTCTTTGTCTGCCATGAGGGTAGCTTGCTGGCAGTATGAGACAGTAAGCATAAATAGCTACATTTTAAGACCAAATCCTACCCTACTTTTGAAAACAGTTGTAGAGTTGCAGTGCAGTGTATCAGCCAATAGCTAGAAAAGAGCCATGATCCTCTTAACCACATCTGGAAAAGCTGAAGGAAATTAAATAATTATGCTCAAGAGTAAGGAAATTGCACTTCTTTCCTTTACAAATAGGCTTTCTTTATACAGTTTAAAATAAATACATAAATAAGGTTTATCTGTATTTCCTATCTCCTCCTAAAGTAACATACAGAAAGCGATTGTATAACAGATGCCGCGTTTGATGCCTAAAGGTTCTCTCCTGCCTTTGCTGCTGTAGTGATGACCAGATCTGAGGGTGCTTGTGCATCTCATGCACCATTGCATAACAAGCTATGCTAGTTTTGTGGGCTGATTTATTTTCAGCCTTCTAGCACATGACTGCTTTAGACCATACTTCTTTCTTGTTCTAAATCTCTATTACTCCCTCCTGCAGTCCTTCTCAGCCTGCTGCTTTGTGGCTGGTGCCAGTCTGCATATCCTTTCAGAAAACACCCTTGAGGAATATCATGCCATCATGAATGTGTCCCAGACTTTTTCCAATATATGCTCAAAATAATATATTTTATTTTCCTTTTATGTCTACAGCATAGGTTATATCTTACTCCATTTCTTTGATTTAAGATGACTTGACTTGCATTTCCTTAAATTCTAATAATCTTCTTTGCAGTCTGTGGCATATACCTCGCTTGAACTTGCCCGGTTCTGTCCAAATTTGGACTGTCACATGCTGAAAACAGGCCAACCTCATGTTTTGAGTGACTTAGTAAAAAGTGTCAGTATGTAGAGGAAGTTAAACATCCTTAGGGTATGATATGGTTTACGGGACTCCCAAAGATGGACAGAGGCATTTCAAGTAGGGAAGCTGGGTACATAATCATTGCCTGAAAGCATTAAGAAACATTTATTCCTTTAGCCCTTCCTCATTTACTGTGCATTTCTGTTCTCATAATGACTGGAGGGACAGACGGCATGGGATTGACAATGTGGTATCATAGTATGCCAGATCTCTAATGACACCTGCTCTTAGAGGGGAATGCCACCCCTGAGCTGAAGCCTGTCTTATTTTTGGTTTAGGATGGGGACCATATGTATGGCATACATATTAGGTATCTTTCTTACAGAGTTCCTGTCATAAACAATATCAAGACGGTAGAAGAACCGTTAAGACTCACATATGTTTAGTGTGAACTGGACATGATAGTCTGCTCCTGTACCAGTATCATATGTCTGCTTAATCTCTCTAAAATTGAAAATCCCTGGGCCTTGAGAATAAGGCTATTTGTTGATTTCCTCTTTAGCACTCATTTCTTGCTGGCAGTGTATTATCTTTTTGTAGGATTTTTTCTTTTATCCTGCCTTTCTGGTCATTTTATAGCAGCTGGGTGTTTGCTGCCTATGTTGTCCTCTCTCCTCCCTGATAGAATTCTTCATTTCAGTTCTTTTCCCTTTTAGATCCTGAGAAATTAGCAAACAGTCACCTCAGCTCCTTGCTTTCCAAATCACTGCTTTTATTTGTCCCCTCTCAGAGCTGGTTCGCAGTTCTGAAAAGCAGTCTCTCCAGGCTCTGGTAGGAGTCTGAAATCCAGAGCAGGATTTGACTCAAGCCTGTTTCTGTTTTTGATGGTAATACGTGTTTTCACTCCCTCTGCTGTGCCTAGCTCATCTTTTTGTCTTCACCCTTGCAGAGACAGGGAATCGTTCCCAGAGGCTGTCTCCAGTAGTTCATTAATTCATTCATTTCATATGCTGAAACCTGTGTAAACAGGGTATGTCAGGGACCCTTCCCTGCATTCCCTCAGTTTTAAGGAATGGACAGGTTTTAGACCTAGGCACATTTGTGCTTCAGTGCATGTGGAAGTGTAGGGAGCAGGGACAGAGGAAGTGCAGTGCAGCATTTTGGCTGGCAGCTCTGGGACTGCTTGATCCACTTGGCACTCCTTGGGAGAGATGGGGAGTATTGTTACCTCTCTTATGAGCAGCACAGAGACAACATGACAAAGAAACAGGGACACTGAAAACAGAGTCATAGAATCATAGAATGGTTTGGGTTGGAAGGAACCTTAAAGATCAGCTAGTCCCAACACCGTGCATGGGCTGGGATATCTCCCACTAGAGCAGGTTTCTCAAAGTCCCATCCAAACTGCCCTTGAACACTTCCAGGGAGAGGGAATCCACAGCTCCTCTGGGCAACCTGATCCAGTCTCTCACCATCCTCACAGTCAAGAATTTCTTACTGATGTCTAATCTAATCTACCCTCTTCGAGTTGAAAGCTGTTCCCCCTTGTCCTTTTGCTACATGTTTTGGTAAAAAGTCCCTCCCCAGCTTTTCTGGAGGCCCCCTTCAGGTACTGAAAGGCTGCTATAAGGTCTTCCTGGAGCCTTCTCTTCTCCAGGCTGAGCAACCTGTTGGCTTGTATTCATAGCAGAGGCTCTTCAGCCTTCTGACCACTTTTGTGGCCAGATTCCAAGTCTGTGTCTTCTTGGTAATTAGCACAATCTTTTGTAACTGACAACAGAAACCAGAAATACTGATGGAGCCAAGCCTCTTGATTCCTTATTGTCTTTACTCCCAGCTTTATCCTTGAAGCATCATGGAGAAAGCATTATTCTATCCAGTGTACAAGCATTATACTATGTGTTTCTTGCTTAAAGATTGCACTGGAGCACTGAGGGAGAATTTTTCACCTTATTTTTTTTCCCCATCTTTCTTTTTAATTGCCAAAAAAAACAATTTATAAGGCTAAAAATGCATATATATAATAATTGAATTAAATATTATCATCCATTTAATACCCAATAGGATAGGGACAAAAGAAGCCCCAGACTTATGCAAGGAAGGCCTGGGTAAGAAAAAATAGTGTCCTAGTCCTGTAGGAAGCCAAAGTTAATGAGGATGCTACTGGGCCACTGCAGAGTGCAGCTCTCTGGGACAGCAGCTAGCAGTCTCCTGTGTACTGGAGTCAGAGTGGGCTAAGGTTACCTTCACAGCTATAATTTCATTACTGCTGCTTTTTCACGGAAAGTGATTTTTTCATTTGTTCAGCAAATGAGGCAGAGGAAGAATGGAGGGATATGTGGCACGGAAGTGATTTCATAAACCCAAGGCTGAATTCTTGTGCTTATGAGCTGGGAATAAGAAGATTGGGTTTGGTTCTTTTCTCACTATGGCTGTGACCTGAAAATAGTGCTAGAGAAACTAGTGAATTTGGATCACAGTGAAAATGGCATAAATGCAAGGGGGTTTGGGCCAATTTTTCAAATAATTCCTTTATTTCGAGGGGTTTGTCTAAAGAGCTATTCCTGGTTACTTCTGCTTCTATACAGGCTACTGATGTGATTACATGAAGTTCATTCAATGCCTCCTGCTTTGCCTACCCGCAAATTAAGATCTTCTCTTGGCAGTTCAAATTTAAGGTGAAGGAAAATATCTTTTTATTTTAAAGGTTTTTCAATGCCTTTTGACAAAAATAAATCCTTTAAAATGCAAACAATGTAGCACCTCATATCTCCGAATTATTTTGCATGGAAAAGGTGAAGATCAAATTCTGTTATAACTTTTTTTTAATAAAGTGAATAAGAACCAATAAGAAACAGGCTGAATCTAGGAGACAGTGACAGTGAGAACCATACACAGAAAACATTTAAATTCTAATCTAGAGTAACGGACCTCAGTTAACCTTTAAAAAAGAACTAGGAGGCTTTCCTTCTTGTGCATCAACTGTCATAGGGATTACTGATGTTGTGGCAGGGTAGAAAGTATGAATTCTAAAGGTGAGGAAGGAAACTTGCCTCTCCAAGTTGCCTCTCCATTCATTTCATGCATGCATCAGCTTCTAGTGTCTATTTCAATATTTATTTGCAAACTGAGGAAATAGAAAAACTAAGAGACTTAGGAAGACTTTTCTTCCTCAGTACCATTAATGATCCAAGCCTGAACACATTTGACCGTAATTGTCTTCAGTGGGAGCTACAGTTCATGTGTCTTGAAAATCAGACTTTCATGTAATTATTTAGTTTAGTTGTAAGTGCTTGAAATTACATATTGTGGGTTTACATTTAGAAAATAGGACTAATGGCATCTGTACTTAGAGATGGAAAGCATTGGGATTGTTCTGACAGGGGTCTTTTTACTTCAGTAGAAGTTTTCCCAATGTAAGCACTTAGGGATTCAGACTTCAGGCCTACAAACACACACCACAGGTATGTGTCTGTTTAGCTAGTTCACTGTGTTATAGAAGAACTCTGGTCTGATCTCAACATGGTAGGATTGTACTGGACTGTGAACTAATTTGATAAGTGCTGGAGGCTCATCATCCAAGTGTGATATATATACTCCAAACTGTAGGTAAAATTATTGAGCAATTAAAGGAGATATGCCTTGCCCTATTTGTGAAGGGAACTGTCTAGAACTGCTAGAATGTCAACTGGCTACAACATTTTTCACTTTCTTTTATTTCAAATCTTACTTGGGTTAGACTCATACAAAATTTGTCACCATTTGGCAATTCTTCACTGACTTTCAGCTACAGATGTTGGATGTTGCTGATAAAAGCCTTAATGCTTGCTGCCTTTATGTGACAAATGGATGCCAGATAGTCAGGAGAAAATTTTTAAGCACTTAAGGGCAATTTACAGTACTTGTTACATTAGATGCAAACGCTGGTTCCTACAAATTCAAAAACTGTTTCAAGGATAACAAGTAGAGCGAATTTATATAGTTGAAACTATATTGGATTGCTTCAAAGGCCATTTATTAACGTACAGAACACCTGGAAAATCTCTTATTCTGAAAAAAAAAAATGCTACCCACCTCAGCAAAGACAAATCAGTACAGAAAATACCTCTCCAAAATACAGCAGACCTGAAAGGAGACTTGGTGATGATGTGAGCCTTGTGGGACTGCTATGAGAATATAATCCCCAAAATTTCCCTGTATTTTTTTTTACAACCATTAAGAACTGTCCTACATTTTACATTAAAAACAAGCAAAACAAAGCACACATGTTAATTCCTAGCATTTAGATGTATTTTTTGTTGCTGAATATAAAGGTGTCATGTGAAGTCTGAATCATTACTGTTTTCTTGCAGACAGGTAAACTGAGGCACAAGAAATAAAGGAATTTATTCAAGGTTATGAAGCATGACATTGAGGGAACTGAAGGTAGCAGCTGGCATCCCTAAATTACTGTTCAAAAAGTTACAGCATGTCCTTAATCACATATACATGGCCCATCTTGATCTGACAAAGTAGGATTCTTATTCCCAACACTTTTCCCATTCTATTTGGCATGGAAACAAAGGTTTCAAATGCTGCTGAATTTGAAAACTGAATTTGAAAATGAAATCTCATTAATTTTTAACAGAGCATTTTAAATAATAATAAGGAATGTGTAACCAGGCCTTGTATGTTTTGGGTTTTTGTGTTTGTTTTTTTTTTTTGGTTGGGTTGGGTTGGGTTGGTTTTTAATACATATATTTTTTCTTTAGTTTTTCCAAATGCACCCAAGTTGTCTGCTGAAGGAAAGCTTTTCAGGTACTGTGAACTGACTTCAGCAGAGCTGCACAGATTGACCTTGGCTGAAAACTGCCTAAAAAGTGTATTTAATTCCACAGCAGAGGAAATATCTTAAAATATACAAAGGAAAAAAAACAACATACAAAGTAATATAAAATACCTGGCAGGGTCTGTTTAATAAAGAGTGAACTTAATAATGTTCCAGAGAGGAGCTGGTTAAAGCTTGTGATGAAAAGACTGTTTGCTGTCATTTGCTGTGCGTTCTTCAGCAATTATCTGGAATGCGGTTTGGATGGCATTGCTATACCCTCCCTCCAGCAGCACTTGAATCATCTTGTTGAATTTCAAGAGCCACTAGAGAGAAGAGAGACCAAGACTGGTGTCAGATCCTGGCTTAAAAACCGCATTGGTTTTGCAGTATCTCTGAAGTTGTAGCAGGGTTTTGAGAACAAAATGTCCTTGTTTTTGATTTACTCAGAAAGAGCATCAGAGCAATTAAGAATGGGTACATGAGTCCAGAAAGATGGAGAACATTTTTCTTCTCTTGACTGACTAACTGACAGACTCTGAAAAAGAATCGAGTTTATAAACTAGTTTAGAAAACATTTGGTGTAGTTATGCTGTACAGTTGCTTTGAATTTTTGCACCAGTGTAGTTTTGACAAGAGGTGAAAATGTCAGAACCTCAGTAGGATTTTTATTTTGTTTGCACCAAAGAAGAATCCAATTAAACACAATGATTGAACATACTCAGATTCCAAGATATTTGTGCCTAGATGCAGATCTGAACTTTTTCTGATTAAGTTTGTCTTCACTTGGAATTAAAGGGTCCAGAAATGTTGTGCATGACCATACTCCTCTGAGATTTAATTTGCAGTTTTGTGCAACAAGGAGTTCTGAAAAAACATGAAAAAGTGATGGAAATACCAATTTATATCCCAGGATATATCATAAGACCTGTCATACTTCCAACAGAAATCAGGAAGCATAAGTGCTATTGTGTACAACACTGGTAAGAATTCTTTCAGAAAATGTGTCTCGTTTTGGTCCATCCTGTTCAAAGAAGATTAATTTCTTCTGCAATAGATAAAGATAAGAGTTTCTAGGTTGTTGAGGAATGGAAAGTCCTTCACATAAAATTATTGTAAAAGAATCTGATTTATTTAGCCTAGCAGAGCAAAGGCTAGGAGGGGAGGTGATATTAGACCAATCAGTTAAGCACCAAGGAGGACACGAGCTCTTTGAACTCAGAAAGCCAAATTTTACCTAAGAAGAAAAAAAGTATATATTTGTAATGGATAAGTGGAATTGGAGATGAGAGGAAGATTCCTAACCCTTACAGTGGTGGGTTTTTTTGACAGTTTCCAAAGGAGAGGCGGGCAGGAAAAGAAAGTAAAAAATTCTGGTTTTAAGATGTAGAAAGAGAGTATTGTTTCAAACAGAGCTGATGCGAACAGAATGGACGGATGGAGAAAGATATTAAATCACTCTGCCCAAATTTGAAGTTGTTTAGACATGAATAAGATCAATTCCAGAAGTTACAAAGCTATGATGGCCTGGCACTGTGACCCAGATAATGAGACCTGTTGAGTGGGAGGACGTGTTAGCCTGGACACAGCACACAGTAATGACGTTGTGCGTCTGCAGCTGGTTCATTTTAAGCCAGCTTTGAGCATAAACTGAAGTAAGACGTAGTTATGTCTTTTTGTACAGACATACTCTGCGTTTGGCAGTACAAACACAATTCAAGCAAAAAGCCATTTGTGCCCTTTTTGTAGACAAAGAAGGAAGGCTACAGTGTGATGCTAAAGGCTTCTTGTGGTGAACATAAAACCTTTCCCAGTATTGCTAGGCTGTGTCAACCCAGGAGGAGAGCTTTTATCTTCCTCTTCAGCTTATGATTCCTTAAGTGGTAGTGAGGGATGCTGATTGCAATGCTTATCAAGCTAGCACATTATGAATCTGTGTTTTGGATTTCAAAAAGACGTGACTGGATAGCGTTCTTCTAAAACCCCCTTCATGCCAAGAGCATATGTCCTTCACAGCTTTATGCAGAGGAGAGACATGGAGCTGTTGGAGGGGGTCCAGAGTAGGGCCACAAAGATGGTCAAAGGGCTAAAGCGCCTCTCCTGTGAAGACTGACTTAGAGAGTTGGGGCTATTTAGCCTGGAGAAGGCCCTGGGGATATGTTATAGAAGCATTCCAGTACCTGAAGAGGGCATGTAGGAAAGCTGGGGAGGGGTTTTTCACCAGAGAGGGCAGTGATAGCACAAAGAGTACCAGTTTTAAACTGAAAGAGGGGAGATTTGGGTTAGACATCAGGAAGAAATTCTTTACCATGAGGGTAGTAAGGCACTGGAATAGGTTGACCAGTGAGGTTGTAGAAGCCCCCTCCCGAGAGGTGTTTAAGGGCAGGTTGGATGAGGCTTTGTGCAGCCTGGTCTGGTGTGGGGTGTCCCTGCTTATAGCAGGGAGGTTGAAACCTGATGATCTTTAAGGTCCTTTCAAACCTTAACCATTCTAAGATTCTGTGATGATCTTATGATTGTATGTTTCTCTCACTTTCTGTCTTTTCCATGCTCTGAATTGCAATGGAGGATTTCACAACCTACAGTTAGAGAGACGCTGGCGTGTGAATGGGTCTGACCAGGTGGCTCGTAGTTAGAAGTTTGGATTTCAAACCCAGTTTTAGAATTGTCTCCACCTTCCATGACTAAGCAAGCCTGAATCTGTTGGCCATGTGCCTTTTTTTAAAGGGAGTAATGTAGAGCTGACAGATTGTTTGAAGAGGATTTAATGAGTTGTTGATTAACTGAAGGAGTTTTTATTATTGTTTAATTGTAGCTTTTCAATATACTTTGAAAGGCTTATAGATAATGGCAAATGCTCTATACACTAACACTAACACTCCTGGAGTGTTCATGGGGCTTTTGTGGTCTACTCTTCTTCCCTCTTTTGACATAACACCAGCAATTTTTCCTGCCTCTGTTGATGTGCTGACAGCCTCTCTGTCCTCTAACCTGCAGGAGACTGACAAGTACTGCTGCGGGAACAATCCTTCACTTAGGCTGGCTAAGATCCATATGTGAGTGTGGAATTGCAGTCCTCAAGGAAAATGCTATTTGAGCTGCATAATTAGAGGATAAATTGTTTTTTGTCAACCAATAGAGAATAAAGAAACATATCTGTATCTAATGTTTTATCATTAGATGAAGCAGAGGGAGGATTTTAAAGTTCAATTTCAATAAAGAGAAGATAATACAGAGCTGAAATTCTTAAATTAGCTGCTTTTATTGTAGTTAATACTTTGGTTAATCTTTTTAATTTATCATTTAGTACAGGGCAATTACCCACCATATGGAAATAAGCCAAGGTTATTGTATTAGTGAAATATGTTTGCAGTGTGAAGCCTGGAATGAAATCATACAGACTACCTAAGTCATAACAACTCTTTTGAGAGATTCAGGAAGACTTCAGATGGTGACTCCTTGATCCTTCTTATCAGTTTAAGGGTAGGTAGAGAAGCTCTCCTAGGGAAGCTTGACTTACAATGATTCTTTCTTGAATTCTTTCTGTAATTTCTGTTCTTTCTTTAACTGAGAAAGGCCTATTGATAGGATAAAACTTTATGGATTTATTTCAATCCTTTCATGTGGAAATTCATCATTTATCATTATCTAAATTAACAATGATTGGCATAAAAGCAGAAGAAGTAAATTACTTCATGGATTACCTCAAATACAGAACACAAGTAATTTATTTGGCTTAACAGATGTAATTTTTGACCTGGTAACATGATGTATATAGGTGTCTTAATTTTCCATATCAAGATCATTATTATCCTCTCAGTTATTTGCCCATACTGTGTGTGTTCAGCAGTTTCTGCTGATAGTTAAAGCACAAGAAAGGGGTATTGGAGATTGCAGAAGAAAGGAGGCAGATGCCAGTCCACTTCTATAGTGACAGAGAGTTATCAAGTGGTAATTTATTTTGTGTGACACTGGCTGACTTTTTCCAGTTTCTAGCGGAAAGAATTTTATGGCACTGTAGACAAGCATCTAGCCCATTTCAAAAAGCGCACAAATAGATTGCTGACATCCCTAATGACAGCTTCAACTGAAAAACGTGAAGGAACCTCTTTCCCCTTTGTGGAAGATATCTCTCCCAATGTAACACATTTGCAGAAATCACTAGGAATCTCTCTATAATTCAAGATATATCTGTTCTGTGGACTTTATATTCTGGGAGTGACAGTCTAGCACTCTGTACCAGTACTGATGTCGCTGCAATTTCATAGAATCATAGAATCCTAGGGGTTGGAAGGGACCTCAAAGATCATCTTGTCCAACCCCCCCTGCCAGAGCAGGGTCACCTAGAGTACATCACACAGGAATACATCCAGGTGGGTTTTGAATGTCTCCAGTGAAGGAGACTCCACAACCTCTCTGGGCAGCCTGTTCCAGTGCTCTGTCAGTCTTACAGTAAAAAAAAATTTTTTTGGATATTCACCTTGAACCTCCTATGCTCCAATTTGCACCCATTACCCCTTGTCCTATCACTGGTCATCACTGAGAAAAGCGTAACTCCATCTCCCTGACACTCACCCCTTACATATTTGTAAACATTGATGAGGTCACCCCTCAGTCTCCTTTTCTCCAAGCTAAAGAGACCCAGCTCCCTCAGCCTTTCCTCATAAGGGAGATGTTCCACTCCCTTAATCATCTTCGTAGCTCTGCGCTGGACTCTTTCAAGCAGTTCCCTGTCCTTCTTGAACTGAGGGGCCCAGAACTGGACACAATACTCCAGATGTGGCCTCACCAATGCAGAATAGAGGGGGAGGAGAACCTCTCTTGACCTACTAACCACACCCTTTCTAATACACCCCAGGATGCCATTGGCCTTCTTGGCCACAAGGGCACATTGCTGGCTCATGGTCATTCTCCTGTCTACCAGGACCCCCAGGTCTCTTTCACCTACACTGCTCTCCAGCAGGTCAGCCCCTGTACCTGTACATGGTGTTGTTCTTCCCCAAATGCAAAACTCTTCACTTCCTCTTGTTGAATTTCATCAGGTTTCTCCCCGCCCAAATCTCCAGCCTGTCTAAGTCTCTCTGAATGGCAGCACAGCCTTCTGGTGTGTCAGCTACTCCTCCCAGCTTAGTGTCATCAGCAAATTGAGCAACATTGAGCAAGCTGTATTGCAAATTGCATTAGTTGAGGCATCTCCACACCACCCACAGGTTCTTAAAGCAAATTGTTGTTTCCAAAGTACAGTTACTCAGTTCTGGTTAAATTTCTGGTCCTTAATGCTGCAAATATTTAAACAAAATTATTCTCTCTGTTTTTTGTTATATGTGAAGTAAAAACACCCATGCAGCTACCCTAGTGATTTTGTCCACTCCCTTTTTTTCTCTGGGAGGAACTGGGAGAGGCTGTGGAATCCCAGTTCTTGCAGCCACGCAGACTGCATGGGGAAAAGTTTAGGGCAGTTTGAAGATAATGTTTTACTCTGAAAATGGTGATGTTGTCTAAGAGCTTTATTCTCCCCTAAGCACAGTACACATGCCTAACTTAGCCTGTGCTTAAAAGTCTTGCAATGCACGTTTTACTTGTTTAGGTCTCGTTGACTTTGTTGAATTGGTGACCTGGGACTATTATTTTGTTCCATGTATATTCAAACCGTAGGTTCTCTTCAACAGCAAAGGTAGAGTGGAAGATACTTTGTGGTAAATGAAAATCAGATTTATTGCTCCTTCTGATTTTTTTATTTTTATTTTTTTTTAAGAAGTTATTGACTCTTTGAATAAGTCATTAGGAACATCAGCATTTTGAAGGGCAAATATAGCCTTAATGCAAACTGACAGCTTTAAGTATTCCCTCTGATAGGCAGATTCATCATTGCTGGCATGGCTAAATGCAAAGCATGTGTGGTTTCAGATTGCTACAGTGGCTTGGATAACATGTAAAATTTAATCTTAAGGTCAAAAATAAAACCTGGACTTTTTATTTTCAAGACTTTTTGTAGCAGCCCTTTACTTTTTCAATATGAACTGAAAATTAATTAATTAATTTCATACCACTTTCCTGTTCCTGAAATAAAGCTCCAATAATGTCTTATAGAACCTAATGTTCAGGTTATTCTTTTCAAATTGTAGGCACAGGTAGCCACTTCTAGGTTACAATATTGCAGCTATTGAAATTATGTGGCAATAATAAAGATATAATGGAAAAAATACAGTATTTTGTTGAACCGCGAAGAAGTGGGATTTGAGGAAGATGTAAATAAAACTCTTACCTATTTTGAAAGTGCAGTGCAGTTCTGCAGATCTGTAGGTCCATACTTTCAGTAAATTCTTGCTTAGTTCACATGCAGAGTCTGCATACACAACTCCTGCAGCATCTGAAATCTCAGAGAAAAAATTTGGTACAGAATGAAATGACTGCCTGAAAATGTCCCCAGGTGTATTATCTGCAACACTGCTCCATCACTTTTAAAAGACACCTTAGTAGAGGAAAATTGAGGCGACCTGGTAGCAGTATAAAAGTGTGTTCGCAGGAATAAAATACCAAGCACTAATGGGATCTTTAATCTCCAGAGGAACATACAACCAAAACCGGTAACTACAAGCTGAATCTAGAGACATTCAAATGGAAAATCAGGCCTGTTTTTAACAGAGAGGGTGACTGATCATTTACACAAAAATACCAAAAGAAGCCATGAGTTCTCTCTCCTTGTCTTCCTGGCAGGAGGTTTTTAAGGAGATGTCTTTAGTGTCCTGAAGCACCTTCTCCCGATTCGCCTATGGGATTGTATTGTTTTGTTATAGAGATGGTTGCATACCAATTGTTCAACTTTTTGTGCTAATTAGAGACCAGCTAAAAGTGAATTAGTCGTACTCCTGCTGTCACTCCACGTCATTGTTTCATCACTAATTTGCAGGGGAAAGTATTGTAGCAGGTGCAATGCTCCCTCATAGCTCTATGGTAGCTTTGTCCCTCTCATGACAACATGTTCATGCATCAAAAAATTATATTTTAGTTTTGGGTATGAAACATGAAAGCCAAGAGAACACCTGATTTTATTTCTTATTGGATGATGCTTTGGAATAAAATAGCAATGAGGATGGATATAAGAGGAATAATTTGTTAGCTGATGAAATGTTTATGATGATGGCTATTCTAATTGTATCTACTCTATTGCACACCTAGTTCTTTGACATAGTGTGGTCTCAGCTGCTGGGATCAGCTTTAATTTACTGTAAGCTAAGAAGAGCTGTACCCATCACAGTGACAAAAGATGCACCTGAACCTTTTGATGAGGCTGTGGAGCTTTAACACATCCTGGACTTTGGTATTTTTCCCCCTCACAGTTCAATGAACATCTACTTCAAGAGGCAGGAAGAGAGTGAATAGCTGTTTACAAAGATGTGAGCAAAGCTGTTTCCCTCAGGCCAACATAAATTTAAAAATCCGTTTTAACACATGAACTTACACTATCTGTTTCTCACAGAAACTCTCTGTCTGTCTAGTGAATCTTGCTACTTGCTAATTCTTCTATCGAAGTAGGAGATGAAAAAGGCTAGTTATGGGTTTCTTACATTTATGGCTTCCCATCATGATACCTAGGGCTATGCATAGGTGTGGATAATTCTTCAGTCACAGAGAATTTGCAGGAATCAGGTGCCCTCTAGAACAGACTCTTGCTGGTCCCTTGAGGTAGAACCAGCCAGTGTTGAACTGAGAGACGTGCTGCACCAACTCTGCTAGGGTAAATTTCACCTGCAATTAACAGTCTTCTTCAAGCAGTTGCTGAGATGTGCAGCATGCATTGTATTTAGTGTGACTGCATCCAGTCAATGGATGTAGACCAACACCTCTTGTGCATCAGTGGTTTTGTTGCTTTTTTTTCCAGACTATTTTTGATGGGCGATGATTTAACCCAATAACCAAGCCTCCTAAAGTACTTGTGTACATTGAATAAATCAGCTAATGGGCACGGAGCATACTGTAGTATGACTATATTGCATGTATGTGAAGCAGAGATGTAGCGAGCAGAATGGCACGAGTTGGGTAGCCATCCAGACTTCCTCTCCTATTGACAGAGAGAAACTGAATAACTCCAAAGATGATGAGAATCAAGGTTAAACTATCTTCTGAGACACACATATTTCTTACCTCTTCCTTGGGTGTTCACAGTGTTTTCACGTGGAACCTAATGGACCCCAAGTTGTGTGTACTTTTTCTGAATAATCTTTTATCATGCAATTATGTAGAGGCATCACCGCTGACATACATACAAGTGTAGAAAGGGACAAATCTTGAGATCTGAAAGCTATTGCTGAAGTGGCTAGAGGTCATTCATCCCACTCAGAAGTACTCTGGTTTTTCATTCATGCTGCAGATCATGATCTTTGGCATATCGTATTTGCAGATTTTCAGAGTATTTTAATCCACTTGTGGGTGATTTTCAATATATTTCACTGCTTTTTTTGCCTTGTCTGGAAGCACCTGCTTGATTTTTTAAGTGAAGATTGTACTTTCTGACTGAAATGATTGGGACCTTATGAAAATCAAAACTACTTCTTGGTCTAAAGAAAAAGTGAAGTTAAATCTTCATTATAAATAATAACATATGTTGCCTTCTGTGAAATGGCTTATGATTACTTTTCTTCAAAGTGATGCATTGTGCAAATTATTCCCTTCATTTAGGAAAAAAAATCAAGATATTGACTATATAGCAGATTTTATGTGTCTGCTGAGTTCTTCTGAGCTGTAAGCTTCTCACAGAAAGGAAGGAACTGATAGATCTGATTGAAATCTTTTGGGTAAAAGAATCGCCATCTGACCAAGGCAGCACATTTCTCCCGTCAGAAGAGTTTCACTGTTGTATTTCCATGGGAGACCACTGGTAATGGAGTGGAAGATTAGTGTAGCCACAGGAGTGTGTTTTATACAGGTGTTGCAAACTGTTTCTGTACTCTACCATTTTCTGGAAGGAACTAATTCAATCCAGGTTGCTAACTACTCTGTTTCCTTGATGCTTCAGTTAGAAAGATAAATGGCCTTGAGACTCTCTGAAGAAGCTGTAAAACTGATGGATTTGCAGTTGTCTTTTTGTGAGTGGAAAGGTTGAGCATCTCTGGCTAGACCCAGGCACCATGCAGGGGCACTCTACTGCTCTGCCAGAGCTGTTTGCTCATCCATGCAGGTCCAGCCTGGGTTTGCTTGGCAGTATTTCCAGTGTGCTTTGTTTCTGAAATGTAGACCACACTGCTGTCCTTGGCTTCCACACAGTCCAAGCTTGGCATCTTCATCCTGAACTGAAGTTTGTAGATTAGCTAGTCCTTTATGGACAACTGCAGCTAGGATCGTTCCAGTTCACAACCACAGCTCCTGTAGACCTTCTGTTGTGGCCTTCAGCATCTCCGCAGCCCTAGTGCAATGCCTTTTGCTGTTGAAAATTGAATGTGACTTACATCCTGATTTCATCATTCCTCACAATGTATTTTTGCCTTCGTGGGCGAAGTTGCAAAAATTTGCTCCAAGCTAATCATCTGGGCACTCATTGATCAGGAAAATCCCCCAAGCTGCACCGTGGCACCACTGAAATAGTTTTCTCAAGATCATATTTACAATTTCACTTCACTCAGAAATAATTGCAGGAGGGAAAGAACCATAGATGAGTAAAATAAATCCATTATATTTATGTGAATGAATTATTATTTATTTGCTTATGGACCCACTTTCATAATAGGCTATAGGAAACTGTGAGTTCTCTCTTCTCTTTGCATTTAATAAACCCCTTTGCAATCTCTGCAATTCCTGCAACTGAATATTTTGAAGGGTATTATAAACACAGCTAATCCTCACCTGGAAAAAGTAGCTGGTCATGCCAGTGAATATCTCTTAGAGGCAGACAGTTGTACAGACTGTGAACAGAGAGAAAGGATTATGGTATCTGTGAGTCATGTGCAATTACTGCTGGCCATTATGCAGTGTTCGGTCCTGATCACAAAGGCCTCTGCCATCAGCAGCCCATGATAGCTGCATATTGGGTGACTGCATGATGGTAATGAAAGGAAACACAATAAAGTTTAATTTTTTTTTTATGTACTGTTTAACTATTTGTATTTCTTTGAGTTGAATTCCATTATGCCTGGTTTTGTACTAATCAAGAGTGATATTTTGGTTCAGAGTTTAATTCATAACTTGGGCTCCTGGGTAAGATAATGAACCTGAAAGGCTCTTTAAGTGGCAGACTTGTACAAATCTGATATGCTTTGCGCACCTGAATTCTCCACATTGAATGTGGGTGGGATGAAACTTAATTTTACTAAATGTACAGCAATTACATGTGCAAGTAGTTGTCTGCAAATGTATTAAATGGAAACCTGATTGTTTATGAAAAGCTACTCATTATTTATCTTGATGTGCAAAAGCAACACTGGATATAAGAGCTGCATAGCAGCAGTGTTCAAAAGGTTAGATTATTGGGAGGGTACTTAGGAGATGACATAAGCCATGTTCTTTAAGGACTTTATTTAGGGATAGATGAACCTTACTTAGAACAGTCATTTTCACATAGCAGTGAAAAGACCTTAAAAATTAATTAACTTGTTTGAATTGTACATAGGAAGTTATGTTCAGATCTGGTGCTCAGTTTGAGTTATTTAGGCCTAAATGTTTAACTTTGAATCCAGTTGGGCTGATAATGCCTGAACTGTGCCTTTTAGGTTCTAGTCATAATTTCACATGCTATTATATACATTATTTATGACAGGTATTCCAAAACTTTTTAAAGATACATTATCTTTTGGGACATCTCTTCACTGATTCTCAGCCCACAACATCCTGGTAAAAGCAATATCAATGTCTTGTAAGGGAAAGTGAGATTAGAAATGTGGACATTTGTATCTTTCTTTTAAATGCAATTCTGTCATTGGAAATAAGGAGACAGAGGGAGAACTTTGTAATGAAACTGTTCCTCACAGACAGCCAAGAAATGCCTTATGTATCCTTTGTGCTCTACAGACCACAACTAGGGCATTTCTGCTTTCTGCAACAAATCTATTTTCTTTTTGGCTATTTATGAAGATGGCTTTGGTATGGCATGAAAAATGCGTTCTCTTGTACTATGGCACACCGTGGTCCTGTACTCTTACATACTCTTAAACCTACACTGAGTCGAACTGTGTAAGTCCACAAGTGCAGAGCAAAGTCAATCTGGCACTGACATATGGGATTTTTATTATATTTTAAGGTATACTTTCCAAAACTGTGGTTCTCTGAAGTATTTCAGCTTCTTCATTGTACTGAAGTATATACCACGCAGTGGTCACTTGAAAGTCTGCAGTAGTGTTAACGTTACATTGGAAGAGATTCTGCCACAAAACCCACGTTCATCTGGTGCATAAACTAAAGGAGAATATTTGTCAGTGTTAATTAGCTCTAATACATAGCCTGATCCTCCTGATCATATCTAATCATGGTCAGATGTCAAAATAAAAATAAACTATAATATAATAAGAAGGAAAATATATAAAACCAGTGCAGAAATACAGTAATTTTTCTGAAACACATTCCCATGGCCCAAAAAGCCTTCCAAGGTCAGAGGTTTTATTTACATCTTTGAGTTTAAATCGTTAGTGGAATTTTCTTCTGTGAATTGGACTATTGACTTTTTCATTCCATTTGTACTTGCAGTATCCTGCAAAATGGATATCACAGCTGTAATTAGGAATTATGTGGAAAAAGGCTTTCCTTTTATTTTTCATAAAGCTTTGGCTTGCTGATCTAATGTCTCTTCCTTATTGTGAAATAGTGACTAATTATTTCCTATTCATCTTTTCTATGCCTTTCATGGTGTTGTGTATTTCTCTTGTATATCTTTCAAATTGTGTCTTCCAAGTTAAAGAATATTATTTTGATTTCTCTTTGCACATAAACCCTCCTCATTTTGCCCTTTTCTGTACCTTCTACAGTTCTATTGTTTCTTTCTGAGGTGGGTATGACTTCTACTAGGATCAATTTCCCTCAGCAGAAAGCACTGGTATATGGGTTTGAAATATATGCAGTTCGATGTACGGCTTATCTATAAAAGACAGCCAATTTCAAGCACTGGTGATTACCCTCTTCTGTTGCTCAAAGGTGTACCTGAAGTGCACCTCTGTGCACACCTGATGGGTGCTGATGGAGACCACAGCTTGCATATTGATCTGCTCAAACTACTGTCTGTCATGGCAGGCTCTGCTGAAGGTTCCACAATGCAGTTTGGAAGAGCTTATCCACATCCCACTGCCCTTATTCATTACCTTTGATTCAGAGGACTTTGAATTCTGCCATAGCAGAGATTGTACTGGACCTTGGTAGGGTTTTTTTCTCTTTTCCCTTGTCAACACACCGTGGTAGGCTTTTTTTCTAGGTTAAAAGGAAAAGAGGAAGAGTTTCTTAGAGGTTCAACAGCTCTATTCTCTATTCTGTCTCAATTCTTCCAAGATGATGGTGCATGGATTGGAAAATCTTAGAGGTTTTCTAGAATATCTGGATTTTTTGAAATGGCAGCTTTGACCTTTTGCTAATGCATGTAGTGTTATAGAAGCTATACTTATTTTTACAGAAGAAGTGAATAGTCTAGGATTGAAGACTTCTCCCCTTTCATGTGTGGACTAAGCCCTTTTTTCCTAATCAACTGACAGTATTTGGGCTCTCATGTAAAAATATTCTCTCAACTTTAAAATATCCTAGAAAAATGGTAGGGGTGCAGGGAAATGAAATGGCATTTCTCCAAGTCCCGATAGGAAGTAAGAAATCACTACTTAATATTTGAGATGTGGGGGGGAGCTGAAAAGATAAAGAACAGAACCCCAAGGATTCCATAGAATTTCAGTGTTTGTTACCTAAAGTTAAATAACTGCATATTTTTAAGGATTAACTCTTTTATAATTATGATAGCCTCAGTGGTAGAATCATGTGGAGCAACTTGTATAATACTTTGATGTGTTTCCTTAAGTGAAAATGCCAAGTGCTTGCATTCATTCACAGAGCATTTTGGCCATATGTGACACTAGCACAACTATTCTAGTGCATGTACTTTTAAAATTCTTATCTTACTAATCTGGAGTGTATAGACATTAAATATCTTGGCATTCCTTCTGTGGGTGGAAGTCACCTTGAGGGAAACAAGAAGGGCTGTAATTCTTGCAGAACATAAAAGAGGCTGACTAGTAAGAGAGCAGTGTACACAGCCATTTCATCAGACTCTGAAAGTTGTCCCACCCTTACAGAAGCCAAAGACAGGATCTAATAATTCTATTTAGAATCAATAGAATTTTGTAAATGGTCTTGTTTCAAGTCAAGGGAGAGGTGAGGCTCTGTGTGTTTCTGTGTGAGCCTGTACAGTTGACTGCCTGCTGAGCACAAAATGTTCTTGGCTCTTCAGAGCCCTTGCATCCTCTTCTTTGGATGTTACGTAGTCTCATTTATAATAAATGGTAAATGGTTTACAGAGAGTTCATATGTAATGGATAAGCATCATGAGGAAATATTGGTGTTAGTCACAACACATCAGGGGGAGATATTTTATTGTGATTATGAGCCATGGCTATTAAAACCTATCATCCAATGAACTTCTGTATACTCTGTGATACTTGCTTAGCCACTTATGACAACATTGATTAAGCGCTAATTATTTATAATTGAAATAACAGTGTAAAGTGTGATTCTACAACTGATGAGATTAGGAAAATGTCTCTCAAGAGACAGGTCAAAAAGCGTACTTGCTTCTCATATGTTGACCATCCATCACTCAAATTTTAAATTGTCATTCAGCAAAGCTGCCAGCAGTGTCTAGCAAGTCATGCTGTGATGACAGTCTCCTGATTTTCACAACTAGAAAAGCATGAAGTCATTAAAAGATGGGCAGGAGAACTGTAATAAGATGTTATTTCTCCCAGATATTAGTTGGAAATGACAATAGGACAACATGAGATTTTGAGTTGTGAAAATATTGGATTATAAACCAGAAAGTCTTAGTGGAGAATTAATACTTACTTACAGTACTTTCCCACCACTAATACTGTCTTGTGTATTTGATGGTACATGAAGGAGTAGAAAGGTCATGCTGAGATGCTGTATCAGTCAGCAGCCTCTGAGACTCCCTTGCTGTGTGCAGTCCCTTGGGGTTTGGATGTATAGAAAGAGGAATTCTCCACTGTATAATGAGTGGTAATTGAAGAAATCCTGCCCACAACATCAACCTGTCTCTACCTGTTGCTCTGCTTTTATAACACACTCAGTGATGTGGCATTTAGAATGGAGTATATTCCTGTTTAGAATAGGAATAAATTTAATTTATTCATATGAAGTCAATGTTGAATGTGGACCAAGTCAGAGATTCTAATTTGCAATTCAGCTCTTGAATTTTGCTCTACATCTAGGCCTTCTGACAGCCTTATAGTAATTAAACCCATCAGTTTTCTTTGAAACATGTCAGCCAGCATTGTGCAAGTAGGTGAAAGCACAGATCATGGAAATAATGGAACTTGCCCCAGGGAACAAACAGTAAATTGATAGTAAAGATGTCCTGGTTCCCAGTGGAATACTTACATTAACCATGAAAGAAAACAAAAAAACCCCACTAACGAAGAACTCAAACAATTTAATAAAAAATCATGTACGAGAAATAGAGATAATTATTACCATAGGGTTAACTACAGACCATGGAATTCACTAGTAAATCAAAGTGATCATTTACAGAAAACTATACTGATATTTCTCAGAATCCCAAATTAATAACTATTCAGCTCTGATATAACTCATTAAATGGTATTTCAGATAATGAACCTGAAATATAAAAATGGAAGGCCCAAGAATATTAGTGTGTAAATTAGAGATAAGCCATGTCAGATGTGGTGTGTGAGTACATGTGGTATGAATGATGATTTTACATGGTGCTTCCCATATGGAAAACTCCTGTGTATTGTTTATTGAGAATTCACAATTACAATCTTCCTCTCAGGGCTTTAAGACCATTTGTAAAACCCTGCTTTGTAGGCTGTAGTTCTTCAGGACTCTTTAAGACAAATTTCTGAATCTCACAATGAATTGTGTTGATTCTCATTCCTTTCTGCAGGATTTTTATCCATTCCAGTTAAAATGACCAATAGAATAACCATTTTCCTCAGAGAGACAATTTCATAGCCAGTAAAGCTCACTATCAAGAAGGGGTTTTTTCACTAATGAACCTTAATTTTCTTTTTATTGCTCCCCTAGAATTTTTCAGAACCAAATATAACTCTGTAATTAACCATGTTTCCTTCAGTGTGGAAATGCTGGCTATAGATTAGAGATCTCTTGCTGTCAACAGCAGGTTTTTATTCTCCTAGGAGGAAACAACAAGGCACTTCTCATTAGATACAATTTGCAGGCCTCAGAAGGCTTGATTAGCAAAATTTGCACAAACCTGTCTCTCTATTCCTCGAGTATAAAAAGGGATAAGATTGGGCCAGAGTGCTGGTGTTTAAACAGCTCAGCATTTTAGCAGGTATGGATCAGCAAGGAGAAATCATCATTTTAACACTGATTCCCAGAACATAATTAGTACCCCACGATTAAGAGGCAAAGATGGTGTTTTGATTCCGTCACGTTTGTGCTGCTCTTCTGATTGCTGTAAGGGAGCTGCAACAAGGACCATCTTTTCAATCTAACATGATTTAAAAATGTTTCTTGCTCATATTCTGATAAGGAATTTATCCTGGCACAGGTTTATCTGTGCTGATAGTGGGCTCCATGGCCGTAGGGAAATATTGTTACCATATTTCAGCGGCTCTCATCTCGACCTCTACTCTTTAGTAGATTGAAAATAATAATGGATACTTAAGGTGCTGTATTGTAATGAATTGTCAATGGTCAGAATGAAGAATTCTAATGAGGATCACGTCTTGTCTTATAGATCATCTTGTAGTAAACATGTATTATCTTTTCTCCTTCCTTCCCCATCTTAGTTTGTTGTGTTTTTTTTTCTTGCAGTCTTGCTTTGACATGTTTTCTTATTTACTCTGTCCATTTTTCACTCCTCTCATACCATCTTTGATATTTTCCCTTTTCTTCTGACATCTGCTAAACTATTTCTCTTTCTCTACTGTTTTAATATTTTTTTTTCTCCATAATTATGGACCAGCCAGGCAAAAATATACTCCATACTCCACAGAGTTTGGAAAAGTAAATTTGATAATATTCACTGTGGGATGAAATTCTTCAGGGGTTTTATGGAAACAGGATAAATTTGGATAAGAAAGTATGGAGCTGCATCTTTTGCTCCAAGTTTATGGCTGTATGTGGTAACTCTGTGTTCTGAAAGTGGTGTTAAGTCCACTGTGTCTTAAATTATGTTATTATCAGTGGGGCCACAGAGTGGATTATTGAACTGTAGATTTCTGATCCATATTTGGTATAATCACAGTTTTTTGAAAAATGCGTTCCCAGATATGAAATATAAGAAGGGTAATTTAAGTTTTCTGATTAAATGTAACGATATGGAGAGGTGATTAGTACTTTCTTGAAAGCACACTACGAGTAGATACAAATAACTGTGCAGTTTGTATTCTAACTGGTAGATTTTTTTTGCAGAGCCTTGAAATTTATTCATCTAATTCTACTTAATTGGTATATTGCTATCCTGTGTATAGTACATACATCTGTATTTATCCATTATACCCATCATGACTGCATGTGAGCAGCTTATAGAGACACGTTTTATAGTTATGTTCTGTAAACAAGTGGAGCGGAAGTTGCTCTGGCTACTCTTTTGAATTTTCTTATGCTGTCAGTGAAAAAGGCTTCTGATGAGTCCACGGTGAAAATAAAATTCATTTAATGTTCTCACTGCAGTCATTGGCAATAGGCATCACTGGAAAACAGGGCAGTAATGAAATTAAATATCTACAGTAAAAATATAGAACAATAATTGATTATAAGCTAGAAACTTGATTCTCATTTATTCCAAGGCCTTTTACAAAGTGATGGTGGTGTTAAAGACATGCAGAGGCAATATAGAAGTGCTTGAAAAAATTCCTGCTTAACAATTTTTTACATTGAACAAGTAATGTGACCTTAGTTTATATAAGAAGGAGGTACTTCATGTATCCAGGGTGATTTTTAGTGAGAGATGCACAGGTCTGCAGCTTAATGAACACACCAGCAAAGACACAAACAATAATGGATACCCAGTATTGTGCCTCTCCAGGCCTAGGCAGTACAACTTCTTTGCTGCAGGAAACAAAAAATCTGCCTGCTGTTATTTTTTGCTGCTTTGGAAAAAATACATTAAAGAATCTTAACAGTGTGTCATTTTCTGTAAATCAAAAATGATATAAAATTTCTACCTGTCTTTTCTCTAGTGTCTCCACTTGGTGCCTTGGCTTTGCTCCAGTCTCTGTACAGTTGTGTTGGACACTCCTCCCACATGATTTAATTCTTTCCTTCTCTTCAGTGATTGCTTCCTTCTCTCATGTGACAACTGTTAAAATTTTATACATGTGAGTGGAAAAACACCATATATTTATGATGTTTAGTCCAGACATCTCCATGACATGCTTTTCTTGCTGTTTTCTGCTCCTGGAGTCATATAGATCTTACCAGTGACCCTATTCTGCAGTAGCAGCTTGCAGTATTGATATTGTCTGACCTTTCCGGAAAGCTTGATCTCAGTGAGATACTAAGTAAGCCTCAGTGCCTCTTTTAACAGTCCATCTGCTAAAGTCCTCTGTTGCAGGTCTGTCTGCCTCTGACTCCTCACACAGATTTCTCATCTGTATAACTCCCATGCAGGCAATGGAGATAGTATTTCCTGGCAGAGATCCATGCTGAAGATGATTCCTACCCAATGACTGTGTTTATCTGGCTTTTCATATGGTGCTTAGCATTCTAGTGTTCTTGGTATGAACAATAGTGTGTATGTTTATCAGCAGTACAGCTCAAGAGAGCAGCTTCCCTTCTATAATCAAAAAGTACTCAATAATGTTCTGGTTAGCAGCTGCACTTGTGTTTCATGAAGGTGGCTAATGACTACAGGAAACTACTTCTCTCTTGCTTGGATGTCTTTTAGCTAGACCTCAGCAAAAGCTAAATGACATATAATCTCTGTAATACTTTATACATATCTGACTATGCAAAATTAGTTTGTGCTCTATGACAATAAATGAAGAAAAGGCTATGCTGGACTCTTAGCATGATCTTTCAACTGTTCCTAGAGATTTATCTGTAGGACTTCTTTTCAGCCTTTGACCTGCTTTTATTGGGGTATTTTGATTCTGTGGTGTTTACAATGATCTGCCTTCCAAACCTGAAGAGGATGATTTTTGTAGTTTGTTTCATTATCTGGCAGGCTGCTTATAGAAATTAATTGTGTGTATTCAGGCAGATAGGAAAGATCACTCTGAGGTGAGAATCTCCTCCTTTTGCTGCTCCAGGAGATGCTTCAAAGTGTAATTGGAGTGTTCTTAATGCAGTAGAAACATACAGTCTCCAAGCAAGCAAAGTGATTTCCTGTTCTTAAAAACTTTTTGTGTTATTTTATCTTGCTTAACTTGCATAAGGGCTTTTCGATAAGTAGTTACTGTATGCAAAACTGAATTGGTTGGGTAAAGTTTCTAGTGTTTTGCTTTATACTACTAAACCTCAAGTCTAGCAACTGTGACAAAACCAAACAAGTGGATGAATACATATGTCTCTCCTGCCATGTCTCTGCCTAATGGATTTTTGTCTGACTTATTTTCACTTCCATGTGATGTTATCAAGGTGCTTGTTTTTGCTGGAGCTGGGACTGCACCCTCAGCACGTACTGCTGACCAGCTCTGCATTTCCTGGCCACTTCAAAGCATCATTTAGAGTAATATCTCTGTCCAATATGCCTCTTGAAACACCCACTGTAACTAATTGGGATCTAAAGACTTAGTACGGTAATAAACCACAGGCAGATAGTCTAAATACTGGGTTGTAGCTCAGACTTCAGCTTAGAGTTGGGATCTACAAAACAACCTAAATAAACTGAAATAATCAGAATTTTCATTTTTGTCTCATTCAAAAGGGGACCATTCCAGCAGCACTGTGCTAGCAGTGAAGGATAGTATAAAAAAAGAAAACTTTTATAACTGAGTCATTGACATTTTTGGTAGTGCAGTGCCTACAGGGGACATTGACTAATTATTGATTATAGGAGAGAGAACTCCCAGAAATTACTCCACAGCTAATTTCTCAGGTGATCTGTTTTCCAAGTACTTAACAGATACAACCCAGATTTTTTTGTGAGACCACAGAATCTCAGGGTAAAAAATCATGGCCTTAAGAAATTCTCTCATCTGTTCTACCTCAAGGCAGAATAAATTATATCTGTGTCATTCTGGACAGATGGTAATCTAGGCTTTTTGTAGAGACTTTCAGTGACAGAGACTCAACAGCCTCCCTGGAAAGTCTATGCCAGGGATCCAGTATAGAATCTTAGAATCATAGAATAGTTTGGGTTGGAAAAGACCTTAAAAATCATGCAGTTCTAACCCCCCTATCAAGGGCAGGGACATCTCCCACTAGACTAGGTTGCTCCAAGCCCCATCCAGTCTGGCCTTGAACACTTCCAGGAAGGAGGCATCCACAACTCCTTTGGGCAACCTGTTCCTATCTCTCACAACCCTCACAGTCAGGAATTTCTTCCTAATGTCTAATCTAATCTACCCTCTTCCAGTTTAAAGCCATCCCCCCTTGTCCTATTGCTACATGCCCTTGTAAAAAGTCCCTCCTTCAGCTTTTCTGTAGGCCCACTTCAGTTCTGAGGCTGGAAGGCTGCTATGAGGTATCCTTGGAGCCTTCTCTTCTCCATATCTAACTTGGATCTCCTTTACTGCAGCTTAAGTCTGTTATTACTTATCTTATCTACCCTAGATGAAGAGAATAGCTTATTCCCTTCTTGGCAGCAGCCTTCAGGTACTTTAAGACTGTTATCGTGTCTCCCCAGTGTTTGTTCCTGATAGGTGACAGCAAAGAGAAGGGTATATGGAAAAAGGGAGGGTTGGTAAATGCAAAAAAGAAAGATGAACATCAGCCATCATAACCTTTACGATCATGGTTTGGTGGTCTAGACGTAATTTAGATGTATTTAGTTTACGCACTTTAATAGCTTTTCATACCAAAAAGGACTCTCTCTCCAGATTTTCTTTATAGAAACAAAATATAACCTATATTTGGTTTTTTCCTCTCTTGTATCTAGACCACTTGAATTGATTTCTGTAGTTTGTTTTTCCTTCTGCCACATAAAAAACAGGTTAGAAAAAAGATGTATGGAGAGGGGGGAATAAATAAATAAATAAACAAATAAATATTGAGCCTGTCTTTTTTATTTTTCTGGCTGATTTTTGTGCAGCAAATTGCCCAACAGTAGTACTTGGTGTAATTAGGAAAGAGCACGTGTATGCTACATGGATTAGACTGATTCCATGATGCTTATATCAGTAACTTCAATTTTGTCATTGACACCATTGTAAGCTAAATCAGTGAGGAAGGTATTAAAGAGAGCAAGAGAGAGAGAGAGAGACAGCTAGAAGCAATCCAGCTAATGGAAATTGTACTGAGTAAAATGTTCTGCTTTTGAAGTATGCTGACATCTCATTTTTTTCCTCCCTTTAATCCAAACTTGTTTATCTGCTGAAGTAAACAGGAGCTCAGAAACAGGTTTTACCTTTCTCTTAACCTGCACTCACCCAGTCAACTAAGCAGTAATTTTAGAAGAGATTTGTAAAATGCTTGCTGTGCTACTCCCCACACCCTTCTATAATATTTTCTTTCTTTTCTCCCTCCATGTGTAGGTGTGTTTTCTTCCATTTTCCTTCTTTCTTAGATATGTACTTTGCAACCCATTATAGCTTAGTACACCAATAAAGGTGTTAATTAGCTCACAAGAGCCTGGTTATGTAGTAGTTCATATGTCTGTTGTGTTTCTACTGGGCAGAAAAAATAAATTTGCTACTAGAATTATTAACAAAATGCAGTTTATACAAGGGGTCTGCTGCTATTGTGATTGAAAGAGTATTTTAAAAGTCCCCAAGCCTGTGCAGGTTTTTGGCACCTTCTTAATTTTTTGAGCACTTGGAAATTCTCCTTGGAACTTCATAATGACTAAAGAAATCCACTAGAAATACCTTGTCTTCTTAATGTCCATCGTGATTGGTTGATCTTTGATCAAAGAGCTGGAGCACCTCTCCTATGAAGAAAGAATGAGAGAATTGGGGCTGTTCAGCCTGGAGAAGAGAAAGCTCCAGGGAGACCTTATAGCGGCCTTCCAGTACCTGAAGGGACCTACAGGAAAGCTGAGGAGGGGCTTTTCATCAGAGAGGGCAGTGATAGGACAAAAGGTGATGGTTTTAAACTGGAAGACGGGAGATTTAGGTTAGACATGAGGAAGAAATTCTTCACCATGAGGGTAGTAAGGCACTAGAATAGCTTGCCCAGGGAGGTTGTGGAAGCCCAGTCCCTGGAAGTGTTGAAGGCCAGGTTGGATGAGGCTTTGTGCAGCCTGGTCTAATATGAGGTGTCCCTGCTCATAGCAGGGAGGTTGGAACCTGATGATCCTTAAGGTCCCTTCCAGCCTTAACCATTCTGTGATTCTATAATCTTCTTCCTTTAAACTTTATTCTGTTGGCTTAAGTGTATCCTTTAGGGTTCCTTTGATTATAACTTCCCATTTCCTACTTTAAGCTCCAGAGAGATTTGCATCCTACTCTACTTCTGAACAAGTTGTGCAGAAGGGAAGCAAGTCTCTCCCAGATGGGACTATCATTGCTACCTTCATGTAAAATAACATGGGGACACCAGGAAGTGAGATATTTATCAACCTTACCTGAAGAAGTCTGGGAACGGATTATTGCTTCTCTGTTAGTTTATTTCCTGGTTAACTAAAAATTGCATCCTAGAAGAGACAAAAGAAGGGTTAGGAAGGGCCATCCAGGGACAGCTACTTCCAATGCTGTTCACTTAATGTATCTGTTTACATTTTCTAAATAGCAAAGGGTCAGTTCTAGGCACTTTGATGTTGTGGAACATCATCTCCCTTCCTGTGTTTGGGGGAAGAAAATACCAGAAGTGGTATCTTACTGCACCAATTCTAGATGAAGTATGTGTTAATGTATGTAAGCAATACTGCACCTTCTCCAGGATTAAAGGCAGAGGCAGATCTTTGAATTAGTTACTATTTATAGATAACATTTTATAATCAGACTGTTTCAGTGAATTTATATTTCTGATCTTTCAGTTTTACACAGAGAGTTGCATTTATGCTTTAGTTTCACTGAATATGGGGAAAAAGGTCTAAAAAGTTCAGTTTGTTCTCTGTTTACAAGCAAACTATAACATTTTGTATTTCAAACTACCTGAGGAGAGAGGTCAGAGTTGGACTTTCTCTGTTCTTCTCTGTTTAATTACTCAGGTCTGGGTTTCTTTTCTGTCAGTGTTAATGGTATTTATAATCAAACAGATGTGTCCAAACCTTTTAATGAGAGGTAGAAGGAATTTGGTTTCTGTCAACTCTTGTGGAGTCAAGATTGCTCCTCCAGTGACAGTTGGGATACGTAAGCATAAAGGTGCTACAAGTAGGAAAAAAAGAAAAAGGACAACCAGTGATCTTTGACATCTAAGCAGGACATTCTTAGGTGGATGCACAGAAGGTGTTTTCATTAGATGCTGCTGAATTAACACTTGATGATTGTAATTAACTTATGGGAAATGCAGGGAGAGGGCAAATAAAAATTTATTTCATCTTTCACTGGAATTTTGTTTTGACAGAGATCTCCTGAGCATGTCTCTTGCTGCTGGTTGTATATTTTTAACATCAACAAAACTTTTGAGACCTGACAAACAAAGACTCTTTTATAGTTGTTAAAAACATTTAAAACATGTAGAATGAAATGCTTCTAAACCCTGCTAACACCTGGTGAAACAAATTGCAAAGTCCTCAGTGCTTCTCTCTGCTCATTCTGAAGAGATCTTGTTGTTGCATTGTAATGATAGACCTGTAAAACTGTGTGACTGCAAGAAAATAAGTTGTATAGCTCAGCAAAACCCACCAAGTAAAAATGACATAAAATGCAGCACATATACCTTTTAATGTTCTTTGTTTATATAAACTTTCTGGTCCCACTCAGCAAATGCCTTGAAATTTTTCAGTATTTGGGAGGAACACATCACAGCTGCAGCCTGTTAAAGGGTAAGAAGCAGCTTCATTATTTCATCCAGCCAGGATTCAGTGGGCAACTGAATCTGGATGCTGTAGAAGTGGGCAGCTTGAGCAGATGGGAAAACCATGAACCTGTTTTAACAGGAAGAAGGTATTAACTGTGATGTTGGAAAGATACTTGGCATATTGGTGAGTGATAAGAAGGCTTAATTATTTAATGCAGGAAACCTAAAAACAGAAGTCAGTTCTGATTTTTCTGCCTTCTAGAAGTGGATAAATTATGGTGGTGAAAAATATCATAGTGGCTTCTGAGATCTGGAAGACTGGAGGTTGGGCTGCCTAGTTGTCTCCTGTTTGGACTATAGTATTGAACAAAAACTTTGATTAGAGATGGTCATAGAAAAAAGGCCTGTGAATGAGAAAAAGACTATTAAGCTAAGCCTGGCCAGTTTTTACATTAGGAGTGAAATGATGGAATAAAATTCCTTTCTCCTTAGAAGACAGGGATAATAAAGTGGATCTTGTATGGTAGCATGATAACATAAGCTGCTACAGGCAGAGCACTTTAGGTGCAAAGAGTTGTGGAAAAGAGGGCTTCTCTAGGTGCTGTGGGCACTTCAACCTCAGAGGGTTAGCCTGCAAAGCAGGATCTTAAATTAATGCTGGGCTGCTGGTATTCACTAACGCCTAGATTATTTTATTTTTATTATTTTATTTTTATTCTTCCCAAGCAGTTAGATCAGATGGCATTGTGTTTTTGCTTCCTGGAGTGGGAGGGCTATGATGTATTTCTAACCTTACCTATCCGACACCGTAAGTGACTTGCTCGCTTTTGCTGACCTGCTGTAACTTGACTCAATGACTAAATTAGTTTACATTTCAAGCATTAGGACAGGGTTCCTGCTGCACTGTTAGATATTAACTCAGTTTTTTGCTTTCCTTCCTTGAGGCAAGTGTATATAGAGAAAGGCGAGACATGCTTGGCATTAAAGAGTTTGTTCACATCTGTGCCATCAAAAAGAGAAGTCAAGTAATGAGCTAAATGGAGTGGAGGCCATGCACAGGAGACTGAGATGCATTAGAAGTGTTAAATTCCAGACTGAATGTTTCCTCTTCTTTAGAAAAAAATGGCTTTGTACTCCCTAATATACAGATGTGTCATGTCACAAAATAGCTATTCTGGGGGAGAAGAGGGGAACAACTCCTTTCCTCCTCACCTCTACCCCTTCGTTAAGAAAATGCGGTATGACTTAATCTTTGTAAAATAGTTGGCTGCACTATGTGTGAATGGAAACTTCAGTGCCAGATAACTGGCCTCTGGACAGCAGTCTACAGCCTTTGGTGTCTGCAGTTTGGCTCCTAGAGCTGGTCTGCCCCAGGGGTGGGCTGAATTCTGGGTATTTGTGAGTGTTGCAGTTTGGTTGCTGGAAATCAGGCAAGGGCTGCTTTTCATGGGCTTAGCGTGGCTCCTGCATTCTGATAAGAACTGGTGCTAATTCTTGTCAATCAAGTCCTCACAAGGTCCCACAGTATTCCTGTAATTTTTATAGGCAATTGTCAGCAACTGTCAGAGTGTTTTCTGCCTGGCCACTCGCAATAACCTCTGAACAATTTATGGTAGTGGAAAGGGTGAAAAATGGAAGAAAACAAACCCCAAAGTATTTATTAAACGTTGTAAGTGAGAGATGCTGAGACGCTATTTAGTCCTGTTTCGTTACTTCTTCATCACTTGATTATTTTACTGTTTCATTTCTACTTACATACCTCGTTGATTCTTTTGCATCTGGGTTTTGCACAATTCTTTCAATAACTTACGGTTCAGTGACTATAATTACAGGATTGTTAAAGTTCACATTTCACTATTCATCTTGTTATCTCTAGTAATGGAAGGTTGAAATAAATGCACATAATTACGTGGTTGGTCCTAAATTATTTTTGTATTGCTGTCAGTATGACACTCTTGAAAAGCAAAACTTCTTTTCAGTGTGTTTGTTATGAGGTCTCCCTGGCAAAATAAAAACAATACCTGCAGCTGTACCCATCTCCTTTGATGTTCTGGTGTCTCCATCTCTGCCATTGAAAGCCATGAGTTTCACACCATTTCAAAACAGGAATGGATAGCCTACACTGTTGAAATGGCTACACAGTGAATTCTAAGGTAGGGCTTTTGGATCTGCTATGTGCAGGCATAGTTCATCTGTGATTGACAGCTTGGTGTAAATGCCAGAGAAGAAACAGCTGCAGGTTTTTGGGTTATTTTTACATTTTTTTTTACCTGTAGTGTCCTGAAGTAACAAGGTTGAGAAATAAAAGCAAATGAGCCAAGAGGACTCTTAGCTTAAATTCGATGCAATTTCTGCCATCCTTTTTCTAAGATCCCATACCTTGCTGTGCAGTCTACACAGAGCTATACTTGTCCTCACTGCCCAGGCTCAGGTGAAGAGCATTTTTCTGTTCTGATGAACTGAGGTCGGTAGTAGTTTTGTTTTAAGTGGGAAAACAGAAGAGGGAGTTGGATAAAAATAAAATTAATATTTTACCAGTTTCATTTAGCTTTTAAGTTGCCTGATAAAATTACTTGGGTTTTTCTGTGAAAATGGTTTTGAAAGCTTGCTCTGACTCCCCACATCAGTCTTGTGACCCTTTAGGAAGATGTAAAAAAGCTTTCTTTAGCTTGGATTCAAGCCTGTGGTGAGATACCTAAGATGATGTAATTTGTGGTCAGTGTGAAAAGAACAGTCTGTCTGAAGTTGAGGTCTTTATGGTTAGAATGGCTGGTGTGTCTGTGTATATCTATTTTAATTGGTGACTGGATGAGTTTGTGTAACTTGTCTTCTGAGATCAGCTAAACTGTACAAGTTGACAGAAGGATATAATAATTGTTTCCTGACCTATCTATATCTTTCCTGATTCCTGAGGTAGGGTTGAAAAAACTTGCAGCTCATGGGTTAAATTTCATATATAGCCTCTCTATAGTCTTATAAAATGAGAATCCCCTTGGAACTATGAGAATTTACTTACATCCTGACATTCCAAAAGGATCATGTTTGAAATGAATGCTGAGCAGGAAAAGGTACCCCAGCCTTGCTTTAAAATTACTGATGATGTGTTTGAATATCACGTTTGTCCAAGGGAGAACTTAAAATGTCTTTCAAGAAGCAACGTGCTCTGCCTACATGAACAAAACTCTTGTGCTTTTTTTAACACTACTTAGTATTCAGAATTTTTGTCTACTTGTGAACGCTTATGAGCCACTAAATGGGCAGAGACTAATAGACAGTATTCAGAGAACTAAGATATTTATAGATAATTTGTAAGCAGAAAAAGCCTTGTGCAAAGTCAATAAGAAAACAAACAGTATCCCTTGATGAATCATAGCAGTAATACGTGATGAATGCTACAGGAATCAGTTCTGAAAGCAGACCACAAACTAATCCTGACCAAGCATCTGATGAACACATGCAAGTAAAGTATAGATTGGTGAACTGGCAAACTCTTGGCAAAACTTGCAATTTTTCATTATGGACCTCTCTACTGAAAAATAATTTAAGTTAAGTGATAACCTTTGCACTGCATGGTCAGAAAGGACAGGATCAATGGGTGGGTTAGGGTTAACCTAGTCCTTAAAACAAGGACTACAACAAAGTGACACCTTGTCTCGGCTGCAGAAAGACTGTGGAGCATTCTTAGTAGTGAGAGATGTTTCCTAGCCCCAGCAGAAGGTGGACTAGCTGGATGTTGGGGTGACAGGCACTTGGTTCAGCACTCAATGCGTGTTTACTCTCTGCTATAAGTTCACTTCCTTTGTTTGAAACCATTCCCATAACTTGTTCAAACCTCTAGCTTCAGTTTACCCATCCAAATTCTTTAGGGCTACTGTCAATTGCCTTAGAAGCTTCTGTGAAAGGATGTGGAAAAGCTGAGCTCAGAGATTAAATTCTCCCATCTCCTGCACGTTAAGTACAATATAGCCAGCTGCTTTTGTGTCTATGGACTAAGGAAGGGTGTGAGGGTAAATGAAGGAGTAAGGATAGGGCACACAGCTTGATGCCTCCAGAGCCTGTTGCTCCAGGTGGCCTTTGTGCATTGTGCCGTTCCAAGATACAAGCCAAAATCCAAGTTATGTCAAATCCTCCTCTGGTGTGGAGCTGCAGGTCCTTATTAGCTGGAGACCATAAATTATGGGTTTCCTCCCTCACATATAAGAATTCTCCTTTTGCTTAGAATATGGTAGAGATGGGCCAACACGTGAGATGAGTTTTGTCATCCTAAATCTTGAAGTGATCTAAACTTATCCCTTGTAGCTTCTAGTAGACCATTGCAAACTATCCATTGCATCCCATGGCCTTACAGATTGCCTGGCTTGAGACTGCTGAGTTTGTCTGTCATGCTTTGGAGTTAGTTTCTGGTGTGTAGTGAGCTTATTTCCCCCCTCAACATTTTATTTATTTGAAAGTAGAAAGGAAGTATGTGAAGAAATCCCCTCACCAAGGTAAATATAGCTTGCAGCATGCAATATCCAATTGTTCATCTCTTGAGGTAAAGCCTTCTTTGGTGGCTGAAACAGCTGCCAGGGCAGCTGCCAGGGCAGCTTCCGACCATTTGCTGCAGTTGCTCTCTGGTCATTTGAGATCTAAGTCCTGTGGCCTGTTGTGCTAAACAGTAAAGGCTGCTCCACAATTTTAGTAATCCTGTGTTATGACTCATTATCTTTGGTTGTTGTGGCTTCTGATACAACAACCAGAAGCATGTTTCTGGTGCTTATGTTCTTGAGCAGCAATAAAAGAGCTGTATACCATCTTTTTTCCCTGCCATGGATTCCTTCCTCCTTCTCAGTGGCAATGACCTTTCCATGTAAAGGCTTCAAAACTTCCCACAAGTTTAGGGTGACTAACTGTGAATACAGGCTTCCATATGTTACCTCAATGGTAGCCTTTTCTGCCTTGTGGCATGCTGCCCTGCATCTGTTTTTCTTATGCAGAGGAATGACTCCCAAAAGTGAGGAGAAAATATACAACTCAAGCACATGTCATGTTTATCCCTGGATCCCTTTTATTTGTCTTCCTTCCTTGTGAAAGATGTCAAAGGAGCGCTTGTTATTTCTGGATGTCTTGGAGAGAGTACCTTCAGGTTTCAGCTACCAGACATACATGGCACATTATGCAAACTGACTCTCCCTTCTGCCCACCCGAGAAGGCCTGCCAGGTGAATGATTAGGTTTAGTTATTTTGTGTCCTTCATTGTTGTCCCAGTAGTATTTTCAAAGCTCTAAAAAGACTCTGCAGGTATGCCCACACTATTTAAAGTGAGATTTGGATTTGCTTGAATGTACCTCACCTATTTAACTTTGTTGTTGACATCACCAATGTTCTGATCATGTGAAGCTCCCTAGATTTTATTCTAGCCTCTGAAAAGCATCCATCGACGTTATAAAACGAGGCAGTTAACTTTGAAATAACTTAGATGGTTTCCCTGATTTTTTAAAAGGAGAAAAATGGACAGTTGATGCCTGAAAGAAAGCAATGCACAGCTGGATGTCCTTTGAGAGGCAGCACTGGACTTGTTCAGAGCCAGCTGCTTTGATGCTGCCATAGCTGAAGTGCTGGCAGCACCTAGCAGAGCCAGCTGGTGGTTGAGATTAGATTTCATCAGCTTCAGATCTGATGACAAAACTAAGATACCTCACTGTTAACTGAGCATGGCAAGTTGATTGAGCTAGAGAAGGTAAAGCTGGACAAAAGTTGCATATTATTGAGAAGACCAACAGTTATACAGACTGAGGGTGAACAAATGCAATTAACTGTTGGCCTCATTTGCATTTGGTGTGTGGATCCCAGTTTTTTCATGCGTTGAATGAATCACTCATTACTAGCAGGTTTTACAGCCTGCGTCCTCCTGAGACATCAGAGTTGGTATGTGTTTGTTCACTTTAGTGTGACAGCTCCTGTAGCAACAGCCCAGGTGCACATCATAGTACCAGTCTGTGCACTGGATGACTTTTGCTCAAATTCAAAAGGCTTCTCCTGCAGTGCTGGAATAAAACTTACTGTTTCAAAATGATCAGCTATTAAGTTACACTCCTGTGGTTTGCAGTATCATATTTAAAGATGTCACAGATGTTTGCTTTGGCATTAATTGTTTTCTTTTCCAAATCAATGGAGTTAAGTAATGATATGCAGATGAAAATTTTTGGAAGCTATGTCATGGGATAGATCATTTACCGATGCCTTTAAGTTCTCTCTGACATTTCCCTTATCCCCACAACCCCCACACTGTTCTAAATTGCCAGGTGTATCTCACCATGAAGAATCTCTCTGCACATACATGGCTCCACGTACTTGATTCTGCTGAAAACATCAGTTGTTTCAGCATCCCTCATGATTCTGGTATAGGTTTGCTAAGTGGGGGTACAATTTGAAGCATTATTTGACAGTTCAACCATGGGCTCCTTAGACAAATAGTAGGAGTTTTCTTCAGTCCTGACCTCAAGCAACATGACTGCTGACATGTACAGTTTTGCTAGTATGCTTCAAACTGATTCCATGTCCCCCCCTCTGCAGAGGGCCATTGTGCTCCCTTGTCATGACTGCTGCTGCTTGCATCTTGCTGAAAATGAAATCCACTAATGAAAACTGTTACATTGCTGTCCTCTGAGAGCTTTCCCAGCTATACTAAACTGCATCCCAGTTTTGTGGCATAGACTAACGTGGTCTTTGACTCCTTTGAATTTGTATCTTTGCCATTTCATTTTAGTCCATGAACCAAATTTAAACACAGGAGTTCAAAGGCAAAAGCCTCTTTAGTGTTGCTCTTCCATAATTTTTTATTAAGTTGAAGACCTCACACAATGGTTCAAAACTAATTGCAGGCAAAGTTTGTATTTTATTTAAGACCATCTGTTTTTCTGCTTAGTTTTCATGATTGCATGTTTCTCACTGCTGTGCCTATGTAAGGGTTAGAGACACTGCCAGAGATGTATTGGCTTAATTAGGGCTTTTAAGCTCATTCCTAAAGGTACCAAGTGTGAGGCTGTTGCTTAATATCGAGTACTATTCTGGCATCTGTTTGATGCTGAAAGAAGTGAAGAAAGAAGTGTGTAAGCCTTTAAAAAAATAGACTAAGATCTTCAGTTTTGCTTTGGGGGATTGGTTCTCAGCACTGGTGGTTTTTTGGTTTTTTTGGCTGTGATGTTTTGGGTTTTTTTTGTCATCAAGAAGATCCCTCTGCCTTCTGAGGCTGAGACACTTAAGGGATATTAGGGGGAAACTGGACTGGAACAGAAAAGGCATGTTACACGTCAAGTAATAGGTTGGTAGCCCACAGGGGGAAAGGCTGGCTTGGATTAGCTCTGGTCTGGTAGCTCCCACTTCTTATTTCTTAGTTAATGTTTATAAATGTGAAGTGTCCTATAAGTAAGCGCTAAGTAGTGTTATCGATACTAAAATTGACCATAAAAGCTAATATAGAGAATGTGCACACACATTTAGCTACATAAGCAAAGCAGTTCCTGATGTCCATTGACCTGACTTCTGTCACTGAACAGAAACTGCAGTAGTTATGCTGAAGTAGATGTGGTCTAATGGAGTTTTAAAATTGGGTGGTATTTTTCTTGGAGACAGCTGTAGCTCATCAGGGGAGAAATGCTTTATTGAGTCAGTACGTGTGCAGGGACATTGAAATCAATTGTTATTTACCTGGTAATGAATAACTGTGAAGAACCAGTGGAATATGTTATGGAAAGTTTTATCACAGGCTTTAAAAAAAATAAAAAAAATATACATACAAATCTTTGTCTGCCAGAGACTTTAACATTTTGGCTTGCAGTGCTGTGATTCTGACCTCAGGTGCCCGGCATGTCTCTGCTCTGAAGAGTCTATTTTGAATTTCAACATATGGTCCCAGCAGCCTATTGCCGTCATGTGGCACACTGGCACCAAGTGCAGTTACACGTGGAGAACTGCCTCTCCCCACACTTGTGTCTGCTGGGAGATCAAGATCCTTTCATGGAAGTAGAGAGGAACAGAGCCTGCAAGCTCATTACCTAATTTTTGTAGAGTCTGGAGAGCATAAGCTTTGTTACCAACCGAAATAGGCTTCTGGCTAACTGTTATCTTACCTGGATCCCTGGATGGTGCTATATACAGCATGTGAGAAATACAATATCAGGAAGAAATATTTTTTTGTAAAACCCAGATTGGGTAATACTGCAGTAGGAAAACTGATCCTTATTTAATTTTTTTTCCAACCAGTATTATCATCAAGTTGCTTCTTCTGTTAGAAATGTATGCTTTCTAAGGGGTATTACTCTGCTCTTGGAACAAGTTTATACTGAATTATTTTCCTGTATTAATGACATAGCTTACATAAGTGCAATATTTCCTTTTGTTTTGTTGTTTTTTGGGTTTTTTCTCTTGAATATCCTGCTTTTTTGTGTTGATGATAGTCTTGTCTCCAAAATGCACAGTATTTCAGTATCTGATACATTTCTATGTAGAAAAATGAACTGCCATCAGAAATATCTAACTTCAGTTTTATTTTTCGCTCCCAGGTTAAAAACTGATTGATTCAAATTGTTGGTAATAGATATTGAACAAATCAAAAGGAGTCAGACACCTATTGTTTTTCCCAACTATACAGGTAATTTTTGCTCAGGAGGCCATGCTTCCTTTGTTCCTATTCCACATGTGCACAGCTGCCTTTGAATGTACATGAAGAGGTGTCCTATCTCTGAACACTTTCTGGCCTCTTACTGAAGGTCCAGCAAAAGTGCAAAGTTCTGGAAAAGCTTTTGTGCAGCAAAACTTATAACTTTTTTTTTCCCCCCCCTTCTGAAATTTGCATGGCTGTATCTGCAAGAATAGTTTTACAGATTCCTTACTTGCCTTGCAATTTTAACCAGTGTAGTGTTTCACAATGCAACTCATGATTTTTGAATTTTATTTTGGAGTTTTTTTGCAAGCCTGCATAGAATAACTTTGAAAATGTAAACTGCACCTCAACTAATCATTAGTATGTTATCTTTTTCAAGCGCTGGCTTAGACTGGGAGCTATTTCTGAGATAAGAAGTAGATGCCCTTGAAATAACTGTTCACTGCTCAGGGAGACTTCTCAGCTGGAGTGTTGTCAGAAGAGCATTGGAGCAATTTTCACATAATTGTACACTTGACTTTCTACAGTTAGTTGTGTTAGGGACCTGGAACTGTGTGGTTCTCTTGTAACAGAGTCAGTTTAGCATCGATAGACCATCCTGAGCAAAGTCATGAGCGTGATGTGATTTTCCAGGAATGTGAAGCCTATGAAAGGCTTCTGAACAAGTATGTGTATGATTTTCAGTTGTGTGTTTGATTTTGGTGTATGTTTGGGTTTTTTTTTGCCTGGAACAACAGGAGTAATGCATGCCTGTGGTGCACTATAACTTTATTTCCAATCTACCTGGAAGTTCTAAAATTGCTTTACTATCTGTACTATGCAATTCTTAATCAGTCATTGAGGTACATCTACATCTAGGGAAGCAAGGTGGGGCTTTTTTGTGAGGTGTACATTAACCGTTTTTTCAACTGAAATATTTTAATAAGCAAACAGCATCATATGTTCTCTTTGAGTTCAAAAGAAGCCAAACTCCATTCTTGTGCTGATGAAGGCATCAAGCTGTTGTTTTGTGAGCCAGCCTTAAGGCTGCTGCTGCAAGCTGCTGGCCTTATTCTAGTGCTGCTGTTGGAATTCAGAGGCAAAGATAAAGTATCATCTGTGTGATCTTAAACAGACAAAAGTGAAAAGAGCTCCCCAAAATAATCTTCTCTGTTTATTGCTGGACCGGCACTCTGGTCTGTTTGTCTTGTGATGTAAATGATAACATGGGATCTGGAGAGGTGAAGATTGCACAATGAGGGAGACAGAGATCACAACAGCCGAAATTTAAGATGTCTCATGCTTTTTGAGAACATCACCTTATATTTCATTACTTGGCTTTACAAAATAAGATAATTGGTGGCAATGAAGAGCAGTTTATTTTTTTTAAAGGTGTCACCGTTTCACTCAGGTTCGACAACACTCTCAATCCCCTCCCCCTCCCACCCAGGTAGGGAAGGAGAGAGAAAAAACAGAGAGACTTTGCTGGATTGAAAACTAAACTACACAGCTTTAATTAAACACTAATGATAAAAGAAAATATATACAATTATATACAAATGTGTCCAGGAATGTGCAAACCCCCTTTTGCCTCCCCCTACCCCTAGTAACTCCCACAGCATCTCCTTAGCTACAAACAGTCCCAAAAAGTCCTGTAGCTGCCAGAGAAAGCACAGAGTGATGAGGGTCAGGAGAGCTCGAGCCTGGTGGTCAATGGTGATGGATGGACAGAGTCCTCCCTGGATGCAGGCCATGGATGGAAGAGAAGGGAAGAAGAAACAGGGTGAAATTTCTCTTCTGTAATCTCTGACCTTTCTCTGAGCTTACATAGATACATGGAATGGATTATCTCCGGTCAATTTTACTGTCTGTCTAATTCAGCCTCCTACGGGGGGGTCACAGATCTCCCCGTAGTGTCTGAGCTGGCAGAGTAAAGATGTGACCTTGGAGACCCAGCAGTTAGAAAAACATTCCACCTGTTATCAGTCTTAGTTGGAATGCTCTGGTACTAGTTAAAAGAAACCTTACTGAAGGGGAAAAAAAAATAAAAAATCAGTAAAAGGAAAATTGGCTTCATTCTGGCTCAAACCAGGACAAAAGGCAAGGGCACTGAGGTAATCTACGGTGAGCCATGAAGAACATGCTATTTCTGTGAACACTGTTTCCAGCTTATAGACTGGCTGTCTTGACTGGTCTGACTATCTTGAGCTCACTGAGCTTGAGGGCTGACATATGACTTGGTCATTCACCTTCATGGCCAACAAAGCCCTTGTCGTAGCGGTGTAATGTCGCTATGGGAACATATGTCACTGATTCATGAGGTGTTTGGGGATATCTTTAGGTGTGTGAATTAGAATAAAGGTGTTCCTTGGGCCACAAAGTCCAGTTCTAAAGCAAGAAGTAGACTGGGGAGTAAAAAGGGGAAGAAAAGGTCAAATTAAGGTGGGCTTCAGTTCAGAGAAAACTTGGCTCATTCTTTATTTCCTTGAAGGTGCTGACATTTCTGCAATGATTTTCACAAATACGTTACACTTAGCAGTCTGTATAAAGTGCATGATGTCAGGCATTTGATATGATTGGATTCCTGGAAGGAAATAGGAATATGTTATGACTAAAAGCTATGGCAAATATTGCATCATTCAGCTGCTGAATTTATCTTGTATAAGGAAGGGCATCCTGACTCATGTAAGCAAGAAATTCTTCTTAGCATGAGCAAATGTCCTGGTTTGAGCCAGGAGGAAACCACATTTCTTCTTTCTTTATTTTGAAGGGTAAAGAATGGGAATGTTCCTACTTTTCCATGTATAAGTAATTTTGCTTTGTAACCATGCCATATGCATGATCAAGTACTGTGCTGCCTGAATATGTCATACACCACTGATGTCAGCTGGACACTTGCCAAGTTGCAGATGTCTGTTAGCTCTGTGGAAATAATAAGTTTGTGGGAGAATCTTCTGTAAGGCGGTTCCTTCTCCAGCCAACCTGTCCATAAACTGTTAATCTAAGAGCTTTTTCTTTTATTAGGTACTTAAGGTTAGGTGGTACATAAATCCCCATAGCATCTCTTATTGTGAGCAGTTATGTACCCTTTGTTTGTAGAAAAATGAATCCATAAAAACATTACTGGGGTTAGAGAATCAACAAGTCATGCAGAATGAAATCTGAGAAATGCTGTTACCCTGCTGCCCGCAAATGTGTGGATGCTCCCAATTGCTGCCTTCATCAGAGAGGTTGCTATTTCATGTGCAGCCCTTCTGTCTACCATTCTTTAGCTCAAGAGGAAAATAACCCTAGTCTTGTTTGTTTCCTTGAAATAGCATGGACAGATTGAAACTTGTTCCTACCTTATAAACATTTTACAACTCAAAACGAGACTGAAGATAAAGTAAACAAAGGACACTTATGGGGGAGAGGAAGGAAGGAAAAGGAAGAAAGTAAGAGGAAGGGAGGAGGGGAGGAAAACTGTTTGTCTTTTCAGTGACAGAAATTTAATTAAGTATTGGTAGGATGCAGTGTGTGACCTGGGAGAGCAGGAGCAGTTGACAGATGACTTTGTAAATGGTTTCTGGATCCTTATAGCTGTATTTAGAAAGGGCTGTAAAAGGGAAAAAAAAGGACAAGAGAAAAACAGGGGAAAAGAAGATGAGGAGAATGGTGACAGGACAAAGGCTGGTAATTAAGAACAACTGATGTTATGTGCTGGTAGGTGGTAAAATGTTTGTGTGGAGTCTGAACATAGGAGCAGAGGAAACATAGAAAAAAGAAAGTAAATGGAAACAAAAGTGCTGAAGTGAGAAGGGAGGTTATTTAATTTGTTTCTGACTCATGTAGGCACTAAACCACCCAAGCTTGTCTTTTTCTAAGCATTCCCATTCAAAAGGGAGGAAGAGAGCATTGGTTGCCCACTTTTCTGGGTGTAGTTCCAGGCACAGGCAGTGTGGCAAGACTGGGCAAATCAAACCCATTGTAGGTAGAGAGGTGACTGAATGGAGCTCCAGCTTTGGGAGCCATAAGCATTGCAGCTGTTTCCCCAGGGGTCCATAGGATAATCTGCAAAGAGGAGGACAGCTGGAAGTTGTCATGGAAACAGAAGGCCTGAAAGATTGACTCTGAACAGGAACAGGCCAGCGAGGCATCCTACGTAGGATTATAGCACATTATAGTGTGAAAAACAGGAGAAAATTACTGTAAAGGCAGGAATTATAGCACAACAGAACATATCCACTCTGAGATCTGTCTTGCTAATTAAAACAGCATACTCTGTGGTGGAGCGCATGATAAGCCTGTTAGACTAAATGGGAAGATATTATCCGTTCTTCATTATAAAGTTTATTGTCTTTAAAGTAACTATGGAGGAGGGGGAGGAAAGTGTGGAAGCTGACTAACCAATGTCACTCTCTGTCAGCTCCTTGTACGTAATAAATACTCACTCACTGTTAAGTCTTAAATCTCTGAAATGTTTTTTGGTTCTTGAAATTTTCCAGCTGCAAGTCAATTTGCATGTGTTTGTGGGGTAAATGAGGGGCCTGAGGGGGGAAAATATGACTGTGTATGGAGGGGCTGGCTAACCAAGTTTTAGTAAGTCTCTTAGTTAAGTGACTACGTGTGTCACCTAAGTTTAAGGAAAGAAAAAAAGAAAAAAAAAAAAAGGATGGTGAGGAAGCAGATAGTCCAAAAATAGGCCTTAATTTTGCATGGTTCTGGTACCTCTTAAGCGAGCATCTAAAATCCTGTAACATGCCTGGTGGCACTTGAAAGGACTGATTCAAGGTCATGTAAATCAATGCTGGGACTGTAAACTAGTCCCAACTTTTTTTCTGATCATGAAGTAATGTCTAGCCATTAGAAGAGTTTTCCTTATTTCTTAACATTGTTGCATCCTTTCTCCAGCCTTCTCCCTACAGTAATCAAACAACCACTACTTGAGCTTTGGCTGCATTAGTCCTAATTGGCTTGACAGTTCATGTGTAATAGCACAAATGTAGAAGTTTTGAGTGAACAGTGTTTAAAAAACCCAGCAGCTGGTGCAATCTAATCCATGTTGTACATTATAATATGCTGAGCAGGAGATAAAAAGCCTTAGGACGCTTCTATTCAATGAAGTAATTAATATTCTTGTTTGAATATCAGAACACTATTTAAGGAAGAAATGAAAAAAAAAAAAGCCTAAAGCTCAATTGTTGACACATGGACTGGTGTGTTGGAAGTTCTTTCATGTTACAGGAGTCAAGGCAGTGTGTCTTATGCTGGCTTTTGAGCATTTTAACACATTACAGTATTGCAGCAATATTTAAAAATAACCTAAAACCTTGTACTTCATCAGCTTTGAATCTTTAACTGTGATGAGTCTTTCATCTTTTGCTTCTTACAGTTTTCTTTGTGCCTCTGTGCACAGCTTCCCTTGGATGAGGGCTGTGAAAGTATTGGCATAGGCAAATTGAGCACTTACAGTGACAAAATTATCATGGTGGCTCATGGCAAAGAAAGCAGCCCATTAAGTTCTAATATCTTGTAGCCAAAGCCTTCCTGCCCTACTCCCCTTCTTCTGGGAGGAGAGGCTTTGCAGGTAGAGGACCTTTCCTGGGCAGACACAAGTAATCAGTGGGAAGCTGAGGACTGGTTTATTCTTTCCTTCATCTCATCAAGCCCAGATAAGAGGTGCTGTGTGGCTTCTCAAGGCATTCAAGGTTTGACTGTTCTGCCTTTCCTCCCTGTTGCTGCCTTTGCTCAGTGCTCCTCAAATACTTGAACCACTTCAAGGGGCATCTTCAACAGTGGGTTTTGAATTTTGTTTCCAGAGGTCCCATGGCACTTCAAAAACTGTGCTGATAAACATGGATAACTTCAAATGGTGATTACCATAGCATTTTTCAGTTTTTTGTCTGTACTAGATGCAGTACAACTTGAGAAATATTACATGAATTTCAAAAGGTCTGTCTAGTTGAGACCTCTAGGTTGCATAGATAGAGCTTTATCAGATTATTCAGAATTGGGTAGATGCATTTCTTGATCTGTTGGAACATGAAACACATGCAAAACATCTGAACTTGAAGTAAAAACTTCTAAAGAAAAAAATATAGTTCATGGATCATAAAAAAACTAAATGAAGTTATAGGACATGGTTTGTTGATTTCACTGTAGTGTGTTAAAGGACCAGATTGGGTAATCCCTTAGTAAAGTATGTACATTTCCTCTTAATACTGATTTCAAGATTTCTTTCAAAGCTTCTAGCAGGTTTTGATTTCAATAATTGAGATTTGTGTTCCTCTTTCCAGCTGCAGAAATAGAAATGTATTCCCCAATGAAGTCCCCAGTGAAGTTCAAAGTATTCATGGTCATTGTTTGAACAATTTCAGCTTGTATAAGCTGCATTTTCATGCTGCATAAGCCTGTGTAACCATGGGGATTTTTCTACCTGTAGTTTGTTCCAGTGAAGCTACAGTAAGATTCTGTCTCTGTTTGCTTTCTCTAATGACATATTTTGCTTAAGTTGAAGCTTAGATGTAATCTAAAAATACTGTGTGCAGCAAGTCTGAAATACCATGAGCTGTAGATGTAGATGAGCTGTAGTAGAGCAAATCTTGTGCACTGAATAAGTGTGTACTTCCTTAGATAACCTGTCAGGGAGACAAAACTTTTTCTGTGGAGAATGGTACAGATGCTGCCATAATATCTGTGTCTGGTTTGTCTTTCCATACATACTACTCAGTGGTAGAAAAGAAAAAGAAACAGTGTTGGCAGTTTCAAGTGAGCTGAACAACAGACAAAGAGGAAAGTGAGAAAGAAAAAGTCACCTGTTTAACCTAATTCTTTTATACTAGATGAAACTCCTGCAGCATCTGATGGATCAATGCTTCTTTACCTCATTCTTAAAATAACATAACCATTAAGGTTGAAGATGAAAACAATCCAAAATAAAGTGTCTTGTATTCTTCAGTATTGGGAAGGTAGAGAAACGATGAGTGGGTGGTATAGAAACAAGTCTGTATACAGAATAATATTCTCAATATTTATATTTTTTTAAAAAATATAAAAGCGAGGGGGAGGAGATGTAGTAAATTTCTTAAATCCCTTTCTGATGGCTTATGATCTGAGAACACTTGGTGGCTCTCAGATACTGAGTTAGTTTAGTATGTGTCAAGTTACTTTTTTTGTGTAAGAATAATGTAGGATGGTGATGTTTTTTGTATGGGATTTAAAAATAGTTGAGTATTGAATGTTTAGTGATTTAGTATGTGATCCTGTCTCCTTTAGTATTGGGCAGTATTCTTGGCAGCAATGCTGAGTTAAACACTCCCACTGCTGGCTATTGCTTTTGCCTGGAGGGTGTTGACTCTGCTATGCAACTTCTTGATGTGATCCAGTTTGATGAACTGATGCAGCTGAAAAATAATTAACTCCAAGTAGCTGTGTCAGCACAATGGAGAGAAAAGAAGGGGACATTAATGTAGACCCTCACCCCTGAGGAAAGGTATGGAAAGGAGACATGTTGCAAGTATGTTGTACTTGACATTAATGCTAACTGTACTGTTGTGACTTTAATATTAGTTTCAAATATATGATCCCACTATGCACACTGTTTCTAGCAAGTAGTCTTATTGCTGTGAGGAGAGCCTGGTTGAATTTGTCTTCTCATTGGAAGACCTTGTACAAGGTCACAGTGTATGAAATCATTTGCCATCTGGGTATTGATTAATATACAAGCAGATTGATGAGAGATGGATGGATAAAGCACGTAGCTGGAATAACTGAATCCTAATTTCCTTAATCTTTTTTTCAAGACTTACTTTCTGAGCAGTTTTTATTATTGGCCATAGGCTCCACGGGTGCTTGAAAGTTTGATCCATTTCCATGGATCAGGGGAGAGCCCTCAGGGTTTGTCCTGAAGGAGATCCAGTTGGAGAGACAATTAAATTAACAACTGCAGCCCATGCTGTCTGCTCTGCAGTCAAGCAGCAGCTCATGCAAGCATACACAGCATCAGCAGAGGTTGTAAAAAATAGCACATCTTAGTGAGTCATCAAACCCGTTGCACAGACTTTAGTCACTTAATAATTGGTGGTTTCGTGTTTTAGTTTTTGTGTTCTTGTTTTTTCCAAAGGGCATTAAAGCAAGCCAAAGTACTTTGAGTGCTTTGACCATTATGTTTTCTTTGTATTTTTAGGTGAATCTTTTACGCTTTAATTATTTCTAGAAGGCTCTGTTTGTTTAGGGTTCTAGTAAAGTCAGAAGATCAGAGCATGACCCCTCTTTGGGAAGGGCAGGCAGGTGCTACTGGAAAGAACATTTTTTTAGTCTATCACAGTAACCAAGTAGCAGAATATGTGTGTCTTCATGTTTCTAGAACTTACTTATTTACCTCTCCCTTGTATGTAGAAATAATTATCTATAGATCTTTTTTCTTTCCTCCCAACCCTACTCCTTTGTCCCTTCAACTGGCCCCCAGTTCTTAATTGTTTTCTTTTTCCCTGTGTACTTTGTTACTGTGTATTACTCTTTCTGAACCCTGTTTGTCTCAGAGAACAAGACTATGGGTGTTTCTCTTTAGTTAACTCATTTAACTCCACATAATTTATCCTAATATTTCCAGTATGGCCAAATCTGGGCTGTTGGGTGTAATACAGCAATGTTCTATGAGGGCAGAATTGGAATATCTCCCCTCTGAAAAGTGGTGGTGCAATTATCTTATTTATGTATATGTGAATTGTCCTTCCAGAGCACTGTCATGTTTGAAACCAGTTGAAATCACAGGGAAATGCAGAAGTCTCAGATCTTTAAATCTACTTTGGGCAGATTTCCCAGTATTTATTTGGAGAAAACTGAGTCTATTCACTTGCATTTAGGAAGAATGAACCAGAAATGTGCCATACTGTACTTTCTGTTCTATTAAGTTAAAGCAGCTGTGATAATTATAGTGGTTCCTATTCTTGGTATACAACTTGAAACTCATTAAGTCTTTACACTTCTGAATCCTTATTTGGGAAAAGAGCTAACTGCAAAAAGGTGCACATTGTTAGTAGAGGCTCCTAACTAAAGCCATTACTACTCTGAATAGCCATCAACTCTGATTTGTTTAATGCATTTTTTTTCATAATCCTGCATGGTTTTGAAGTCTTTCTGCTTGGATTTTTTATTTTTAAATATTACTTCTATATCAGAGGTATGTCATGATGCATGTGGACTATATCTGGAGGAAGAGATGTTTCCTTCTTAAAGAGAACTGCTAAGAGCTGTAGTGTTGACTCAGTAGTTGGTGTTCCAGTTTCGAGCTGATGTCCTGTTAATTGTGTGTTTGGAGGAAGATAAGAATGGAGGGAAGGTAGAATAAAATAACAGAATAACTATCTAGTATTTCTGTGCTTCCTCAGATAATATATACTACATCAGAAACATCCCTCTTTCCATTTTCCTTTTCAGCTAGGCTAGGACTAATACACAAATCGTTACTTCTCCCCATGTATGTGTCTGCAGATGTTATGAGGTTTTCTTTGCTTGTATTTTGGTCAAATTGCTGAGAATTCCAAAGGATGATTTGAGTAGTGGAATGCCTCAAGGAATTGGATTGTGTGATTCATGAGGATTAGTCTCTAATCTTTAATGCAATTTTATGGGATTATAGTGAAGATGAGTTTTGCATCACTTTTTGCATGAAGTTTTAATTCTGCTATTCATGCTAGTGTGGGTACAAATGAAGATCTCAGTATAGGAACAGCTATGTTTACTCTATCCACATGGGATCAATGATCAGATCACGGTGTGTTTGCAATGCAAAATGAGAGAAAAAATAGAACATCAGCCACAGGAGCTCTCAAATGAATGGTCAAATTCAGTGTCTTTAGTGATGAGAAGTATAAAACGTGCCCTTTCTCACCAACACGTTTTCCCGTTTAGGCCAGGTGTGATAAAGAAGAGCTGTCTGCCACCTAACTTCATCTGAGTAAACCTTTAACCTCTAAAGTTGAAGGCATGATGAAGTGTTGCCTTTGGAAGAACTAGGCTTACACATTTCTTTCCACATGACTAGACAGTACAATTTTGCTGGTGAACTGTATTCAGCAGTAGGTGAGAGTCCTCTGCAGTACAACTCAGATCTTTGTGTAACCCTGACCTGTTTTGCTTTTACTCCCTAAAGTCCCATCAGTGCCTCCGTATGGTTATGCTGTTGCTGAATTTATATGTATCCATTTGGGGTTTTTTTTGTTGTTGTTGTTTCAGAAGATGCATTCAGACCAATAGGTCGACTTCATTCATACGCTAAGGGCTAAGTAAAGGAGTGGACATAACCAAGTAGGGTTGCAAATCTGCCACAATTAATTGCAAACTCTTATGAGGCGATCCAAATGGTGTTTACTAGCAAGAGTACAGTTGCTTTCATGTTTAATGTGGCTAATGTTCCTGAATGCCCTTGAAAGCAGAAACAACACTGCCAACTGGGCACAGTAGCATACACTTCCCAGCAGTGATGATGTCTGGAGTACTTACATTCCTTACAAACTGCATTGGAAGTGACAAAATGTAAATCTGGCAGTAGTTTGCATCAGAAAATGGAAGAAAAAATAGTAGATTCTAGCACCTAGGAAATCTAAATTACCTCTCTGAGGGTAGTGAGACACAGGAGCAGGTTTTTCAGGGTACTTGTAGTTGCCTCTATCCCTGGAAGTGTTCACGGCCAAATTGGATAAGGTTCTGAGTAACCTGGTGCAGTAGTAGGGGTCCTTGCCCAAGCAGGGTGTTGGAGCTAGATGATCTTTAAGGTTCCTTCCAACCCAAACTGTCGTAGGATTCTATGAATTGTTTTGCAGTAGCCCATGGACTGGTTTATTTTTACTATCTGCAAAGGTAATTTGGGAATTAAAGTAAACGGGGATATACTCCACCAGGTTCGTTGCCTGGGTTTTGTTTTAATCATGGATTTCACAACGTGCTTGGTTACTGTTGGACTGCTCTGGATGAAATTTCCATGAATGGAAAATGAATTTGTTGGGACTGGATTGAAGAAATGCCGTGAATACAAACCAAAGGCATTCATCAAGTGCCAGACCCACTGCATCTGCAAGCAGAATCTTGTCTGTGCATTAAGTAGGCTTAATATGTGGTACATAATTATGAGGATGCTACCAGCATGGTAGCATATAATTACACATTAAATACCCTCAAAAGGCCCAATCCTTTTCTAATTTTCACATACATGAAAATAGAGTGACTTTGAACTTAGTTCTAGTACTCTAAATGTATAGCAACACTATGAAAATTGGCAGGAATCTACAGGAGTGCTTTTCTCCCATGAGTAACATGGATTATACACCCCATAAGTTCCTTTGATGTCTCTGATCATTGTCATTAAATTGTACTTTATCTCACCACATCAGATGACTGATGTCCTGAGGACTGACAGAATGAGATTTATGTCATGTGGTTTGTTGATATATGGTGTCTGACAGACATACAGCTGGTATCTTTCTTTTAATATATGATGCACTCTGCAATACTGTGTGGTGTTGCAGGAAAATATTGGGCAGGGAAGGAGTGCTTTTTAGGTGGGGTTTTTTTGTGTATATTTTATTTTATTTTATTTTATTTTATTTATTTTATTTATTTTATTTATTTTATTTATTTTATTTATTTTATTTATTTTATTTATTTTATTTATTTTATTTATTTTATTATTTTTATTTTATATTTTATTTTATTTTTATTTTATATTTTATTTTAATGCAGTAGCTGAATCTACCATTGTGGAATCACAGAAGCCCTCCAAATCCCTCACATTGACCACACAAAGTTTAGACTTAAGCTGCTATTCAGGGATAAGACTTTCTAGTATCTCTCAGGCATCCTAATCCACCAACCTGAGTGAGACCCTATCTGAGTTATCAGAAAGTACCATTGGATTTCTCACCTCAATCCTTCACTGACATCTGAGAGAAGATAGGATGAAGTCTCAACATTTCTGTACTCATTGTGTATTTGTCTCTTCCCCTTGAGAAACTGGGAAATCTGCTGAGAAAAAAGGAAAATAGAATAAGGTTCTAAGATTTATCCCATAGCAGAATCATAATGATAATGCTGGCCATACATGATTATGTAACTACAGCATGATTGCATCTCAATGTTAAGCATTAATTTTTGAGATGCCATAGAATCATAGGATCACTAAGGTTGGAAGGGACCTTAAAGATAATGAAGTTCCAACTCCCCTGCCACAAGCAAGGAACCCTACCACTAGGTCAGTTTGCACAAAACCTCATCCAACCTGGCCTTAAAAACCTCCAGGGATGGGGCATCAACAACCTCCCTGGGCAACCCATTCCCGTTCCTCACCACCCTTATAGTGAAGACTTTCTTACTAATAGCTAACCTAAATCTCTCCTCTCTCAGTTTAAAACCATTACCCTTTGTCCTATCACTATCTTCTCTGATGAAGAGCCCCTCCCCAGCTTTCCTGTAGCCCCCCTTCAAGTACTGGAAGGCCACTATAAGGTCTCCCTGGAGCCTTCTCTTCTCTAGGCTGAACAGCCCCAACTCTCTCAACCTGTCTTCATAGCAGAGGTGTTCCAGGCCTTTGATCCTGTCACGATCCGGTATTCGGGTACGTGGCAATTTTAATAAATAAAGGTGATCCCAAATGGTGAAATTAAGACACAAACGAGGTCAGATGTCACATGCACAACTTATTAGAGTAACAAAGCAAAGGTCCCTAGAGCGGATAGGACAGGCAGGAAAACAGAGACAGAAAAGAGGGGAGAAAGCAGAGAGATAGAGGACAGCAAGCGAGAGAGCATAGTTACCACCCACGGTGCAGTGATGTCGTCGGTGGGGAAGTGGTTCCTGGTGGAAAAGTACTTCGAATGCACCCATAGAGTCCCAGACTTTTATACAGTTCTTGCCCACTGCCCCCCCCCCCACTCTTCTTTCCGGAGTAAGGAAAAACTCCTATCTCCTCCGTGCTCCTCCAAGATAACAGGGGGGGTAGGTATGGTGCCAGGTTAAGTCCTGCAGATAGTCTTTGTTTGCTGAGATGTCTGCATAACAAAGGGAGGATAAGGCCACTGGCACCACAGGTTTAGCCTGCTCCCAGAGAAAGCTGGAAATCTCTTTAGTCCTTCTGCAGATCTCAACAGATGTTGTTTCCCAGATGTCACAGGACACACAACAGATATCTTGAGTGCCAGTCAGTCACTTATCTCTTGGATTGTTCGAGACAAACACTGTAAATTCTGAATACCACAGATCCTCTTGGTGATCCTTCTCTGGACCCTCTCCAACAGGTCTACATCTTTCCTGTGCTGAGGGCCACAGAACTGTACACAGTATTCCAGGTGGGGTCTCACCAGAGCAGAGTAGAGGGACAGAATCACCTTCCTGGCCCTGCTGGCCACAATTCTTTTGATGCCCAGGACACAATTGGCCCTCTGGGCTCCAGCACACACTGGTGGCTCATGTTGAGCTTCTCATCTACTACCACCCCCAAGTCCTTCTCCTCAGGACTGCTCTCTAGCCATTCTTCCCCCAGCCTGTGTTTGTGCCTGGGATTGTGCCGACCCCAGTGAAGGGCCTTGCACTTGGCCTTGTTTAACTTCATGAGGTTGGCACTGGTCCAGCTCTCCAGCCTGTCAAGGTCCCTCTGGATAGTGCCCTTCCCTCTAGGGTGTCACACCACACAGCTTGATATCATCAGCAAACTTGCTGAGGATACACTCAATCTCACTGTCCATGTCTCCAAGAAAGATGTTGAACAGCACTGATCCCAGTACTGACGTTTGTCTGCAAGGTTCCTCAATAGTATTATAATGTAGCTGGGAACATCAAAGGTAGGCTGCCATCTATTTCTGCATTTTTTGTGTTTCCTGAATAGCCAGTAATTTAGGTGTCTACTGTTGGCAATGAAATTGCACTTGATAAAGCACACCATTGCCGTAGTATTTGCTGGTTCTCAGATATCAGTGAGCTTGAAGTTTGGCATTATTGAAGATGACATGGTTTCTGCCTGAAAATCTCTCATGTAGCCCCCTTTGCCCCCCTCCCCCCCTTAAATAGTCATTGAAGAGATTCTGGGGATGTAAGGAGAAAGTGATAAAATGTTTACTGGAGTAGAAAAGAAGATAAAGCTGGGCTTTGCATTCACAGCCTTAGCAGGAGTCAAGAATTCAGGAGTTACTATTCCTGAACTGCTCTCTGTTTTCATCAGCGAGATTATAGGAAAGAAGGCAAGACACTAGATCTGGAAACTAGCTTGCACCTATTCCATGGATAAGTAGCAGTTTTCCATTACTGCAAGTTTAACACCTGTCTCTGTCCTGCTTTATGGAAGTCAAGTGTCTTATAGCCTTAGACTGCACAACTTGTGCCACAGCAGTGTTTGGGTAGTTGTGCAACACGTGTTCACTTCCCTCATCTGCCAGGTTTTCTCACAATAAGCAGTCTTTCTTTCTAGAGGAGGGAGCAGCTCCTTTTAGCTGCAAAAGTATTCACTTAGGTCTTGGCATTTGCACTCTGGTGTTAGAGAGCAAGAGGAAAAGACTGGGATAGCACCCAATCACTAAGACCTTTAGAATCGGACTGTATTTTCTGAGCAGCTGTCAATGGAGTGTGTGAGAGATTATTATTGTTTGCAGAAGCTTTATTGATCTCGGGTTTGAAGCCCAGAAATCTGCTTACAGCAGCCTATAAAAATGAACGGCTACTTGTTTTGCTGAAGGTTAAAACATTGTGTTTGTTTAATTGAATTCAAATGGCTTTGTGTTGTCTAAATGTCAGTGCTACTGAATTTTTGAGTGATTCTAGGTTCTCCTAGCTGGGTAAAAATATTTAGATAAAAAGCAATATGTTAAAAGGGAAGGGGTGATATCTACTTCATTAAAACAAGATAAACATAGATCTGAAGAGAAACACTGTTGTCTTTGTCCAAGCTTACTGCATGAGAAAGTCCTTTTAGGATTCTCAAAGTATTTTGTGTTGTTTTCTTTTTCTTCAGTTTGTGTTATTTTCATCTGCGTTTCTTCAGAAACAGTGGAAATGCAGAGGGCAAAACACTGTATTGGTGGAATATCCAGCTTATCTAGAAAGTAACTTGATGGAAGGAAGTTCTCACCATAGTAAAATGGTGTCCTGGTTTGAGCCAGGATGAAGCCAATTTTTCTTTTTACTGATTTTTTTTTCCTTCAGTAAGCTTTCTTGTAACTAGCAACAGTGTGTTCTGCTAGGCTGATAAGACAGTGGAATGTTTTTCTAACTACTGAGGCTTCAAGGCTGCACCTGCACTCTGCTGGCTCAGACACTATGGGGAGATCTGTGACCCCCCCCGTAGGAGGCTGAGTTAGATGGACAGCAAAATTGGCCAAAGATATTCCATTCCATATATCTACGTAAGCTCAGAGGAAAGTCAGAGATCACAGGAGACAACTTCCTTCCTTCTTCTTCTCCCCTTCCCTTCCGTCCATGGCCGGCGTCCAGGGAGGACTCTGTTCATCC
>NW_009952694.1:7237334-7249055 GCF_000747805.2 Chaetura pelagica
TCTCTTCTGAGACTCCTCCCTGATATATTCTCTCACTCTCGTACCTTCCACTCTCAACTGCTTCCCGTGCCTTCACATGCAATATCCATACAACTGCATGTGTACATACATACACATACATACATATGCACACACAGAGAAACATATGACTGCCCCTGTCCAATTTTCTCCAATATCTTCCCCTCACTACCACTTTTTGAGAAAAGTTTAGGAGTATGCTCCCTTATCTTTTCCACTGAAAGGATTAGAGATTCTTACGTCTTTTCTTCCCTCCTGTCTCTCTTTGACAGTCTGCATCCTTTGCAAAAGAAAGAGACAGCTAGCAATGCTTTATACTGATTTTAAACCTCACTAGATTCATAAATAGGAATAGTTTTTATATACACTGTGTGGTACAGAATATGATCACCTTGTGAATCAGCATGCTAGATCATGTCTGTCTTCAGACTCAAATTGCTTATCCAGATGCATTCTCCTTCATTTCCTAGTGCATGTCAAAAGTATAACTAAAGCCTAAAATATGTATGTCTCAATGAAATTATTTCTAAAAGCATGCATCTCATTGTGTTGCATATGTGTTTGTATTTTGTATTAATCAGATTAATCAGGGATGAAAACATGAATTAAATTAACTTTATGTTCATTCTACAGGAAGGCTGTACAGAGCAAACATCTCTGGACTGGGTGAAAACTGAATGTGGTAAGAAGATTTAAATTCATTACATGATATTGTAAGCAAGTCTTCAATCTTTTCTAATGTATTTTGTAAGATTCATTCTTTTTTTAAATAAACTATCTGTGCCAGGGGAAGTGTACTTTTGTACCCAGATAGGCAGGTAATAGTAAACTAAAAGGGAAGAAAAAGTAAGAACAGAGTATATTTACACCAAGTGATGCCTTTTGTAAAGAAAGATATGCACGATAAATTGCAAATCATGCTGTACTTGCTAGTGATCCATGAGCAGGAAACAAGAATACTGGAACTTGCTGGCTAGTTAAGGTTAAGTTCGCAGTGGCACAAGTGGCCAAATCCCACTAAAAACTACCCAAGCTTTAATGCAGTTACGACTTCTCCTTTCCTTATCCCTTGTAAGAGAGGGCTACTGACCATATCACTGATGATTCAGAATGTCTTCTTGGTGCATTACAATGGTTGCTTCTTGTCACCTGCACTTTCCCAAAGCTTTCTCCTTCAATTTTTCTAGCTGCACAGATTTTTCTAAAAAATTCAAACATTTATTCCTTATGTTATCTAACTCTTCTGCCAGAAACTTGTCAGAAGAAGGTGCAGCACTGAAATGGGCAACCTGGATTTCAGTCCCAGTGCAGCCTTGCTGCAGACTGAACCAGCAGATCGTGCTTTCCACAAAAGTGTTGTTATGAGCTAAGTACTTCGAGGGTTGAACATTTTTCCTGCCTCCATGTGAAGCTGTGTCACTGTGCAGCCAGTAGTCAAAACTGAAGGCTCTAAGGGATAAAAACCAGAACAGGTTGAATCTGTGATCAAATGATGACAAGGATCTCCTAGGGGAGAGATACATTGCAAATTGTTTGTTTTGCTAAAGCTTATAGTAGTGCACTAGAAAGCACAGAAGGGAATTAGATCTCATGAGAAGTCTAATTAATTATGAGTTTTGCTAAGTTTGTAAATAAATTAATTATGGTTAAGATAACACACATAGCAGTTTATTTTTATCCCAAAAGGGTAATGTAGCTTTGTGTTAATTGGGGAATAGAGCTTGTTAGACTGGAATACAGATTGATTAAGATTCAGAATTATTTTAGCCCAGGGATTCTCCATAAGATACTGTCAAGGCTAAGGTATAAGGACAGTGTGAACATCACCATCATGCAAATGTAGATTTGATGCAAATATAACTGAATTTAAAATTCAGATTCCACATAAACCACAAAGCAGATGAAGATACACAGTAAGCAAGTTGTATGGGGCTATAAAATGACACAATGAAAAGTAGCTCACAGTTTTATTTGTACTACACAGAACAATTTTAAGGTACTTTTTTGCAGTGACTGATCCAAGAAAAGACAACTTAGCATTGTCCGAGTGATCGCACCTTTATCTGAAAGTCAACCTGTCTATGCTTTAAAGATTTGTTCATTCATTTCCCATTTAAGCATCATTGGTTATAAATAAATAAATACCATTGGGAGCTGCAACCAGAACTCGTATTTCTTTTCCCCCTCCACGAGTTAATCACATTCTCAACAGAATCAGCCAGTCTTTGATAACCTCTCTTTAGCCCTCCAGCTCCTGAATTCTGGATTGAACTGTGCCTTGTGCTTAACAAAAGTGGTCTCTAACTTGCAGTTTAGGATTTAGAAATCAAGGTCTTCTGCTTCCTTGGTAAATGTTCCTCCTCTCTGGCCATCATGGACACAGAGATTCTAACAAAGGAGTCTTAATGTGCCTGAAACAGTCTGAATTGCTCTCATACTTTTACATCTAAAATTTGTTTAATCTGGGCTTTATGAATATACAGTTCATCATGGGATGCTTTCAGTGAGAATATTGATGAAGCCACAACATATCAGTAAGATAAACTGAGAGTGATACATTAAGGTATGATGGAGTATTTGTATTTGCAGTAAACCACCTTATGACTATTGTTTGTGACACTGCTTGATTAGCACACATTACTTAGGAGATCCTTCAGAGTTTATGCAACTTTACCTTCATCTCTGAAAAACTGAACTCAACACAGCATTGATTCACTTCAACTTAGAATTATTTTCTCCTAGGAAAAACTACTGTGAAGCCAGGTGCTTAACCCAAAATGCATCCCAAACAGAAATAACGTCAGTGGTCACAGCATACTAGGAAAAGTTTTCCTATTCAAATCTTACAGCTTTTAGATGTATAAACAGATGGCAAGGCATCTCGGCAGGTGTTACTACCAGCCCTTTGGCAGAACAAAACCTCTCAGTGGACCCTAACCTACTATCACAACCATCAGAGATAATGCTTTGATATCCTCTAGCAAAAAATACCTCCCTTGCTAGAATACTTCATTACACAATTTGGAAGCACAATCCAGTGACTAAGAGAAATAATTCTCAATTTTTGATTTCTCAAAGTCATTAACCACAACAGAGAAACAATTAAAAAATAATTTGATTATCAAGTTGTAACAGAAATTTCAGTTCAAAGCATCTCAACAGCTCCATATCATCTAAAAGGCAATGAATAAATAAAGACACTGTTTTAAAGTCTCCTGGTTATGTTGAGATGTCCTGGTTTGAGCCAGGATGAAGCCAATTTTTCTTTTTACTGATTTTTTTTTTCCTTCAGTAAGCTTTCTTGTAGCTAGCAACAGTGTGTTCTGCTAGGCTGATAAGACAGTGGAATGTTTTTCTAACTACTGAGGCTTCAAGGCTGCACCTGCACTCTGCCGGCTCAGACACTATGGGGAGATCTGTGACCCCCCTGTAGGAGGCTGAGTTAGATGGACAGCAAAATTGGCCAAAGATATTCCATTCCATATATCTACGTAAGCTCAGAGGAAGGTCAGAGATCACAGGAGACAACTTCCTTCCTTCTTCTTCTTCCCTTCTCTTCCGTCCATGGCCGGTGTCCGGGGAGGACTCTGTTCATCCATCACCGTCGATCCTCAGCCTTGATCTCTCGTGACCCCCATAACTCTCTGCTCTGTTCCAGCAGCAGCTCCGGGATTCCTCGGGACTCTTCCCAGTTCAGGGAAGTGCTGTGGGAGTTGCTGGGGTGGGGGGAGGCAAGAGGCTTTTGCCCATATATCTGTATATAATTGTATATATTTTCTTGTATGATTCATTAGTGTTTTAATTAAAGCTGTGTAGTTTAGTTTTCAATCCAGCAAAGTCTCTCTCTTTTTCTCTCTCTCCTTCCCTACCTGGGTTGGGGGGAGGGGGGATCGAGAGCATTGTTGTCGGATCTGAGTCAAACTGTGACAAATGGGAAGACTTTCATGTAATTATAGCTTCCTGATTGCAAGAAGAGAGCTGGAAACTTGTGGTACTGCTTGGCTATGATGAGTTCTTCTCTGGGCTGCCATGGGCATTTCCCCCTTGTTATGAAACTAGTTCATCAAGTCTTTTGTCTAGTGTCATTACACAGCTTTTTCTTTGCCCTGCAGTTTGCCATGTGAATACATGTTACTGAATGTACTGTAAGTTTAGGACACAAAGATGTAACATAGAAGCAGAGTTTACTACAACATACACATATGTGGGCCATGATATTTGTTTTGTAGCCATTTGTACATATTGCATTGACAGGCTTTCTTAAAAAGATTATAGTTTTCATGATGTTCTGATTAAACATGGAAGTGTGCTTCTTAACTGCTATCATCCAAGATGCTGCTGTGCACCTGGAGAAGCTTAGAGGTCTTTTTCCCCACACCCTTCACTCTGGATTTATCTGTCTATGATATATTTTGCTTATCTATAAATGTGTCAGGATGTTGCTGAAATAAGCATTGCATAAACATGGCAGGAAAAGATTACCTGTGTCTTGGTTATACACTCAGTTATGTCTCTTGTGCTCTGTCTACTGTCAAGCTACACCCTGTTAAAGTCTTCTTTCCTTTTCAGTGTCCCCTTCACTGTCCTGTCCTCTGGGAATTGAACAGTTACATATGACAAGAGACCAGTGACTGCAGCTCACAAATGACCATTGACTGCGATGTCTGCTTCTGTTCTGTTAATGACTATTTTAAAGTTTTGTGTCCCCACCCGAAAATGTGGGGACACTTTTGTGTTCATACCTTAAAGGGTATGAACACAAAATGTTCAGGGTCATGAAGGGAGTCTGTTGTAATCTGTATGAGAAATTGGAATATTTATCACCAAGCCAGCAAGCATACCTTTTTAAAATCTGAACACCATGAATGCTCACTGTATTTTTTATTATTATTATTTAATTGAATTACTGTGAATTTCCCATACACGTTTGTTGAGAATTCAAACCGAGTAGTGGTGTTCCCTAGGGAGTAGAAAGTTACACAGATCATTGCTTTCTGTCAGGGCTTTCAGATCTCATAATGCTCTTGAGAAAGTTTGCTCATGAAACAGGTTCATCATCTATTAAGAGTGTTCTCCAAGGAATGGTTGATAATCTACAACTCAATGAGAGCTGAGCACAGAGGATATCCTGAGCAGCTGTATCCCTCTGGCCAAAGTCTTCTATTATCAGCTGCTACTAAAAAAAGGTGAAAAGAATACTAGCAGTTACAGATAGGAAACCCAAAAATATTATTTGAGTGCTTCTCTGTATCAATGTGGTCTTCATCTGAGCTTTTCAGATCTTTGTCCTATTATATCTTAAATAATGCCATTGTGAAGACTAATGCTATAAAAGAAAACAAATTAAATTAGAAGCATATTTTAAATCCCTTCCAAACATTAAATGTCCTGTTTCAAAGCCTTTGATTTTGAAATGTTTGGATCAAACAGAGACTATAGGTTCCATCCTTCTGTGATTTTCTTATCTAGAACTTGAAGAGGTAGAAAAGCAGTGAATTTTATTTTGCATGTTCAAGATTCAGTGCATGTAGGGAAGGGTGAAGATATGATAAATGCTTACCCTTTTGATTGGCCTTAAGGAAGTCTCAAGTGAGAAGGAGTGCCTCTTCTTGATGCTTTTCAGTTCCTTGGAAGATCTGCAGTTGAGTTCATTATGTGCAGGAACAGCACTTACTTGGGTAGGGTGGGAAGGACATTGTAGGAAAGATCCTGTGTGGCTTAGAACTGTGTTTGTTTTGCAATTTGAACATTTGTTTTGTCTGTTTGTGATAAATATGTTAGCAAGTACAACATTTCATTGTTTCCAGTAACAAGGAAATCTCTATTTTAACTTCCAGGTGATGCTGCAATTATATTTTCAGTGACAGTTGAATGAATGATTTTTAGGAATACTCATTTTTTGAGGTTGGGATTTAGCAGTTTTACAGATTAGTTAGGTTTCAGTAATAATCATTTTTTATATATTACATAATGGGTGGATGAAATCTGTAACTTTTCTCCCTGTTCATCTGTCCATATTGCAAGATTTTTATTCATATTTTTGTTGATAGTTCCAACAAAAGATCCCAGTTTGAGCTGCAAAGGATGCTTGAATGCTTGTAATGTTAATGGTCTGAGCACAATGATGTAAACATACAAAATGCACTGCCTACTTTTTTTCCCAAATCCATACATATAAAACTCTACAAAACTCTGAAGTTTTTAAGCAAGCTAAGCTGTTTACTTAGTTATTTCTCCTTTTGACCTAAGCTTGAGGATTTTTTCTCAGCTAGGGAGAGCATGAGTAGTCTTTAAGTCAGCATACTGTGAGAGCTCCCTGCTTTCCTTGGAGGTTACCTATACTGTCTTTCTCCAGGAGAGACCAAAAAACACTAAGCTTCTCAGGCAAAAGAAACCTTTCACTTCACAACTGATTATTCCTAGTCCTGCCTGAAAACTAGAAGGAAGAGTAGAAATATTTACATTATATTATAAAGCTTCCATCAAAAATGGTGATGCTTTTGGTGCATCTTTCTTCTCATCTTGGATATTTTCTGAGCTGAATGTCTGTGTATGGGTGTGTTCAAATGGTTGAACATATTATTTTCTATTCTTCTGGGTAGATTCCTGCACACTGCAGTGTAGCCATATTTGTAAACTAGTTTTAGATGATTAATAATAAATGTGAGGATCTAGGGTTTTTTTCTAAAGACAGAAATTATGCCACATTCTTTTTCTCTCTAAACTAACACTGTATGCAGAAGTCATCTGTTGTTTTATGGACTTCACAAACAGATGCTCGAGGAACAGAAGGAAATTTTACTTCCCATTTAAAAAGTACAGAGTTATATTTCCTTGGACTGTCACAAGGCATTTTGAAGTCTTTGCTTTCCGGTTATTCTCTAGTATCTGCTTGGACAGTTTGGAGAAAAAATGGGGTTTAGATAACCTTTCTGGTTGGACAACAAGACAGCAACAGAACTTGTGTATGTATTTGGAGTACTTATAGTTCTGGACTTCAAGAAGAGGGCAAGAAACCGTACTTGAGCCTCTTCTATGCCATGCAGACAACTTAAGTTATAATACAGATGTTTTCATTTTATGTCTTACAGACATCCAACAAAATGCATTTTCTATTTTGATTTGGAAATCATTTTTGTTGTTCTCTAGTGAACAAATTAGTGAAAAAGAAAACCTTTGAGTGGAAATGAGTCTCTGTTCAGCACTACCTAATTAAATGATCCAGACTGTTCTGCTGCAGGGCTCTGCAGCATTGTTCCAGTTCAGCGCATTTTTATATGCACCCTTCCTTCTCTTGGGCAGCAGGATTTTTTACTGTGATGTTTGTAACTGTAGTTTAGCTTGTTGCTTCCCCTGGTTCTCATGTGAAGACTGCACTTGCAGGATAACACAACATGGCTCCATGTAGTAAGGTACAGTTCCTTGTTGGAAAATCACCTCAGGGCTCTTGGTCTGAGCAGCAGGGAGCAGAGGGTTAGCAATGTGTGTTGCAGTTATTACAGTCAAAGTGGTACTCACTGAATCTTAAAGGTCAAATTTCTTGGTTTTTTTGGGGGATTTTATCTTCTGATTTATATTTCGAACACTTGGGGGTAAAAAAATAAAAAATAGATGTTGTTACTTGATTTTAAACAAAGACAGACCTCATAAACATCAAACTGATGTATCGACTTTGCTTACGTTCCTTATGTCACTGGTAGGTCCGGAGAAATTTTTCCCTTCCAGTGATACAGAGCTGCCTCTGAGAGAGGTTAAAGGGCAGAAGAGGTCCTGTTCCATATGTTTGGAAGGATAAGACTCATGAAGCTATGACTGTGATTTTGCCTCTTTTGTTTTCAATTTTTGTTACTCTTAACTATTTGTTATTAGGGACTCTCCTGTGCACCTCTCATTCTGTAAAAATGGAGTTTTCACATCTATTACTGTTGTCTTTCTCATCAAAAGATTTAACTCTCTGATTTCAGCATAGAACTCTATTAAAACGGCTGAGATACTGCAAGAAACAGACAGGGTTCTCTAGCTTTCAAACTTTTGGCCTTTGAGTTGCTGTCCAAAATTATCAGAAAAGATCATAAATGCATTATACAGCTTCTAAGCAGAAAAAAATCTGATAGTAATGTTCTGAAGACCAGTTTCAGATGGACTCTTAGGCCAGTTTTGGAATCCCTGTCTTGGAATTTGAATTCTTACTGTACTGTCTCACTGACTTTGTCATGCTTGTTAAATCACATGGGGCCAAAGAGATATTGTGCTACTGCTTTTCTTAATGTAGTATACTGGAAATTACAGGTTCTTTTGAAATGTGAACCACTGAGGCCCTTTTTCCCTGACTATCAAATGGGAAAAGTATTTATTCTTCTAAGAACTATGAAATATAAGAAAGAAAAAGATATGTAAATTTTACAGTGTTGTTATAATTCCATTATTGAAATTATCATCATGTTTTATGAAGTCAGTGTCATGCACAGGTTTTTAGTAACATAATAGTGGAATGCCTGTCTGAATTCACTTTGACAAAATGTGGCTGAGCATAGAGGTTGCTGAACCTATATGATAGCTGCATGGGGGTGCTGGAATTCTCTCCCTTGGGGATATATTGGGTTCCTGGAGTCAATACAAACAGATAATAAAGAGAAATATTTTTTATATTTTTTTCTGTTGTGAGCTAGCTGTCTTTGCTGATCTCACTGATGAGTGTGTGCACACATTGTAGTATTTCTCCAAAATCTTGTAATTATAAGATTCATCATGTTGTCTGATAATTGTTTTCTGAGTAATAAGGAGCAACAGAAAAACATTTTTCTTTAAATTATAATATCCGGTTCTGCTTCTAAACATGCTTTTTGTTTCTGATTCTTGGGGTCATTAGTTGCCCCTAATGAATAGTTTAAGGTCTTTTTTTTGTGTGCCAATACAGATTTGAAAAAGAATGTGTTTTTCCCTTTTCCTTTAATCTCAAATGAAATACTACTTACTGGTTAGAAAGGCTTGTGTCTCCAGGGGAATTAATACAAAGCATTCAGTTTCCCCATCTATAACTTTGAGTGACACATGGCTTATCCAGTCAGTCTGTAGTAATCCTTCGCACACTTGTCACGTGTTTACTGGTACCCACAAATATGTACCCTCTGGATTTTAAAAAATAAAAAAAAATAAAAGTTGCATCTTTTTCTTTAGGTTGATGTGATAAAGTGTCCAGAAGGATTTTCTCACTAAGATGGTGAGCGTTTTCACTTCTTCCACATGGAAAAATAGTAATGCAGAATTAAGTTCCTAATTCTGATCTTTGTGTCCAGCCCACAGTGCTGTGCTCAGTACTACAGAGAGGAAAACCACTTCCTTACAAATAATAAGGAAGCTGAACAAGCACTGCTCCATGACATTACTTTAGCCCTTAAAGGCTCCGTGCTGTGTCCATGCAGAACAGGGGCAGAAGCTGGTGCATCTGGGATCCATTTGGTAGTTCCCACTATCACTCATGACTCCAATTGCTCATCTTCTTGGCAACCTCACCTCAGAGAGCCAAAGGGAAAACAATTCAAAGGTGAATTTAGCTCCCAGCCGTAGAAATTCATGACTTGTTAGCAGCAGTTTTGGAGGCAGAGTAGTTAAAACCTTGGTGTCTTCTGCCTATGATAAGCTAGCAAGCAGATGTCCTTATTCAAAGCCATGTCAACTGAGAAAATTTCAGCAGTTCTAAATGTGCTAGCAAAGAAAGACCTCTAAAATCTCATCAATGTGCCCTTGTGTTCTCTGCGTCTTTTAGAAGCAGTCAGTTGATGAGTCTGTTGTATCCATATTCACTGGTACTTTCAATGTAAGCTATTAAAAACTTGTGTTTTCACAGCTAATTATAATTCCTTGGCAGCATTAGAGGCAACAGCATCAAACCAGAAGAGACACTTTCATAGCAATATATACATAAAAACTCTTAAAGCACATTTCTCCTAGACTGGTGTGTGGGGAATAGTACAGAACCATACAATAAACGCAGCATGAAGAATATTAAAATAACAGGATGCAACAACATCTACCTGTCAAAAGAGCAAGTTATAATAGTCTTTGTTGGAACAGGTCACATTTCATGATGACTTCAGTCTTTTTTGTCTTCTTCAAATCTGACAGCCTGGTTCACTTAATGTGATTAAAGTTCCCTAGATGGTGCATCAAAGTTGTGAGGGCCTTTTTTGTCTCTGGGTAAAGAATGGTTAGCTGTTTTTCTGTGGTATTTGTCATATCAGCTTATTGGTGTAAAGGAAGGGGATGAGGAAAAGGAATTAAAGCAAAGGCATTGTCTGATAGGGACCCTGAATGAAAATCCAACACATTTGTGTTTTCACAGCTAATTATAATTCCTTGGCAGCATTAGAGGCAACAGCATCAAACCAGAAGAGACACTTTCATAGCAATATATACATAAAAACTCTTAAAGCACATTTCTCCTAGACTGGTGTGTGGGGAATAGTACAGAACCATACAATAAACGCAGCATGAAGAATATTAAAATAACAGGATGCAACAACATCTACCTGTCAAAAGAGCAAGTTATAATAGTCTTTGTTGGAACAGGTCACATTTCATGATGACTTCAGTCTTTTTTGTCTTCTTCAAATCTGACAGCCTGGTTCACTTAATGTGATTAAAGTTCCCTAGATGGTGCATCAAAGTTGTGAGGGCCTTTTTTGTCTCTGGGTAAAGAATGGTTAGCTGTTTTTCTGTGGTATTTGTCATATCAGCTTATTGGTGTAAAGGAAGGGGATGAGGAAAAGGAATTAAAGCAAAGGCATTGTCTGATAGGGACCCTGAATGAAAATCCAACACATTACCATTAGAGGGTTTATTGTGGGATCAGTCATCATGTATTTGAATGTTTATTAATACTGCTTGCTTATATAATTGCCCCCATGTCAGAAGAATTTGTATGCTGAGTAATCAAGCTTTATTCCATCAACACCTCTAAAAATGCCTTGTATAATTAGAGAAATGTTTCTCTTCTCAACTTTGCAGGAGGTTAGAGTGAGAGTCTGATGACTCACTGGGCAAGGCTCAGTGTCTTAGAACAAGCCAGCAGCAAATCCAGGAAAATACCCCATGGACAAAATTCCTTATCTGCTTAAGTTCCTCAGGGATGCAGCTATCACAGCTAGTCCCTTTGCAGTGTATAAGGGTATGTCCCTCTAAGTCAAAGAGCTGAGAAGATAATGTTACAAAAGGAATTGACTAGGAGTAATTTGCCAGGGTAAAGGAGCTATATTGTGAACTCTCAGCAAGTAATGAAGCAAGGATGCCAATTGACAGGTGGACCAAAGCCTTTTCAGTAGGAGGGAAGAGGAAGCCAGTTCCAAGATGCAATTGCTGTAATTGACGCTGTGAAGAGATAAATATGGAAAGTTTGCAACAGCTCAAGACTGCTCTGAAGGAAAACTCTGAGAGTTCGTTATCCTCTCAAGAGGTCTTCTAGTCAGCATGGTGAGGCCTCTGGCAGACATCAGCAGGGGGAAAAAAAAACCAACAATAAAACCAAAACCAAATTCAAACAAAAGCTCCCAAACAAAAGGTTCCAGACATAAAGGGGTGGGGGGAAAGAAGAAATAAACATCGGTGATGTTCTTTGAACTGGGACTTGAAAAGAACTGTAAGTACACACCTGTACAGTGCTGGGATGCCATGGTTACAGGCTCTGTATAAAAATTTCAGCAGTTA
>NW_009952694.1:7249072-7437135 GCF_000747805.2 Chaetura pelagica
TTCTATAAGACAGTTTTTCTGTGCGTCCACCAGAAAAGTGTGTAGAAAGTTTCATGGTAGACTTAGGTACTGTGGCTTTGATTATGTGAAAGTCTGCTTCAGGACTAAGAGGTAGGAAAAAAAAACCAAAAGCATGGAGAGAGCTCATCATCATTATTAATCCAGTGTACTCCTTGATATCCAGCTGATTACTTCTTGGTGGTTTTGTTTGTTTTGTTCTTTCAGTTTTGTTGTTGCTTTTGGTTTTTTGTTGGTTTTTTTGCTTTGTTTTCCTTGTTTGTTTTTTTTCCCCAGTTTCATCTCTTGTCTCCTACCTGTTTGTTTTTGGTGTCACTTTGAAAATCTATCCTTTCTCACCTTAGGCATTTTTCAGATGCACACCATATGCTATATGTATAGTATATAGATTTTTGTTCATTCTTTTTCATTCAGGATTATTTATATGGAAGCAGAAAGGAGTGGGATTAGATAACACATTTTTCTATTTTTTCTTCTCAAATTAAAATAGGTTAATTTGTTGAGTTCAAGTTAATGGGGGAAAACCCAAACTTTTACGATGCCTGTGCTTCAGCATTATTGACACATAGTCAAATGTTGTCCAGATTATTTGTCTGTATAATAGTGGCACGCAAAAGACCCCTATTACCTCAACATCCCCTTGGGCCAGTGCTGCACAAACAAATGACTAATTGTATTTGCTGTATTGGAGATACTACCCTGTAATGTCAAACTGGATGCAAATTACTATACTAAGGAACAGAAGAAAAAGCAATAGAAAAATGGGAGCTGCAGTAATAGGGTTGTGTGCCTGGAAGCAAGAAGAATTTTATTTCAGAGCATTGAAAATAGAAAATAAAAATATCTTTGTTTGGATTTTATTGCAGTAGTCTCTAGAGAGTCTAATCATTGGCCAACCTTAAGTAGTATACACATGTAACTAGAAACTTCCAGGCACTATTCAATCTGATTAAATGCTATTTATCCTACCCATAATTTCATAACTCACTTTTCACGGGTCTTGTTGAAGATGTATGACACAGGAAAAGATCTAGAAGAGTAAGTATTTGGGTTATTCTTCTTTTCTGCATACAAAGGTTAGTATGGAAGAAGGAATAAATATGAATGCAAATAGGTATGAAACAAATGTTGCTGGAGAATAAATGCTACTTCTTTAGCCTTTCCCCCTCTAATAAAAAGAATTATGCCAATATATTTGTAGTAAGGAAGTATGCTAAAATGCAATGTCTCAGTGTATGTAGTTCTTAGTAAGGGTTGAGGGACAATGAAAATTCATGCTTTCCTGTAAACTTGTTAGGCAAGGTGCTAACATGTTGAAAGTGGAGGGTAGGGAAGGCCTTCTCTGGCTTTGTTAGTTGGGCAAGCATCTGTAGTTACCATTGTTCTGAGAGACTGACACGTGCTTTTGGGAATTTATATTTATTTTTTTCTAGGTGAATGTTTCCTTGCTGTGGCTAATCTTGATTCCTTTGTTTTTATGAAGTTAATCCTAAGAGGCATGTAAAAAAAAATCAATATATTGCTACCCATCAAAGAGCTTGGTTTTGTAGTGTTGCATATGGAAAACAAGTGAGTGTAGTGTATCTGCAAATAAGTGGAAAATAGTTAACTGACATTATTCTTGAGATACCAACTCTTCTCACCAGTTTTTAAGAGAGCTGTCATTTTTTGAGTCCTTGATGACTGAATATGGAAATGTATATAGACCATAGTTCTTATAATGTCCAGACTTAGTATGGTCATAGTTGCTCAATAGCTGGATTGGTTGATCTTTTATAAGGAGACAAGTCAGAGTGTTATTTTGGCATCTACTAGCACACAATGTCTGTTCTTTTCTCTGTAAGACATTATTTATACACTGTTTGATGTAGTTCAACTGTAGATACTGCAGTGAAAATTAACTGGCAAAGGACTATCTTAAACACCCTCAGAGCATATAGCTACTTGACCTAACTCAGGATAGAGGATTGTACATCTTTTGCATTGTTTGGTTTCCAGGCTTTTTCCACTGGCTGGTTTAGCAGCTATGTAAGTGCTAGCAATTTTTCAGTTTCCTCTTGCTTTACCGTGACAGTAATTGGTTGCTGATAGACTATACCTAATGCCAAAATAACTGGACAGAAATGCCTATTACACTGTTCTGCTGTGTGTGGTATAAATCTGCTCTGGCAGTGTTATGTGAGGATTGCCTTGAAAGAGAAAGATCCATTCCAGGTACTTGTGGAATATGTTGTCAGAAAGGAATGTGAGTGATGGAGGAAGTCCTTATGTATTCTTTAACAGGTGGAACATTTCACTAATAGAGACTCTAGTTTTCCAAAGACAGAATTTCCCCAACGTAATACATTACAGAAGGTATTATATTTCAATAAGAATTAAGATGCAGGCAAATACTGCCTTTAAGTACTTCAATGGGCATGTTTTCTTTTATAACTAAATGTACTTGAATTAAGTCACTGACCTGAGATGAATTGCTCTAGATTTTTACATTTATTGCATATTCAGAATGACATTCCTTTTCCTTATGTTTGTGACCTTACTGTGCTCTTATGCCAATTATTGTCACCTTATCAATTCAGCCTTTTATGACTTCACTGGAGAATCAAATTGAGAGAATAAAAGCCAGAGGCTCCTGTTGAAATATGAGTAACTTTGAGGATTAGCAACAGTGACAGGAAAATGGATTGTACATAAAAAGAAATAAATTAATGTACAAATGTGTTAAGTATTTCAAAGCTTTCCCTGTAGGGAAGCCACCTTTAAGAATAGCCTGTGAACCTCTGAACAAATAAAAATGATTCCATGGAACAACCTGCACTTCTGAGACCGGGAAGGAAAATTTGCCTTTGCTGAAATTTGCTTTCTGATCTAAGCATGCATTCCAATATAATTCATAGTACAGAAGGGGAGATACAGATGGCAGAATGACATGTTGGAAAGTCTTCTCTGAAGAAACCACTGCTCCCACAGGCTTTACGAGTATCTTGTAGCAGCATTCTCCTTTGAAAAAGCAAGCACAATTATGTAATAATCTTATTCTTTATAACAAAGGACCAGAGTTGTGTGTTGGATTTGAAGCAGAATGCCTAAATCTGAAGAGCCAATCTATAGCTCCAAGTATACTTAATGAGAGACCATTTGACATAGTCAAAATAGGAGAAAAGATCAGATTAATCAACTGTGTTTCTAGGCCTATTCCCAGAAGAAGGAGAAAATTTTTCTGGATTTAGAAGAAAAAAAGGCATTGTGTTATACAGAACACTGGTAGCACTTGTTGTGTTCCATGGAACAGTTAGCTAATTGTATAGCTCAGGAATATGTTCTGCTGATTGATGAACTAAGTGGTTGATGTTGGAACTGGAACTTCTCTTTTATGTCTTCAAGCCTTTAAACAGATGGAGTACTGCTTGCAGGCCCTGCGACTGAAAGTGATTTCCTGAGTTGTCACAAGAGGAGATCTCTTTCTAACAGGAATATTGAGGATAACATAGGTGAAGAAAGTAAATTCTTTTGAGGATAGAAGAAATACTAAGATCCAAGAGCTACATCACACTGTAGCACTTTGATCTTCAATAAATATAGAGAGGAGTTTGCAGATACTCAGAAAGTAGCTGAAGGAAAAAAAAAAAAAAAAGCGTAAAATGTTATTAATGGAATATTATAAGTATTAAAAAAAGAAAGGCAAATGCCATGTGTACTAGTGAATTACAGGTTAGTCAACCTAACAGCAGATCCTGGGAGGATTACAGAGCAAATTCTAGAAGCTACTTGCAGACACATAAGGTACAAAAAAGCTAAATTTGAATTCACCACAAGGATTTACTGAGAGCTAACTATGTGAGGTGGGCACTGCCACTCCTAGCATGAGTATTACCATGTGTAAGGTGGCCACTTGTAAAGTGAGAACTGCCACTCTAAGGGGTGGAATGTCCTGGTTTGAGCCAGAACAGAACCAATTTTCTTTCTAGTATTTTTATTTTTCAGTTCAGTCTCTTATAAGTAACTGAACTTTCTGAAATTAACAGCATGTTAATTAACAGTATGCAAAACCACAGCCACTGCTTGATTCTTCTAAACATCTCATCCTCCAGAAAGAAAAAGTCACATCTGTGACCCTGCCATGGAGAGGAGCAGAGAAGACAGATGACCAAAATTGACAAAAAAAATGTGTCATACTCAGTATAAATCTGAGGGATCATGAGGGTTAAGCTGTCTTCATCCATATCAGAGTCTGTTTATGTGCCTTTGATCCCAGTTCATGTATTCCTGAATCTGTGCATTCCTGAATTCAGTTCCTGTCTGTTGCTGACTCATGGAGCCCAGTCCAGGACTTTCCTAGGGCCTGCCCAACGGCCTCAGTGGTGACCTGAGCATTATTGGAGGGAAGCATGACAGTGGAGTTTTATATATTTGTATATATTTAATTATTTTTCCACTGTTTCATTAAAGCTGCTTAGTTTAGTTTCCAACCTGCAAGTCTCTCTCCCTAATTCACCTTCCTTTTCCCTTGTGGGAAGGGAGAGGGGTTAATAGAGAGCATCTGTCATTAGTTTAATTGCCAGCCCAGCATTAACTGTGAGACTGGCCACCTTATTCCCTTCTACAGTGAGACTGGCATTGTGAACAACAAGGCTACAGAAGATGTTGTTTGCCTTGACTTCTGCCTTTACCCTGTATCACAACTGGTAAGATATGGGTAGGTAAGTGGATGATAAGAGGAATGGGAAATTGCCTTGACTGTTGGTTCAAAGGGCTATATTCAGTGGCAGAAAGTCCAACAGGCAGTTTCTGACTAGTGATGCCCCTCAGGGGTCAATGCTGATGCCAGTACTGTTTCATATCTATGTTGATAACCTGAGTGATGGGACAGAGTGCTCCCTCAACAAGATTGCAAATGATGAGGTTTGGGGCAGTCAGTAATGAGTTGCAATTCAAAGGGACCTCAACAAGTTCTGCATCTGGGTTGGAGAGTTCCTGTGCAGCAGGACAGCAGGCTGTGTGCCAACTGAATGGAAGGAAGCAGCTGTGTAGAAAATGTGGATAATCATTTGAATTTGAGGCAGCAGTGTGCCCTTGTGGCAAAGAGGGTCAACTTCATAGCAATCTGCCTTAGCAAGATATCAGCCAACAGGCCAAGGGAATAGATTTCTTCCCTCTAGTCAGCATCTGTGAGACCACATCTGGGATACTGTGCCCAAGTTTGGGCTTCACAGTAAGAGACAGGAATCAAGAGTGGAGCAAGTGTGGCAGAAGTCCACCGAGGTGGTAAAGGTGCTGGAAAGCATGGCATATGAGGAGAGTCTGAAGTAACAAGATTTGTTCAGCCATAAGGGGAGAGAGGGAGGAAATACTATTGTTAACTACCAGACTAGGAACTTACGGAGAAGACAGACTCTTCTTGGAGACCCACAATGATAGTATGAGAAGGAACAGGCACAAGATGGAATATGGAAAACTGTGATTTAAATACTTGGGCAGTAAAACACTGAAACTGGTCGCTAGCAGAGAAGGCGTTCAATGTCTGTTCTTTAGGATATTCAGAACTCAACTGGAGAAGTTCCTAAGCAATCTGATTTCATTGGTCCTCGTTTGAGTTGGAGGAGAGGGAAACTCTACCAATTCCTTCTATTTATTTGATGGTTGTTTGTTTCTAGGTACTTGTGGTGAGAAGTCCTATGTATCTTTACTATGGGTGTATGAAGTTATGGTTTCTGATGATAGAGTCATCAGCATTATTCATTGCTTCCAGCTTAACTTAAGGCAAAATTCAGGCATAGGAAATTACTTTTCATCCATATTTTACTGTTGTTATATCACATTCAGGAGGATGCTTGTAAAATACCAAACAGAAATAATCAAAAGTTTGAAAAACTAGGATTTATAAAAATTTTCTCTTTCTCACCTTCCAAAGAAGTCAGGAGGTAAGTAATTATGTGCTACTTGCATGCCTCTCTAGCTGTCACCTGTAAAGCTCTGCAAGATGCAAGTGCTGCAGTTTGAGGAAGAATTGAGTGACCCTTAACATGGGGCTTAAGAGGTATTCCAGGCCTGGAGATGAAAGGATGGAGAACAAATCCTCTGTATTATTGAAGTGTGTGAAAGGCATGAAAGAGCTAGAGGTAAATCAATAGTTTGCATTTACAGCACAGGAGAAGGGGGGGGAAAAAAAGAAAAAAAAAAAAATATATATATATATACACACACACACACTGGTGTTTATTTTTTCCAGCTTATTTGGGACAGATTTTTTTCCCCTTTTGGAAGCACAGAACTGAGCTTTCTGTAGAATTGTATGTATTTGCCACCCTGGAAGGTGTGCCTGAAAGAAAACTATTCCTGTGTTTTCTCCCAAATAAATTACTAGGTAATTAAATGCTTGGTTTGGTCTTTGACTGGCAATTCACAATAAAGCAGTAGAGAGTGAAACTAAAATATTGAAGTCCAGTGCTTGCAGAGATGGAAATTTATATACACTTGAAATATGAGTGAAGCAAATCTTTATCAATTTTAGTCAAAGTTTCTCAATGGGAGTGGGAGATGAAGTTAAAAGGCCACCGATTTTTAACTTTTTCAGCTTTATTAATTTAACTTGTCTCTCTAAAAGTTCTTAGCAATACCATGTGGTTCACTCACTGCTCTAAGAAGTCCCTTCTCCATATCTAGATGAGTGTTTGGGTAGCACCTGTTACTGGTCTACCACTGTGTGGTGATGTGGCTCATTACTTTTTAATATAATGATACAGTAATTTCAAAGGTGAACAAATTGAATTTCGTGTCTTCATTTGTGTAGGCCCTCTTCAATAATAGGAAGTGCCAGGATATTTAAGATTAAATACTGTGTACAGGTGCAAAAATGCAGCATTAAAGCATAAGCTAAAATGTGTAAGAAAAGCCTTCTCTGTGAGGATGTTATGGACATTATCTGTAATATTCATTAAAAAGTCAGTGTTCCTCTGCCTCAAGTCACCCAATACTTTCAAGATGAAGTACAAGGAAATCACTGTGATTATTAGATCAACATGATCAGCCCACAGCCATTTCATTATGCTCACTTAGGTGTCACATGCTATTGCTCTGTATAAGTGAAGGCCACAGACTCAGGGCCTCTCTGATAGTGGTGTGTTTTAGTCTAGATTGTAGCTGTTGAACTTCAGGACGCAATAGTAATGGAAAAATCTCTAAAGGATGGCTGAATATCTAAGACATAAGAGTTCCTGGTTGCCTCTGCCAGAGGGAAAAAGTGTTTTTTGTATACCTCATGCAATTCACGTTTAATGGTGATGTGTTCATTATGCCAATGGGAATATCTTGGTCACAAGCATTGCTGAAGCTGTGGTGTGTGCCTGTACCATCCTGCTCCTCTGGAGAAGGCCCAGGTGCATCTTTGCCACTGAATCTCATGGCAGGAGCTGTTGCTGCCTGTAGCTGTAAGATAGGGGCCACTCCAGTGTGGTGTAAGAAACATGATACTGAGGTGCTTTCTAATGAAGTTATAAGAAAGGACTAGAGTGGGTGGCTTTTGTGGCTAAACTTCACCAAAGGAGGGTAGCCAGGCATGGGAGATTAGTCGCCCTTGAATTAATTTGCAATTGGGATAGCAGAGGACTCTGGGGGAGAACCAATGCCAAAGACAAAACAAACCGTCTGAGGAGAACAAAGTCCTAGGTCAAGATGAGCAAGTTATTTAGAACCACTCTGCTTTTTCTATCCCCTGCTGGCTTTCTTCAGCTATGGTTGTTCTTGAATGATCACAATCAGTATATCATAATAAATGCTTTATAGAGTAAGGTAAAAGGAGTTGCTGGCAAGACTGTAAATCCTCTCATGAAACAATTGATAACTCAGCTCAAAAGCCCTTTTGTCCTGGAAGTGTGGGAAGGATATAAATTCTCTGAAAGTATCTGTCAGTTGGAATTGCTCTGCATTCATCATGCCAGCCCTCTGCATCTTTCATGAATGTCATAAGAGACTAAAGAATTGGCACTTCATGGTGAGAATGATTAAACAACCATTATGCTTGTCTTTTACTCTGGCATGGTACCTTTTAACAGATTGCCTGTATAATGCTCACATATGTCCACCTCTACTAATGGTGGCTGTCCTTTCATGGTAGCAAGAGAAGGAAGTAATAGCAAGAAAAGCTGCCCATCCTTTGTGGAGTAGTATATATGCTGTATTACTAGCTCTGGATACTTTTTGTTTTTACAATCCCACTATGTGACCTTGTGAAAGGTCAGAGAGCTGTGAGAATGGTGAGCTTCTGCAACTTCATTTCTTCTCATTACTGGCCTTCCCATAGTTGTGAGAGATAATGTCATTATTTAAGGTGAGGTCAAAAAGCTCAGAACTCTGGGACTTTTTTCTTAGGAGGCAAAACCATTTAGTCCTAGACGACTAGGCTGTGTCAACAGTAACAACCAGCATGAGAGTGGGTTTGCAGAATGAAATTTAGTACCAAGGACCTGAGAGCCATGCTGTAGGAATTTTACTTATGATTTTTTACTTTGGACTTGCTCTAGTCTGATTCTATAGACTATTTATGTGTTAACAGCTGGATTGCATCTTCTAGTTTGGTTTTATTTGAAAGGAGTCAAGTTTATGTACTCTGAGGCTGCTCTGATGTGAACTAAAGCCTGGCAAGTAATGATAGGTCAAGAAGTTTATCTCAAAAGCATGCTGCTGAAACAAGCTGAAATAATAGAATAATTTATGTTGGAAAAGACCTATAAGATCATTGACTGACCATAAACCTTACACTGCTAAGTCCGCCACCAAACTATGTCCATAAGTGCTAGCTCTACACATCTTTTAAATACCTCCAGGGATGGTGGACTCAATCACTTACCTGAGCAGCCAGCTCAAATGCTTCATGACCCTTTTGGTGAAGACATTTTTTCTAATATCCAGTGTAAACAACCCCTGGTACAACTTGAGGCCTTTTACTTCTCCCTATCACTTGTTACTTGGGAGAATAGACTGACATCCACTATGTTACAACCTCCTATCGATCATTGTAGAGATTGATGAGGTCTCCTTGAGTGTCTTTCTCCAGATTAAACAACTCCAGTTCCTTCAGACACTTCTCATGAGACTGGTTCTCCAGACCCTTCACCAGCTTCATTGCCTTCTCTGAACTCACTCCAGAACTGTGATGTCCTTCTTTTAGTGAAGGGCCCAAAACACAGGATTTGAGGTGTGGTCTCACCAGCCAAGTACAGGGGGACAATGACTTCCCTAGTCCTGCTGGCCACACTATTTCTAATACAAGCCAGGATGCCATTGGCCTTCTGGGATACCCGGGCACACTGCTAGCTCATATTCAGACAGTGGTTGATCGATGCACGCACGTCCTTTTCTTCTGGGCAACTTTCCATTGACTCTTCCCCAACCCTGTAGTGTTGGATGGGGTTGTTGTTGTGACCCAAATGCAGCACATGGCACTTGGCCTCAGCCCTTCAACCCAGCTTCTCCAGATCCCTCTGTAGATCCTTCCTACCCTCAGGCACGTCAGCACTCTGTCCCAATTTAATGTCATTCAGACTTTCTGTGGGTGCTCTTGATCCCGTCATCTAGACCATTGATGAGGATGTTAAACAGAACTGGCCCCAATACAGAGCCCTGGGGAACACCACTCATGACTGGCCACCAGCTGAGTTTAACTCTGTTCCCTACAACTCTTTGGACCCAGCATTCCAGACAGTTTTTTGCCCAGCAAAGAATATGCCCATCTAAGCCATAAACAGCCAGTTTCTCCAGCAGAATGCTATAGGAAACTGTGTTGAAGGCTTTATTAATGTCTAGATAGACAACATCACAGCGTTTCCTTTGTCTACTAAGTGGGTCACCTTGTCATAGAAGGAGAGTCAACTAAGTCAAACAGGACCTACCTTTCATAAATCTGTGCTAATGTCCAGCAAAAGGTTAGAACTCTGAAAACTTCCTCCTTATGCCCAACTCTACTGCTGATTTAACATGTGAGATTGGATAAAACTCCTACCTTCTAGGGTTCTGATGATTATTTAATAGTCCATATTTCTGTCCCAATTGTGTTTAGCATTCAAGCCTGAAGATTTGGGGTTGAGCTCCTGCAGTAAAGACTGTAAATGTAAACTGTGTTTTCTGTTTTAATACCTATGATTAAGCAAATGTTAACTGATACATAAAGAAGAATGAGGTATTACTTACATTTAAAACAAACAAAACCTTGTCGTCTGGAAACTGACTGTGCAAGATGTTATGCTACTCAAACTTGTAGTGATGACATGAAGCTGAGAGAACAGTGGTTGTCTTTGTGGTTTGTTTTGTTTGTTTGTTTGTTGTGGTTTTATTTGTTTGTGTGGGTTTTTTTCCTGATAGTTTATTTGTTTTAAAGACATTCTTTGGTTGGGAGTTAAATGGACTGAGATCAATGATAGCAGCTTGGCCTCCATCCATCTTCAGATGCATCTAGGCCATTTTGTTACCATTCAGATTCTGTAGAACTGTAGTGAACTAACATCCCTATTCTTCCTCCAGGCTCCAAATGAGCTATGAATCCTGCTGTGCTTCTCGTCGCTAACAGTATTCTCTGTATTTAACTCCTCTGGCATGCTGCCTTCTGGGCTTCTCCAAGGACATCCTCTCTGTGGGCTCTTTTATCAGGAAACCAAGAAATAAGAAAATATGCCCAGATTCCAGCTCCTCTTTGGCACAAGAATGCAACTAAGAAATACTTCCATCTACCTTTGCTAAATTTAGTCACAATTGCACCTAATGACGTCTCTTTCCAGGTGGCATTTAACTTTGACTCCAATGAGCATTTCCTGCAAGTGTCACAATAACTGGGCACAGTTTTCTGGGTTCTTTTGCCCAGCAGATTTCATATTACAGTTTTAGTGTTTGTAGTTTCTTTTGATCTCTTCTTCTGGTGCATTGTGATTTGAAGCCTTTTATATTCCTGTAATGAAAGTTGTATATTTGTTATGAGAAGTACTTTTTTTTTTTTTTTTTTTCAGGTTGTTTTTAATTTTCTGTGTATCCTGGCTTGAGCCAGAAAAGAACCAAATGTCTCTGTTGTAATCTTTTACTTTTTGGTTAAGTCTATTCTAAGTAACTACACTTTCTGAAAGTGACAGCATGTGTTTTCAGTCAGTGTCTGCTTCTAGGACTGATGTTTATAGTTACTGATACAGAATGGTGTGCAGAAAGTCTCTTGCTTATTGTTCTATAGGAACCAAGGTCAATGCTTGGTTATTGCTAAGCTTCTTATGCACCAGAGATGAAAGGGAGGAAAAGGGGTCACACTTGCAACCCTCCCCATGGGGAGGAGCAGACAGGTGACCAAAATAGATTAAACAAAGTATTCCATCTCATATGTGTCATACTTGGTATAAATCTGAGGGATCATAGGGTTCAAGTTGTCTTCGTCCATGGCCAGAGTCGTGAGTGGGCTCCCTTTGTTCTTCTACCTTTGATCCCAATCTGTGCATTCCTGAATCCATGCATTCCTAAATCTAGTTCCCATCTGCTGCTGATTCTAGGAGTCCAGGACTTTCCCAGGGCCTGCCTGGATGCCTCAGTGATGATGTGAGCTTTTTAGGGCAGAAATGTGGTACTGGTTTTGCATATACTTGTAAATATTTGTATATATTTCATTATATTTTTCTTTCATCATTATTGTTTCATTAAAGCTGTGTAGTTTATTTTCCAACAGGCAAGTTCTCTCTTATTCTCTTTCCTTTCCCTTTCTGGGAAGGCAGAGGAATTAATAGAGAGCATTTGTCATTCATTTAATTGCCAGCCCAGCACTAAACCTTGAAGCCGTGGTGTGTTTTGTTTCTTAAAAAAAAAAAAAAAAAAAAGACCAGGAGGAATGGTCCTTGTGAACCCTTTTTAGACTGACATCTGTCATCTGGCTGCCTAAAGCTCTGGGGGCTGAATTTCATAACGCAACTGGTCTTTTTACTGAAAGAGTTGAGTTAAGGTCATGGTATGACAAAAGTCTGCAAGGCAAGGTTGACACTGAGAATGTAGATTCAGGGACTGATTAACTGTGTCTTCCAGTACAAGAACTGGGGAGCACATAATCTGTTTAGCAAGACCAATTATGAAAAAAGTGATTCTTCACACAATTGAATCACTCAGACTGGAGGAGATCTCAAGAAGTCTCTAGTCTAAACCCTTTCTCAGAGTGGAGTCAGATATAAGGTCAGATCAGATTCATTGGGGGTTTATGTAGTCAAATCTTGAAAACCTCCACACATAAAGACTCCAAAATCTCCATGGGCAACCTGTTTGACTCCATGTCTGTCGTTTTGAAGTGAAAGCTTTTTCCTTTGACCATGCCAGATTCTCTCACTTCATGCTATGCCTATTGCTTTCTGTTGTGTGAAGAGCCTGCCTTTGTCTTCTTAACAACCTCACTGCAGGTGCTTTGAGACTGCACTTAGGTCCCCTTGAAGTTGTCATCTTCAAGCTGAACAAGCACAAATCCTTTGTCCTCTCCTCACAAGGTAGACACTTCAGCCGCCTGTCTTTGTGGCCCTTCATTGAACTCACTTCACTTTGTCAATATCCCTCTTGTATTGGGGTCTCCAAAACTGGATGCATTATTCTAGATGCAGACTAACAAGCAGAGAGGAAGGGGGAATAATTACTTCACCTGCTAACAGGTTATGGTCCTGTTAATAGACAATAGGATGCTGTTGGCTGCCTTTGCTGATAGGGCCCACAGCAGGGTAATGCTCAGCTCGCTACATCAGTGGTAGATTTGTGCGAGTAATTGCTAAAGGTTTGCAAATCATTATTGTGAATTCAAAATTTCTAAATTCACTCAAAGAGAGACTGGATGAGTACTTGGAAATAAGATCTATTTGGGATTACAAAACACATGAGGCTGAGTTAAGTGCTGAAAAGACTCATAGTACGGGTGTATACTTTCAAGATACATGCTAGCTGTGCTCTTTTTTCCTTGGATGTCCACTAAGGATCAGTGTTAAAGACATGACAGTGAATTAACCAGATCTTTGTCTGGCTAGTTATGTTATAATGCAAGTGAAGATATTACTGAATTATGTTTACATTGGTATGCCTGTGGTCATCTTGGGTCCATTTTAGTCAGCAGCTAATCCCTAAATTCCTTCTGAGTTGATAAACATCCCCAAAATGCCCCATGGCAAATTCAGATTTTGGAAAAAACTTGATCTTCTCAGTATCCTGGATCTAAGGGAATTTATAGTTCAAGCATAAGATATCTTGGATCTTTTAGTAGCTCCAGGAACACTTCCTTACTCTCCCCCTTTTTCTCTTCCAATCTTTTTAATGCAGTGTAACTAATAAGAAGTAGCATACTGTCTGATCCTATTGTTGGCTGATACACACATGCTGGGAGGAAAGTGACTCACATTAATTTGCTGTAATTAAAAAGACAAACACAGAAAGCAGTCAGGATCTGAATTGCTGCTCCTGTTTTGTGTTAGTCTTGCAGATTTTGTAACTCCTCCTCCTTTTTGTATAGAAGCAGCTCCTTCATATTTTAAAGTGTGAAGGCAATTTCAGTTTCATGTCAAAAAGTGCCTGCGTTTTGAGATGTGAGATGAGTGTGGTGTTAAGCCTGGGTCTCAGAGTGTTTGGAAAAACAATTGTGAGAATCTTCATTTTTACTCAGCCAATGCATGTTCTTTTGAAAGTGTACAGGTATCAACTGATAATTTATTGTTCATGTAGCCATGTGATAAACTTTTGGGGAACAATAAATAGAAGCCATTTGAAAGTTCTGGTGTTCTTTTATGGTTTGTGTAATCTGCATTGTTTGCTTTATCTCCCCCTTAGTGCTGGTGTTCAAAGCACAGCTCATTTTTCCCCAAGAGTGTACCAAGCAAGCATAAATAAGATGTTGAACTACCTGAATTAAGGCCTGAAGATCTATGCCACTGTTGGTTCCCTGACCAGATGCTGAGTTTATGCAGTAAATATGCAGTTTACCTTAAGTTGTGAACATAAGGGAGAAACCTTACATTTCAAGGCAGCGATCAAATTAATCTGACTGTATTTCAGACAAAACCTCCAATCTGTTTTATTGGAGTCTTACATTGGAACAGAAATTTTTCTGAGCAGGTCTTCTTTGTTACTTTCTTCATCCCCACTTGCTAGGAGAGAATATCTCTCTTAGATACCATGTTTTGGGAACTGTATTTTCATTATGTGGTCAATGATGCTTCCTGCTGCTGCAAATTTCATCTCCTTCCTGAGTTTCTGAAGATGCATGCCTGATCTCTTCTCACTTGTTTTCATGCCGGTATTCTATCTAACTTGCTTTCCTTTACTGTTGTGATGAAAATAGTAAAATGAACTGCCTAATCCAGGTACAATAAAATAAGGGTCACCATTACTTTATTTATTTATTTATTTGAATTCAGAAGACCTTCTGCCTTGTCTTATTGAGACTTTGTGGGAATTTTTTAATATCGGCATGAACTATCAGATCTTCATTATTTAATTGCCTCTTTAAAGGACTACCTGTGGTCACATACAATTTCTTACTGATTCCATCCCTTGACAATATTACTTCTTGAAAATAGCCTAAATTTTGGTTTTCTTCCAAGAAAGAAGAGCAAAATGTCATCATCACAAATTTTCCTGTAGCTTACCTAGAGATTTTTGTTCCAAAGGAGAAGGTTATGATTGGTAATAAACATAGTAGGACCTTTGCACCATCATATGAAGTACCCTAGGTGACTCGTCAGAATTAATGGAATAAGCAGAAAATATAGTTGGGCTATTAAAAAGGCACAAAATGTGAGGGTGGTGTGGAATGAAGTCCAAAAAAATAAGCAGTGGGTAAGGAAGATTCAGTGTTTCTTGTTTGTGGAATGTAAAGGTAAATTTCCAGTCCTCTTACAATAATTTTAATAAGTAAAACAATATCTATACTTTTTGAAGAATTTTATGTAAGAGAGAGAAGATACAATAGCTGAGGAGAAGGCATAGACCTTATCTTGCATGTTTTTTTAGGTAGGAAGTTGTCATTAACTTTACATAGCTTGTGGTTTTTGGTGAATTACCACCACAGTGATGATATTTAGGTTTGCAATGGGCCATGAGTGGCAGAGGACTGCAGAGCACCCGGTGTGGGAGGAAGCCATGAACTACTCTGTGCGCGGTTGCAGCTGGCTCTGACATTGATTAAAACAATCAACCACATGCCCCAACTTTGACCTGTCAGTGGAGCACATGGTGCTGCTGCTTGAACACAACACTTTTAAGAAACAGTAATAACCCTGGGGACTGGAGGTAGCATGTGTTTGAGAGGCACATGGAAGGAGACATTGATGAGGACACGCTGGAGACGTGCTCTTGGAGGAAGGCCCTCTGTGCTAGATGATGCTAAAACTAATTAAGTGAGATTACCCTACCTGATGTTGTTTTGTCAGCAGCAATGTTGTCACAAAGCCATGTGGGACCCTGGTCATAGATTTTGCTGTGTTGACTCGGGTAATGATCGTAGCTTGCAAATTGGCCTGAGTTTCTTATAATTTAATCTTAAAAGTCCTATTAGTTGTAAAAATCTAAATTGTGGCATTCACAGTGTGTTAAACTCATACTTGCATGTCAATACACAGTTGTTGCATTTAACCCTTTGATATATAAACATTGCTCTACCTGCCAAACTTTGTGTTTTCCTGGCCACGGCGAAATGACTGTATGTTGTGCTGTAGCTGAGGCAAAATAAATTATTGATGGCTTAGTAGATGCAAATAGAGAATTTGCAATAGAATATTTATTATGGGAAGATTCACAGTATCCCTAAGGCACAAAAGAAGTTATATCTTGTGCAGATGTGACAAACTTGTTTTCTACTGCTTTACAGGATTAGTTTTAGGCAGGATATGGCTGCTGCAGTCGTACTGTGTTGATTGAAGGATACTCTTCCTTAAGATAGATGTGTTTTTTTTATGTCTTTGGGCAATGATGAGGAAAAGTGATAACTGATTTCAAATTATAGGTGGTGGTGCCAAATTCAAGTACATGTTTCTTAGCACAACTCACTAGGTGGTTTTATTTGCGGTGGCTTGTATAATACTGCTTATAACTTTGTTGCTAGGAATTTTCCATGAGGATTGTTTGCCTCAAACTATTCTGTTTTGAATGAAACTGAATAATCAAATAGCTCTTTTCATGAATATAGCTAGTAAATATTTGCCTAAGCCAGATATGCAGACTTTAAATAGCAGCATTGTCATGTGTGTTGCAACATATCCACCTCTCTGATTTTTAAATTTCTAAATACCAAAATTGGAAGTTATAGTTGCAAGTGATGTCATTTCTGGGAAATGTCAACTGCCACTTTGCCAAACTATAAGTTTATCAGTTTATAAGATTTATGTAGGTTCAAGTTAGTGAGTTAGTGTTACATAGTTGAAGTGGTGAAGCACTTTAACAATAAATATAATGGAATTTATCAGTTCCTCAGATTTTTCTGTTTTCAGGCACAGCTGGTGTTGAATTTATTGAAGGAGATATATAACTAAACCTTGAATAATGAGGAAAAACTAAATGTCAAGTGGCTGCTCATTAATAGCCATTGTCTGTTTTTAATAGAAGGTGTCATAGAAAAAAAAAGTGTGCTCTTGTGTAATAAAGAGATCTGTAACAAAGCTTAGGTGCAATGAGAAGACCTCAAGCTGAACAGACTTTCATTTAATCATCTTTTTTTCAGTTTTTCACTGAAGTGGTCTACTGTCCTCTGCAGGACCACAAATAACGGATAGCTGCCAATTTAAGATCAGTATGGACCTCTGGAGGTATAGTCTAATCTGCTCACTCACACCACCATGAAGCAAGGCCAACCAGATAGAATTGTTTGTCTTGTTCAATTCTCTTGGAGTTATAAACTTCATAAACCTATGGTTGCTTCAGTCAAATAGAAGCAATTAAATCAAGTGTGTTTGTGTTGTATTTTAGAGTGGGGGGTTTGTGTGTTTTTTTGGTTTGGGGTTTTTCTTGTTTTGGGATTTGGGTTTTGTTTTTGTTTGGGTTTTTTGTTGGTTGGTTGTATTTTCTGGGGTTTTGTTTTGCTTGTTTGGGTTTTTTTGACTGCATTGTGGTAGTAACTCTTGTTATCCTCCCTCTTCCACTTTTACATGCTGTCTGCACCTTCTATTATCAGACTAGAGTGACTATTTTGTTCATACTTTGGGGAAAAAAGTGGTACTGGTGCAATGTTAATATGCAATCTCTTTCCAAAAAAGGCAATGGGCATCCTGCATACCCTTAAAAAGGTGGGGAAGGGAAGGAACCCAGCAAACAAGTGGCCAGTCTATCATTATGCAGATAATTCTGATCTGGACAATAAGGAAACAAATGCTGGATGCCAGACTTCAATTAACAGATTAGTTTGGACGGTGATGCTCTGATTGTTGCATATTATCTTAGTGCACAAACCCAAAGTACTGAATATCTTCAAGTTAGGCTTAGAAGCCTTAGAAGTGAAAATGGGCTCTTAAATCCCATGACAAGCTTATGAAGACATAATTGGTTCTAAGTGGTGCTTGTAGGAGCACTGACATGCTCTACCTGCAGCTGAATAGTTCTTAGACAAAGAAATCATCTGTCTTCATAAGTAGCAAAAAACTCTCTTCCAAGCTTGTCTTTTTTTGTTGAAGGACCTGATATCCAGTACAAAGAGAATGAGTAGAATTTGCAAGTCAAGTGATTAAAGGTTTGGAAAGTGGGTTTTAATCTATGAAGTTATCAACAATGTGTTAACTCATCTTGTTTCATTAATACATTGCTATGTTTTTCTACTAAGCAAAATTATGCCATTAAAGTCTTCAGTCTTTTAGACTAAACTTTCAGGAGAAAAAAAAAAAAGGTAAACTGAGGCTGCATATCTGTAATGTAGTTTACAGTGATTTTCTGTGCATGAGAAGAAGCCATAGAAAATTCACTACCCGATCATCTCCATCTATCTCTCTTCACGAGAGATTACAGATACAGTTGAGGATGCATTTAAACAAAAAGACAAGCAAAATTCCTATCTACCTATTTTTTAAGTGGTTGTGCAACCTCCATCTTGAGTTCAAAGCTGAATGAAGAGATAGAGTTCAGTCTGGAACTGAAATGTGCACAGTTGCAGTATGCCAATGTGCTCTTTTCTTAATTCAGAAATATGAGTGAAATTTTCTACTTAACCTTGATTTCAAAACCTTTTTTTTTTAATTTACTGGACATGCTCTGGTGGATATGCACAAACCTGGAAGTAAGGAAAAGTGGATTCATTTTAACTCTGTTTTTGAGTCAGCTGCTCACAAATAATTTCCCTTCCATGTGTCTGAGTTTTTGAGGTCTATTTTGGTAATATGTGCTGAGATGTCCACAGGAAGCCTCTTAAGCAAGGGCAAAGTGTATCAATTACTTCTACTAATATGTAGTATTTATTTGGAATTCAGGTTATAAGGAGCTTTAGTTGAACTGCAGTTTTGTAGGCAAGTGTAGAAGTTACCCATATGTGATTCCACGTGTATCTAATTATGTTGACTCTTTTCAGGGTTGCATGATACGTGTTGCTGATTGGTATATGATGGGGAAAAAAATAAATCATCAGCTGTAGTTTCTATCAGATTGGAAAATGTACCCAGCACGTTGCCTGTAATTTCTTCCAGATATGTCATCCCTGATGCAGTAGTGGGAGCTGGTTATTTTTGCCTCTTACTCTATAGCTCATGATACATTGTAATAGTGCTCAGAAAAGAGGTGCATCAAGCGGCTGAAGCTTTAAGATGTGTTTTTCCCGTCATACCTGTGGATTTGGTTCTAGGACAGGAATTTTAATCAAACTTTCTGAGAAATTCAGGGCCTGATTTTATAAGTGCTGAGTTATAAAATCTAGCTACTAATTCAGGGTGCTCAGTACAAGTGAGACTGTAAGCTCCAAATGCTTTTGCTTCTCAGCTTCTTCATCTGTGACAATAATTCCTCACTTGTGTGTCTGCCTTGCTAAGCTCAGATGGTGCTCATGAGTGTGGGAGGACAGTGTTCAGCTTTGAAGAGGTTTGGTGTTATCCTTAAATTTAAGGTCAAGGAATAAATTCCCAAGCTTACTGTAAAGACAAACCATCCTGTAAATATATTGACCAGATATCCAAAATTCTTAAGAAGCTTTGAGAAAAAGACAGTCTTCCATTGTGTGTGAATAGTCTTGAGCTGAAGACAAGCCCAGCCTTAAGGAGAGCTGGTGAATATTCCCTTTGGATCTCTATATAAGATTGAATCCCATGCTTCTGAAACAGGTGTGGATTGATTGTCATTGATTGTCATTTATCTTTATCTTAAGTGCTGGTTGTCTTTATTTAGGAATGTACTTCATTGAGTTGTGTACAGAAAAATTTTTTGGAGTTATTTATGCCTTTAGAGGAAGCTTGCTTGTTTGTTTGTAGTTCTGCTCTGATGTGTGTAGGAAGATGAGTATGTTCTGATTAACATACATGCACACTTAGATTAATCGCTTTAAGTGTTTGTGATTCTCAAGTCCATGCTCATTTGAAGGATGAACTTTCCATAAGGAGAGAATTACACTGTTTGTTATCAAGTCTAATGTTGCAAGGCTAATGGTGAAGGAACAGATATGTTTTGTCTGGTAAAAAGCTATTTCACCTTCATCTCTCCTTCCATCACAAAAAGTATCTAGCACTCAGATCCATTGCTCTACAAAGGAAAACTTGCAAGTCTGTAGAAGGAAGCATACATGTGTGAAGCTGAAGAGGGCAGTCTAGAGCAGTATTTCATGTGTCTTATATATGGAGTCAATTCCAATATCAAAGAGGGCCCAAAATGTCAGTTGTCACAAAATAGAAGACTTTTAGTATGTGTTGCTGTCTTCTGTTACCTGGTTGAGTCTGGAAACATATATTTTAATAATCTACTTGATTGTATTTTTCTAGAGTCTTGTTATGCTATCAATAGTCTGGCCAGTAGCAGGCATTAATTTCACCCTTTAACTAATTAAAAATGTATGCTTGCTTGTATTCTCTCAGCAATCATAGCCTTTTTACCAGAGTGGGCAAACAAGTAAATAACTAATATTAAATAACTAAATAACTAATAGTTATTTCTTTGGTTTTATGTTTTGTAGCTGGTGCCACGTATATATTTGGGAAGAGTGGAGGTCTCATCCTGTACACCTGGCCAGCTAATGACAGACCAAGCACGAGGACAGACCGTCTTGCTGTAGGCTTCAGCACAACGGTGAAGGATGGAATTCTTGTTCGGATTGACAGTGCCCCTGGGCTTGGTGATTTTCTGCAGCTGCATATCGTGAGTATAAATGGGCCCATGTCTATACCAGACCTGGGTTTCTGTTAATGAAATACACATTTGAAGAAAACTATTGCTATAAAATAATATGTGTCACACTCTGCACTTTCTTTAGCTTCAGCACATATTAAATTAACCTGCCTTAGCTAGTACTTTGGGCTTTTGTAGAATTACTGAATGGGATGCACAGGAAACCAAGTCTTGGTGCCAGAAGAAATTGGGGGAACACACCAAACCAAGGGGAAAAAAATAAAGACCTTAGGAGATACAATAGCAGTAGGGTTTAGGTTTATTTAAAAAATTGCATAAATATTTTGTGGCAGTGTTGATCTAATGTGTTATATACACCTTTCTGAATATAACTGCATTTATGGTGTAGAGCATTACTATTCTCAGAAGTCAGAGAATGAAATGGGTTGGGTTTTTGTCTCACTAAGAAAGTTAAGTGAGAACTGAACAGATCTTCAAGTTGATATAACTGATGCTTTAGCAAAATATTTCAAAAGCAGAAGAATATAATGTTTTTAGTACAACATGGCTTTGTAAAAAGAAAATACATATTTTTGTGAGAGCAAATATTAAAATAGAGTACTTGAATGAAGGTGACTTTAGGGAGAATTGAATTGTTTGAAGAAATGAGAACACTAAGAATGGAAACTTTTGAAATTTGTTATTTTTTGTGATTCTTTATGTGGTGAGTTGTTTACTTTGTTTTCCTTGGTAAATGAAGTAGCCAAGAAGTTTATTAGAGGTAGAAGCTGGTCATGTTACTTGATTCTCAGATTATTTTCAATGTCTTATTCATTAAGGGGAAAGCACCATTTGCAGGTTTTGAATGAGCTGGGGAGCTGTTGACATTTCACTGGATCTTGAAGATAAAACTAAATAGGAGGAATGCTGGGGCCCAAAACACAGACCTAATGTGAATGACTGAGGGTCTTAATCTGCTACTGAAATTTTCCATGTTCAGAATAATGTTAAGCACTGTGTATATTGCAGGGTGGTTCTGAAACAAGGGTCAGGGCTGGTACTCATCACTACCATTTTAAGTTTTGAATTTTATTTTAATCTGAATTGTATTGTGAAATTCAGATTTATTTGAATGGACTAGAATATGGTCGTTAGCCATTAGACTGTCAGTATGACTTGCATGGAGCCAGGGGAAACAGTCAGCAAGGCACCTGCTGGGCTGGATTTCCCAATCCCAGTATGGGGCTGGATGGGTGGTAGCGAACAGGTGTGTAGTGATTCCCCTATACCTGACAGTGTTCAAGGCCAGGTTGGATGAAGTTTTGGGCAACCTGGTTTAGTGGAGGGTGTTCCTGCCCATGCTGGGGGGTTGGAGCTGTATGATCTTTGGGGTGCCTTCTACCCCAAATCATTCAATTATACTATGAATTTGTTGAGTCTTGGAAAAAGAGGTCTAAGATGGGATCTTGCTCTTGGCTGCCTAATGGGATGTTACAGAGGAAATGGAAGTCAGGCTTCTCTTTGTGATGCTAAGCTGAAGGAAGAGGTGAAACAGACATAAGAAACAAAAAGAAAATTTTAGTCCTATGTTAAGAACTTGTACAATGAGCCTTTTTGGTATTAATAATGAAAGCACATTGCTTTTCTCTATACCTTGGTCTCAGATATTATCAATTCCACCCGTAAAAATAAGTTCAAATTAATTTTTTCGTGAGTGATCTTTTCTTAACATTATAATGAATTTTGCTGGATAGATTGAAACAAATCACACAAACTTAACCTGAGGTGGAAACATTCATTAAAACAAAACAAACCAAACATAAAACCCAACAAAACAAAATAAAAAAACAACCACAAAACCAGTTCATTATTTTCTCTTTCCAGTCAGTTTTAGAAAGGAATTAAAGGGTTTTTTTTTAATCCTCCCTACGTATTTTATTTAAACTACTCTGAATGGCATGATGCTAGTTTCAGATGGTTTCAGATCTAAATTAAAGCTATTCATTGTGGCTTTAATGCTGAAGGTTGTCTGCTTCCTGTGTAGTTTGGCCAGGTTTATCCATGAAGATGTATACTAGTAGCAAATACAGAACTTATTCAGCTTTCATTTCACTTGTTCTTTTGTGGTCAGGGTGGATTAGGAGGATTTGTGACTCATTCATGAGGAGCAAAGGCATGCTGCTGGGCTCTTCTGGGTATGGTAATACTGTTCATCTTGTATATTGCTGACGCTACCTAAATGTTCAAATAAAAAAATGTAGTCTGAGACTCATGCTGTTATAGGCAATAGAAAAGTTGAAGAGGAACTTTTTGAAGTTTTATTGGCTTCTCGAATATCTGTAAGACTTTGCTACCTCTGGTTTATGGTTCAAAGTCAGAGAAGTGGGCTCATGATTATTTTGGAAGAAGTTGAAAGCTGAAATGAAAGATGCATCTTGAAATGACATTTAAAATGCAACACCATATAGGACTTTTTATTTAGCAAAATACAAACAAGCTTTTCATGAGACCAAGATTATTTCATAACTGACTGAAAACTACCACATGCTTCATGCTGTCATATTCAAAGACTATCCATTTTCCTATCTTTTAAAAGCTTGTCCATTAGGCCATTTTCAAGTGTAAAGAAAAATAATGCATTGTGGTTCAAATTATAATAGAAATATGGGGGAAAAATAAAATTAGATCAGAGCTATGGAAGCAGATTAAACTGATAATAAAGTTTTAAAACTGCAAATACTTAATCCATAAAGCAAATTGTAGGAGAAAGATAAAATAGGTATTAAAACAGGGAAGACCAATGTAAATGTACTTTATTTTATGTATATTAGCAACTCCATATTTTCAGAAGTAATTATATTTAATAGTAAAAGTAGAAGAGATATTCATGGATAAGTATTGGAGAGATCTCTTCTTCTGGGGCCTTTCTGCATATTCCAATCATAAACTTTCTTTTTTTACATTAATTTTTTTTTAAATTTTATACTATTTACTGGATTCTGACCTCTTCTCACTTCCCTGGATGTTCTCTTGGTGATAACAGGTGACAAAAGCCACCTGGTGATCATTATTTTCTAATGGGAATCACTAAAATCCAAAATATTTAGTTTGTCAAGCTCTGGTCCTATTTTAAAGATGGTAAAAGTGACTCATACTCAGCTAAGGATCCTTATTAAGAGTTTGCCTGCTTTTTTAATGCAACTTACTTTCTGGACTTTTTTTTTTTTTTTTTTTTTTTTTTGGTAACACCATGCCTTATTAACAAGTTATATATTTGCTTATTTAAATTATGGTTGTTCTGTTTGGATTCATTTTTTAATTGAGTCTTTCAGACACCGTAGAAATTTATTGACTAAGGCTTCTGTTTTATGTGACAAAAAATTACAGCCTCTGAAACTCTTTTCTCAACTGATTTACAATGAAATGCAAGCTGGCAGCCCTGCAAAAATATATGGCATACTATCCAATGTTGTTGTATATGAAGCATGAGGTGTTTGTGTGAACCAACAGTAGCACATGGAAAGAGAGTGTTGTTATAGCCTCAAATCCCTCCTTATTAGATTATTTTTTTTCCGTGACAATTCATTCAAAGCACCAAGTCCAAACCTGTACCAGAAAATTGCCTTCCCTGATGGATGCTTCAAAGACTGCATGTATGAGTTGTGGTTGAATGTTTCTAAACTTGCATTCACCTTACACTACCACACCTATTTTGTAATTTACAACATGCAAAAATCTTCATATTACTAAAATGGGGAGAGGAAGATGGCTATAGGCAATGATGGATATCATTCTGGTGATGACTATGGAGAGAAAAATCACCCTCCATGTGCACTGCTGGTTTGTTCTGCAGTTTTTCAGTTTGATGTGTATTGTAAGCTGCCATCTCATGACTGGCTTTCCAGAATAGTGTTGTGAGATTGGTACAGTGTCTGAATTGCTTGTAGAAAGTAGACTCTTGGCTTGGGCAAAAAGACTAGTGATTTTTGGAGGAGTTTTGGTTAAGTAATCCCGAGCTCGTGGGGATAGATCACTATGATAGTATCAGGCTGGAAATAAAGGCAATGGTATTTGACGTAGTATGTTTTGATGACTATTCAGTAAGTATAAGAAAGTCTTCCCTGAGTTAGAGAAGTCATTGTTAAATAGGAATGAGTATAAACGGAAGAAAATGTATGTGTACATTCTGCCATATTTTTTTTTCAGTTATACTGTTACGCCATGTCACCATTTGACTCAGGTTCAACAACAGTGCTCTCAATCCCCTCCCCCTCCCACCCAGGTAGGGAAGGAGAGAGAAAAAAGGAGAGTCACTTTCCTGGATTAAAAACTAAACTACGCAGCTTTAATTAAACACTAATGAGAAAAGAAAATATATACAATTATATACAGATATGTTCAGATATGTGCAAAAGCCTCTCACCTCCCCCCACTCCCATCAACTCCCAAAGCATCTCCTTAGCTGGGAACAGTCCTGAAAAACTCCGGAGCTGCTGGAGAAAGCACAGAGTGATGAAGGTCAGGAGAGCTTGAGGCTGGGGGTTGACGATGATGGATGGACGGAGTCCTCCCTGGATGCTGGCCATGGACAGAAGAGAAGGGACGAAGAAGAAGCAGGAAGGAAGTTGTCTTCTGTGATCTCTGACCTTCCTCTGAGCTTACATAGATATATGGAATGGAATATCTCTGCCCAATTTTGCTGTCTGTCTAACTCAGCCTCCTATGAGGGGGTCATAGATCTCCCTGTAGTGTCTGAACCGGCAGAGTGAAGGTGCGACCTTGAAGACCCAGCAGTTAGAAAAGCATTCCTCTCTTATCAGTCTTAGTTGGAACGCTCTGGTACTAGTTAAAAGAAAGCTTACTGAAGGAAAACAATAATCAGCAAAAGGAAAATTGGCTTAATCCTGGCTCAAACTAGGACAGGCCAAAATCTGTGTTTGAGTCTATGGGTGTAGAGACAATCCTGGCTCTTCTGTACAGAGTGTTCCCTGAAGACTCTCTCCAAAACTGCAGTGCCCAGCTGCAGTACAATGTCTTCTGAGCAGAGATAGATGTATACGAACTGGAATCAGAAGGATAACCACCGAGGGTGTATGGTGAACTGAATATATTAAGGGGTAAACTGAGATAATAAATGGAGTTGTTTACTTTTCTAAAACCAAGATCACCTTGATGCAAAATATTTTAACCTTACTTAGGCTGAAGTTGGAGTGGGCATTGAAAGACTTACGTTTTCTACCTAAGGAAACAGAAATAAGAAGGTTTCCTTAAAACTAGCCTGTTTTATTTTGCAGGCAGTGTATCTACAGAGGCTATAAAACATGGGGAAAATTTGGCTTTCTGCTTCGATCCCCTATCTTGTGTTTTGCTTTTTTTAGCTGCCTTACTGTCTTTATGACTGCAGTTTTATCTTAAAATGTATGTTTCACCATGTTAGACCTTTTCATTCTTGTATAAACGTTTTCAGGTTTTGTTTGTTTATTTTTTGTGAATATAGGTAACTTCATCTTATCTTCATCTTGTTTGCATGGTTATGCTTTCGAAATAGAGCTATTTATAGATGTTTTACGATGAAGCATGCCAGTGGATAACCAAAAGGTGAGGTGGGGCAAAGGCTGTTTTGTTGAAGCAAGAAGTTTTTCTCTTGTGTCACTGGCTGGATATAGGAGACACCATCTTGGCTAATGCATCTAGCTGAGGAAATGAACTACTAGTGAATGAGAGTGGCTAAACTGTGTACTGGTGAGTGAAGGCAATTAGGAAGAGCTTTCAAGCAGAATATTATGTTGTTTGGATCCTTAGAAGTTCTAAAAGAACAGGCTGTCTAAATAAACTTTCCATCAAGAAAAAAATCTAGCAACCTACTTGAGGAAGCACTCTGCAGGTGTCCTGCAATTATTAACGTACAAAAACTATCCAAATGTAGCCTTCTGTTAGGGGTAAGTTCTCTGGCAGAGACTTCTGAATATATTGTCTTTAATAGGTGCAACCTGAGGATTAATATATGCATGAAGACTTGAAACCATGACTGCTAGCTTAGCAAGCAAAATAGTAAGTGAGCTGAATGAGGAAATAGAATTGTTCTGAGTTTGTTAGAGTATGAAAATTCAGCAGAAACTCTTTGATTTCTTCAGATATATATATCTTGTGAATGTTTGTAGCTTTGGCTTGTCAATACTTGAAGCTATCACTAAATTTTTGCTGATGCCTTTAATCTAACTAAGGTTGCATAATATTTAAGCTAACTGAAGATTGGCTATATAGTCCTCATATGAGATTTGACATATATATCTATATACGCACTGCAGTACCTTAAACAGTATCTTGAAACCCCAGCAGAACCTCCACTGCATGCAATGGAGTAGGTTTTTGCCTATCTGCATGTGCCAGATAGAGTGCTGGCATCACAAGGATTGGGTTGGAAGTAATTCTGTCCCCTAGCAACATTGTATAACTTAGGAGACTCTAAGGATTAAACTTCTGCATTGCAGATGGGTTCTGAGGATCTCACAGAGAACATCACAAGTGTTTACCTCCCTTCTGTAATTATTTGTATTAATAAATACAAGTGACATCATCCTTTTTGCTTAGGATGGCAGTCATCTTCAGCTGAGACTTTCTTCTTAATTGCACTCTATTTCTCTATGTTGATCACAACAAGATTATTTAAGTGCATCTATGTTGATCAACACAGAAGCAGATTAGCAGCATGCATACTGTCAGTTACTGCTTTTTCTTAAATGGAAAAGTAATTTCTAGTTGATGACTGGTAAATGTTTATATCACTTGAATTTGTTTGCCCCAAATTGTGGCTTCTCTGAATAAGGAGGGAAATAGCAGAAAAAAATGAAATTATTTTGTAATTTCTAAAACAAAACCTAAGAAAGTGAGCAGAAGACAAACGTATTGATAGGATGGATAACAAAGATATTTCCTTCAAAAAAAGCCTATCCAAAGGCATAACAGGCATTCCACTGAGGGATGCAAATGTTGTCTCTGGGTAACAATGTTTAGTGCATGCTGTAGAGGTGAATTTCTCAGTACTTCATACATATAACAAATGACTTTTTTCTTGTCATCACAACATGTTTAGTACCTGTCACTTATTATTGAAAATATTTGTTGGAGGATGGTAAAATTACCCCAAAGACTAACTTGTAAGTTAAAAGACAAACCGCAATATATTCAGAAGTCAGTGAGTAGGCTGGGGGGTGCACAAGAATTTGGAAAGGAACAGAGCTGGGACAAATAACCCAAATAGACCAAAGGAATATTCCATACCATAAAATGTGCTCAGCAATAAAAAAGGCAGGGAAAAGGAAGAGGGGATGCTGGTGCTAATGGCCTGTGTCTTTCCAAATAACTATTACAGGTGCTGAGTCGCCCTCTTACTAGGAAGTGGCTTAACATCTGCCTGCCAGTAGGAAGCTTTGCTTCACTTACTAAACTGTATTGCTCTTGATCTAGTAGTTTTCTCATTTTTGCCCTCTGATTTTTTTTTATCCTGTCCCAGTGAGGTAGGAGTGAATGAATGAGCAGCTGGGTAAGTGTTTATTTACTTGCCAGGGCCAACCCATCCCACATAGTCTTTACCTGGAAGAGTGCCTCAGTTCATGATCAAGTACTTTGAAAATACTTAATGTACAAAGAGGATACTATATGCAGGCCATCCACACACCAAAAAAATGGAGCATAAGATCAGGTTTATAGAATGAAAAAAAATAGCAAATATCATTATTTTGTCTGTGAGAGTCTATATCTGAGTTAACATAAAATTTGAGGTATGCACATCACTGTCTGCTTTGTCAGCTGGTACGAAATTGCCAAATATCCTGAATTTTTGTTTGGTTGTTGTTGTTGTTGTTTTTAAATGGAAGAGTTATGTATAAATATCCAAGGATTCTGTCCCAAAATGCCCTCAGCTTTTTCTTGTCCTTTTGTAAACTCTTTGCGTCCACTAAGTCCCATGTGTTTGTGCATGCTGCATTTATTGTTCCCTTGAGCACAGAAGAGTTAGTAAAGGAAAACTAATTTGAAGAAATAAAATGGACCTTCAGGTTTCAAAACAGCTTAAAACATGTTATTTTTACTTCTTTATTTTATTATTATTTTTAAAAGATGTTTGTAAACCCATTTTTTATGTATTTGAACTATTTCACATTACACATAGGAATGGTCCACACATTTTTGTCTACTAGACTTAGAAAAGAGTTTTTGTGGTGGGAAATGAATGGTTGAAATTAAACCATTGCTAGTTAAGGAGCTTCTCTCTCCAGTGTGCCTGTTTATGGCTGGCACAATTTGGCACTATGCCTCATCCACGTTATCTCAATGACCTTCTGAGCTTAGTCCCTGCTTTGTTGCCAGTGGCTGTATCAGGTGTATGAATGAATGTACGTAGCTGAATGCAGTGGTGCAAGAAATAGCACTCTGATGTCCTTTAGCTAAAGATGATGGATTTTAGATCCCTAGCTCCATTCAGACAGTGTGAAAGCTCATTGCTTTTATTCAGGGATTAATTAACTCTTTGCTCGGTGACAGTTTGTCTATAGATTCTAGTGCTTTTGCTGTTGTTATTGGACGTTGAGAAGGTGATTAGTAAAAATCAGTAAAATGATAAAATCAGACCCTGAGTTAGCCTGATTAGAGTCACAAATCTGAAAAAAATAATCTTGTGTCTTTGGCTCTGCAGAAGAGCTGAGTTCAGCTGGACAATGCAGAGTGAAAATTAAGAATTGGAGGAAATTGAGGACGAATCAATGGCAAGTTACATGGGTAATTTTGTGAAGCCTGGCTTAAAGATAGGGATAACTAAATACACTGTCTTCACTGATTTTGCATGAAAAGAGAGAGCTTTGCTGCTTCATCAAGGAAGCAGACTTCTGTGAATAAGATAATGGTTTGTTAGAGTTGACAGAATTAACAGCATCTATTTCAGAGCACACACTTGCCCATATTAGTGTTGTACATCTTGCAAAGTCGTAGCCTAGTAATTCAGTGTAAGTGCAGAAATAAAAACTACTGTCCTCATTAGAAGAGAAAATCTCAAGAGGCTTGCTTATGTGCTTATGTGAGAGATTCATCCCTAAATATATGGCCTCTGTTTAAAATACATTCTGAAGCTTAAAACTTATTTTGTAAATGCTTGTTTTAGGAATTATTGTAGTTCTATGAATAGCTATTAGGTGTCAAATAATAAAATCTCAGAGTATCTCACAGTATCTATCCAAAGACCCTGAATGGCAATGTTATGTTATTGCTTGTTCTTTTACACTGGATAAACAAATACTGTGTTTGGCTTAATATTTATTTTGCTTTCTTCTGTGACTGTATGTGTAATCTAAGACTGCATTATATATACAAATTTTAGTAAAACTTAAGCTGAATTGTCTTTATTCTTTTTGCAGTACTGCTTCTTAGCATTTCAGAACTAATAATTGGGATTTTTGTAGTTTGTCACACAGTCTTGTCAGTGAATGAGTAAACCAGAAAATATTCAAACTTTTTATGATGCTGACAAAATAGAGATTTGGCTTCTTGACGTTTTTCTTTTAAGTACTAAATACAAAGGAGTGAAGCAGTGAGGGGTTTTTTTCCAGCTGGGTCAAAGAAAGAAGCTCAGAAAATCTCCGCGAAAGTTCTTTTCTTGAAATACCCAACATGTGAAAGAGATGTGTGACGTTTTTAGTGTTCATTCTGAAGAAAAGAAAAAAAAAAAAAAAAAGGCTAAAACCTTTTATATTTGTAGACTCTAGTAACTATTGGCAACATATACTCTTCTCTTTTACAAGAACATCAAATTTACAAGCTTGTTCAGACCAACCCATCTCACTTCTGTATGCTTGGATAAATTGCACTAATAGATTCTAAATTCAATCTGTTTGTAATTAAAGCCTTTATCACCTTCTCTATGGTTGCATCAAAAAAGTAAAATAAAAATCTTGATCTTTGTGTTAATGAATAGCAGCACGGTAGGACGCTAATTCACTGCACATTCAAACATACTGAGTACTACTCAGAAGCAATTAAACAAGGGCAACTGTCAGTTTAATTTACCCCTGGCCTGGTATCTGATGTTACCTGCTCAACAAAGGTTAACAAATGTTTGATATGATATCAACTACACCAAAATGAATTGTTTCTCTATTAAGCTTCTAGGAAGAACCTCTTAATCAGGAACATATTATTAAATCTTACTAGCAAGTATAAACTTGATCTAATCCACACAAGGTTACACTTAGTACTATGATTTTAATTTAAAGGATTTCAAAACTCAGTGCAGGGGAAAGATAACTTAATCACTGATATGCAGCTGATTCTGGGATAAAAATCAGCTGTTCCAGAAAACATAAAAGACTATTCCTGCATAGTTTTACATGGGAAATGAAATAAAATGCTGCTTTTCACATTCTACCAGGAAACTGCAGAGACAATTTTGAGAAGAAATTACACTGAAGTGGAGTTTGGCTGGAAGTGTAACATCCAAGTTTTTGTGAGTTTTCAAGAAAGGGTCACAGTTCTTATGCAGACACATTGCCTTAACAGTTGTTAGGATGCTTAAAGCAGATATATGCATTTCATTTTAAAACATCTATTAAATCAAAATACATCACAATGTGTTTTTGAAACATATATCCTTACCGAATGAGAGAACAAAGCATTCGAGATTAAATGTCTAGAGGTAACTATTGTTGAAGTAGTGGAGCTGTCTGGTTCTGAATATTCTCTTTTCTTAAATCAGAAGGCTTTGCAATGTGTCCTTCTGCATCCTGAGAGATTGGTTCAATACAAAAGCTGGGGTAATGGTAGTGCCCACAACACCTGCTGTTCCCCAGAACATCTGCTGTTGCCCACAACATAGAATCATTGAATGGTTTGGGTTGAAATAGACCTTAAATATCATCTAGTTCCAACTCCTTTGCATGGGCAGGGACACCTCCCACTAGAACAGGTTGCTCAAAGTCCCATGCAACCTGGCCTTTAACACTTCCAGGCAGACAGCATCCATAACTTCCCTGGACAGCTTTTTTTCAGTGTCTCAGCACACTCATAGTAAATATTTTTTAGTAATGTCTGACCTAAATCTGCCTTCTTCCAGTTTTAAGCCATTACGCATTGCTATCTCACTACATGCCCTCGTAAAAAATCCCTCCCACCCTTCCTGTAGACCCTCTTCAGGTACTGGAAAGCCACTATAAAGTCTCCCAAGAGACCTCTTCTCCAGGCTGAACAACCCCAATTTTCTCAGCCTGTCTTTCTAGGAGAGGTGCTCCAGCCCTCTGATTATTTTCATGGCTCTTCTCTGGACTCGCTCCAACAGCTCCATATCCTTCTTCTGTTGAAAGCTCTAGAACTGGACATGGTACAGCTATTGCCCACAACATCTGCTGTTGTCCACAACATCTGCAAGTTGTGTGTTGTGTTGTTGGGTTTTTTTCTCCATTTAAATGCTGATGGGGCCTGAACTTGTGTGTTGTTGGGATCTTTGGCTGAAGTAGTATTATTTGTGCTAATAAGCCTCTCCTGTTAGTTAACCTTTCAGTACATAAAGCATGACTGAACAATGATTTGAAAGGCTTTTATGTTAAGTACATGATACAGGCATTTTCCTCTTCCATCTTACATAAAAGAAGTGAGATGGGGGAACTGCAAACACACAGTCTGAAACCCAGCTGAAATAAAGCTTATGTAGTGTGAAAGCTCTCTTAAATATCTTGGTATATCTCTTTTTCTGCTACATTTAAATTCCTGGTGTTTTGTTTAAGCAGTTTGCAGCCTACAGGAAGAGACTGACTACCTCATATAACTGGTATAGTTTGGGCCCATGTAAAACATCACCTGAGCATGTTTTTGCCTATACCTGATAACCAAGTATACTACTAGCTCTGACTGTCCAAATGTACTTTCAGTGCACACAGTTACTGTTTTAGCTTATCTTTATTCTTGTTGATTACTGATGTCAGGAGTGCAGTTTCTGGAAACTGTGTAATAGAAATCATTAAGCAGGAGAGAGAAAAATATCTTATACTGACAAGGGCTTCCTTTGTTATGTTATCACATCTCTCTTATTCCATTATTTTTTGGCTATCTCATCTGAAAGCCAGTACCACACACAGGATTTCAAGTTTTGGATCATGTAAAACTGTTTAGTATGATGCTGCTCAGCTTAAAAGAGATGGTGGATTAACCAGTTCTGTAGGGAACTATGTCATGGTTCTAGTATACTATTTTAACTAGTGATAGGACTGAGATTCTCTGATTATGGTGGCATTTCCCAATTGTTTAAGGGGTCCTTGGGTGCATTGTTGAAACAATTTTTTTCAAATATTCTTATTATCCTTTAATACATGGTATATTGCATCCCAAATATAATTAGAGGCACAAGACCCTCAAAGGGCAATGATCTTTTGGCATAACTCAGGTGGGCAACATATGCTGCAGCATTGTAGATTGAAGTACTTTTATCTCCACAAAAAAAGCAGAGTTTAACACAGTGTTTCAGTAGTAGCCACTGGATATGCTCATATAATTAGCTGGGCAATGTGTGGAAAAAACTTGGGACTTGCTGAAAGGTAATTAAGATATGCAACTAGGGGGAGTTCAAGGAAGATGTAGGAGTTCCCTTTGGGTGCTGTTTTCTGGATGTTGTTGTACAAGTGTACTGAAGAGTTGGGGCAGGAAGGGTAATTTCAGGATGGAAGTCTTATCATGTTGAGAGTGCAGGCTTAGACTGCACGTCATCAAACATCCTGAGGAGTGTGGGATTCAGTACCTTTCTGCAGTAACAGTTTTACAGAAGTACTGCCTTCAATCACTACTTAAACTTGATTTTACATCCTGACAATTTCAGGAGAAATATACAAGAGAAATTTTAGTTCATTATTCTGTTACATGGAAGGGATTTTCTTGTGATGTGTTGAAGTATAATTGTACTGGTTGTGTCCAGTTGTGAGACTGCATAATTTTCTTATTGTGTTTGTTACTTCGACTAACTTGTATGTCCTTATCTGTGCAAGTCTTCTCTGTTTCTTTTAATGAAGAAATGTGGTACTTTTTGTGGTATTTTCAGTTCCTTGCACTGTTTTCTTGTCTTCTCTGCTCTATGTTTCTGTGGAGAAGGGAAGGAGGACATGTTTTCCTGTATTTCTTTAAATTGTTTTGCAATGGTTACTGAGAATTACCTTAATTTTAAAAAATCAAGTAAAGTCCATTTTGATTGGATTTTCTAGGAAAAAGGCACATAGTTCAGCCTCTCTTACATGTTAGAAGACTCTTTTGCTTGAAACTGGTTTAAGAATCCTTATCTGTGTCCTGATAAGAATTTGCTCCCTGTGTTACAAATGTGCTGGCTTTCTGATGGGGCAAAAAAAAATTGTTAGTTTTGGAGCTTCACAAAAGGATGAGGTTTTCGGAATTTCTGTCTGCGCATCTTAATTTTGGAGCACAGGACAGGAAGAGGACTACCTGGGTCATAAAGTCCAGTGTCCTACCCCTACAGGCAATTACACCACCACTGTTTGTTTTCTGTCTGTGTCAGAACTACCTAATGCCTTCCAGATTTCTGCTTCTGCCATTTCTCTTGAAATGCTGGAAGGAAAAAAAACAAACAAACAAACAAAAAACAAAAAAAAAACCCACAACAAAACAATCTTTCTAAAAGAATTTTTTTTCTTGAAACTTTAAAACTTAACCTACTTTCCAATTTATATGTATCATGTTTCCATTTAGATTCCATTTGTATTGTGCCAATATTGTCCTTCAGCTCATTTTGGTCATGATTATTATCTGTCAGCTGCATTTACAGAGAGGAATTGTATTGTGTCAGCAACTGCCCTCAGTGCCCCCAGGCTCTTCTGGGTTATCTGCACAATGGGGTATCATGAAGATATCCCGGGGATAATGCAAAGTCAAACATAAAAGTCCAGAAGTTGCAGCTGCAGGCAGATTTCTCTGCTTCTGCACCTGGAATGTTCAGCTATGTTCAGGAGGATTTATTCACTCAGCTGCAGCAGCAGATAAACATTGCTACTGTGTTTTACACCCAAGTTGGGTATTTGCAAGCTGTGTTGGGTATCTTTGCACCTTACACTTTGTTCTGGGCTTGGTTGGCTGTGTAGACCCAGCTCAGTGCACCTGCATGCAGATGTCATCCAAGCACATTTGTTCCAAAATTCTTTTACGGCAGTAGAGTGGGATCATTTTAAAGGACACATTTTTAACTAAAGTCTTTAAGTTCCCATCCAATGTGGTGGTGTTTATCACAACATGAACATTGGGTATATGTAATGCTTTTCTCTGAGCGCTCTTATTTTTCACAGGCAGCTGGTATTAAATAATAATGCTGAGTTAGAAGGGAGAGAGGCCATCCTCTGGTTTCCTTTTGTCAGGCTAGGAAATAAGCATTTTGACACATTTGATGACATGCTGGCTCAGTTAATAAAACCTGTATCAGAGAGGACATCATGTGATATGTAGTCTGGAGCCTTGCACTGATTCCCAAGATGGTTATTAATGGGCTTATGAACTTATGAATAGAGCATGGTAAATCTGGCCTTTGAGATAATTGAAAAGGCATCACTTGTAATGTGAGCAGCTGTGCTGAAGGATGATCACTGCTCTCTGGGGACAGAAGGTAATACCTTGTTGCATGCAATTTTGAACCAGTGCACCCAATATTGATCTACTTCAGCGATGTCTTAACATCCCTTGATCAGCTGATTTCTGTTTGCCCCACTCCTATCTCCCATCTCTCACAAGACCTATTTGTTAGCAGAGTCATTTAATTTCCTTAATGAAAAACTTAGGTTACGAAACTGGCTGTGAAAAGAAGTAGTATCTAGGAAAATGAGAGCTTTACAGAGGCACAGAGAGTATTTTGCCTTTAAAATATGTAGAAATAGGCAGAAAGGAGAAGTGTGAGCTCCTTTGTCCCCTTCATTTACATATTGCGTAGTCATTTCAGTATTCTCTGCATAACTCCTGGTCTTAATCTGACAGACCTTATTGTGACCAAAGTCATGAGAATACAGTAGACTTCTTGGTATTGCCACAGTGAGATATGTGATGCCTGATTTTCCTTGCTTTCTTCTTTATATAAAACATGGTCTTGAACAAAAGTGGCAAATTCTAGTTTTTAGATGACCTTTGAATATATCATGGCTGCTATTGTTGAGGGAAATGTTTATTTCCACAAGGGTATTATGAGTACACAATACCTCCGTTAATATTCCTCCTCTGTTAATAATAACATGGAGTTGTGCTAGACTTCAGCTCATCATGCACACTCCCCTGTGCTCACTGAAAGAAATTCCTGATTTGCAGCTACCCACGGAGCTGATGCTAGGTACTGATGATAGTTGCTGGTTCCTTTCACATTGACTCTCCTGTCTCTAAGCCACCTTTTTCTTGAGAGGATGAGTTGCATTGCTCCTTTCCCAGAACTGCTGATACAGTAAGTGGTTTGAGGATTAGGAGGTTACTTGTATCACCTGACCGAGGCCACGTCCAAAGAGTGCATTTGAGCTTGTCAAAGAGCTCAAAGCTTTAGCTGCTGGAAATTTTTCAATGCCTTTTAAGAAGTCAATAATTTTTAATGTTCATGTGGTTTTTGGACTGTATTGCAACTAGAACACATAGTTTGTGCCTCCTGCCTATAGGAATACATGATAAGGTCCTGAAACCAGACAAATATGGGGCAGGATGAGTTCATCTGATGGTATGTGCTCTCTGATAATATTGTTGCTTTCTTTCTTTACCAAGTGTAATGCTTAGTGGCATTGCCTGTCTTCACTGAAAGTTGTTTGTTTTTTTTTTACCAAACAGAAGAGTGGAAGTGAGAATAGTTGTTCCTTGTCACTGACTTAAAATGAGAAGAAAAAGAAATTTAAAAAAAAATAAAATTACTCCCTGCATAATTTGGGACTTTTGGCTTGTATCACCCAGACTAGAAAGCCGGTTGTCCACTTCGCTGTCAAACTACACTGTCTTGGTGTATAAATTAGAGATGACAGGAAACATTACAAACTGTAGCATAAGCCAGGAATCTCTGAAAAAAAAATAATCTGCTGCAAATATGGTGTGTCTGCAGCTGTGAATACAGCTTGTTTAAATGTCCCTGGAAGAAACAAGAGAGGGGGCTGTGCAGCCATCTGATTGTGTTATTGCATATATGTGAAACCATGTTTTGGGTGTAAATGGCAACGTGATAGCTGCAGGGTGGCTTCTGTGGGACAAGAAAAGGGGGTGCCCTGTGCTAGACTCAGCTGATCCAAAACCACTGCAGCACACAGCTGGGACCATCAGCCAAGCTGGTGGCATCTCTGTGAAACCATATTCAAGTAAGGGCAAAAATTGCCAGGAAGAGGAGGTTTGAGGAAAAGGGTGATAAACAGCAGAAACATCTGGGTTAGAGAAGGTGGAAGAGATGCTTCATTGCAGAGCATATATCCACTGCAACTCTTCGAAGTCCCCATGCTGGAGCAGAGAGATATTTCCAAAGCATCTGGCCTGTGGAGAGTCTACACTGGAGCAGAGGAAAAGTGTAAGGAAGGAGCAGCCAAGAGAAATCATTGTGTCCTGGCCATAACCTCTCCTCCTCCACCCTTTGCACAGTTGTTTCCTCACTGAGGGGACTGAATGCAACTTGTGGTGATGGCAAGGTGGGAGGAGAGAAGTTGAGCCTGAGTTAGGGGGAAGAAGAGATATTTTCCTTATGATTTAATGTTAGGCTTTTTGTTGCCCACTAACTAAGTCAGTAAATAATAACAATATATGAACTGGTAGTTAATTAATTTCCCCCAGCTGAGTTGATTTTGCCCACAACTGGTAAGTGATCTCCTTGTTCTTATCTTGGCCCAGGAACCTTCTTGCTCCTTTTTTCCTCAGCACAGGAGAGGACAAATTAGCAGGGAGAGTTTGACTGCCAGCCAGGTCCAAGCCCATCACCAAGCATTAGCAGTACTGTTTTGTGAAAAAGGAGGGTAAATCTCCTTTAATTCTTTTGTTGGTAAACCTGAGCCTATCCTATGTGACATGGCTAAATTTGACACTAGGGAGTGCTTTGAATCTAATAATGCTTTTTTTTTTTTTTTTAATGTAAAAAAAAAAAAAAAAAAGGAAAAAAAAAAAATCACTGCCGTTAGCAGTGAAAAAAAACTTCCACATCAAACTCTCCTGTTGTCAATCTGATCACACAGATTTTTGTCAGGAGGTGCCACTTGGAAAAGACAAGGGGTCATGGGCACAAGTAGCTCCTGGGGAGTTTCCTATTGAACATGAGGTAAATTTTTCTCCATGGAGACAGTGAAACATTGGAATAGTCTCCCAAGGGGAGTGGTGGATTGGACAGTTTTAAGTCTCAGCTTGACAGTCAGCCATCTCATATAAACTAGAGCAGTACCTAGAAAGGTTGGACCAGATGGTCCTTGAGGTCCCTTCCCACTTGGCGTTCTGTGATTCTACACTAGGGGGTGCTTTTGATCTAATAATTTTTTTTTTTTTTTTTTTAATGTAAAAAAAAAAAAAAAAGGTCAAAGATTAAAAGGTCAAGATAGCTAAAGATGTCTGCCTTAAATACAATAAATTTAGTCTTCAAATATTCATCACTGCATCTCATACCGGCCAAGTTTGGGGTGCTGCTTACAAGTCCTACCTCCCTTCCCATATCAGAGCTGTTAGTTAATAGAGTATAGATGGCATGGTTGGAAATGTGCGGTTATAAGGATGAACAAGAAACTGGTTTTTGGATTTTAGGCAAATTTAAATGAGGACATGGAACATAACTATATTAATTTAGTGATTTAAAAGAATCTAGAAACTCTCAAAGGACCTGGAATTAGTTTTAAAAATGTGGAAAGAATAATGTTTGAAGGTAAAAGGGTGCTTTATTGTTCTAATATAAACAACTCTGTTGTCTGACTTTTCTGAAAGAGTTCTTGACAGACTTTTCTTTTGAGAATTTTCCATGGAATTGATACTAGGTTTGAAGGTTTGGAATTACAATATCTAACAACCATAGTAGTTTGGTTTTTTTTTTGTTTTAGATTTCTCTGTTGCTTATGTCCTTTATGTTTGACTGACAGAATTACCTAAGCATGCATAAGACCAGCATGAAGAAGTATACTATATAATTTTAGTGCATGCTTCTGGACTTAGAGTAATATTTCTAGAACTGTAAGTGCAAATGTATTGTCAGCTTCTGCCCTCACATTTAGAGTGCTGGGGGATTCCTTCAAACCTTGGAAGCTCATTGATGTGACACATGGCATCATTAAAATGTACCAATCTGAGGAAAACTATGAATTAGTAAAAATGAAGGGAATATAGCCTTCAAAATAGGGGGTTGAGGAGATAGTATGATCCCTTTGGAATGAGGGTGAAACGGGCATTTCTCAAAGATCTGCCAAGAAAGTGCAAGTTAATACTAAAATGGTCCAGACCTTCCTGAAACCTTATAAATAAGACAGTCCCAAAGGTCAGCAGAAAAGTATCTGCAAGGAATAACTTACTCAAATGTAGGATAAAAGAGGATATAAGATTAATGTGGTTGTTGAATATCTTCTGGAAAATTTCTCTAAGCCTTTGCCTTGGACAATAGTTTACAGGCTACACTGAACAATCAAGTAGTTTAGTTACCCCAGAGAAAGTTGTCTCCTAAGGATAAAAGCTGAAGATAAGAACATAAATATTATTATTTAAAATAAAGGTTGTTCTTGAGATTTCTGATACAAAAAGGAATAGGAATTTTTCTCAAGTAGAAAGATAAATAGTGCCCATACGGTAGGGGAGGTTTGGTTAGGTAGGCTTAAATTATTTTAAAATTACCTCAGGAAGAAGGAATATGACATAATATTGCCAGTTCATGACAATATCATATACCAATTTATTGGAAAATGGCTACTACAATATCTGTTGTTATATAACAAACATAATCATCCAAGTTACATCTTAAAACTCAACTATAATGCTGCAAACGATAAGCCAGAAAATATTAAAAGCATCTTCAAGTTTTGAAAAATAGCAACTGAAAGATACTGTGCTTCCAGCAATAATGAAGAATGCTGGAGTAGGAAAAGAAAGATAAGAATAATTTCCTCTCAAGACAGATTCTATGTTGCATTTCCTAAGTATTTTTCCCCTTACTTTATAGTTTAAAAGTTATGAGGATTTTACCACTTTTTAGAAGTGATGATTTCAAAACTGAGTCAGCTCTCATATTTAATGTGGTAATAAAATGTTAATATTAATTGTTAGAAAAGCATGTTTCTATTAATACTTCTTAATTAAACATTTTTCTTCAATGATGGATATATTTTGCAAGGGAAATAAATTTCACATATGTGAAGACAATTAATAGGAGCTCTGCTTTCCTTTTCTAAGGATAATTTTCCTTGCTAATATCCTGACATCTTTCAAATTTGTCTATGATTATTCGAAAATACCAGTCTGTGGCAAACAGCTGGCAGCTCCTTTACTGTCTTAAGATGTGTATATTGCTTTTACTGATACATATACTTTAAAATGTATAGGTTGTTGCTGTTACTTTTCTTTACAAACAATGCAAACCCTACATAAAAACCTTCTGTGCCGAATGGTTCTTTGCTTCATTACCAGCAGCATTCAGTGACCCAGATGCAAGATCAGAGCCCCCTGCAATGGAGATGGAAAGCAGTTTCATCTTCCATCACCTTTCTTTCCGTAGAAGTCTCTTGTCTAAAAATGTATTTTGTTATCCTGCTTTGCTTGTGGGTTCTAATCATACAAGCAGAGTAATACAGTTGTAGAGAGATGTCATCAGCCGTAAAAACCTGTCACTGGCTTTTAAATATTTCTGGATATGAGGAAAGAGACTAGTGGACCAACTATTTAATAACTGATAGCTTTCATTAATGGCTTCAGCCTTCGTAATTAACCTTCTGTTTCATCTGAAACATGTCTACATTTTCAGGTCGAGCACTCAGGGTGGGATACACTGAACTGTCAAAATGAAATATGAAGTGATGTGCTGGGAACTCCAGAGCAGGTTACACACAGCACTGGGAGTCAGAGAAAAGCTCTGTTTAAAATTCACTGTTATGTGCCAGCTTTATTACATATACTTGTATTATATCAGCTTTTTGGTTCAGTCCACCTGTAATGCCACAGCAGTTGTTTAAATGATAGAATGATATTTACTGATCTTGGAATAAATTTTGGAAGACCCTTGTACAACACATGACAGGGGCCAGGGTGCTTTTTTATTGTGCACAAACCCGTCAATGAAGCCCTCCATGTCCAACCTGAGACAGAGTATTGCACAGAGATGCATTCTTCTTCACTGGTACTTTTTGTTGTTCTGCTGAGGACATTGTACCTCAAAACATGTATAATTGGCTTTTATGCCAGTTTCAATTTGATATTTTAAGAGATAAGTCCCCTATTGCAACCCAGTACACACACAGATAGGAAAAGGCAAAGCACAAGGTCTGCTACCAGCTTGGGTTGTTGCTTATTAGGGGACAAAAGAACTAATAATTGTTGAGCCATCTGTCATTTAGTCTTACTGGGCTGTTTCTGTATTTGTTGAAAAACAACCTTGTTATTATATTTTATTATATATCTATTATGTTTAAAGATAATAACCCATGGAATATAGTGATCAGGAAAACCTACTCCAACAACAGCATCACTGTAGAGATAATAGGGAAAAAATAACACATGGGAAAATACTATCAACAAATAAAAACAAATTTACACCAGAAAAGTTATGTGAATTTACGGTAATTATCAATCTCAGCTTCAGTCTGAGCTGAGTGTGACCAAAGCAGAGTGACCCAAATATAGTTTAATGGGAAATAGTTGATGCTTCAGTAGCCTAAATGAAGAGCTCATTCAGGCTCCATTCAGAAAGGCTTGTTGGAACTATTGACATTTCTGCTTCTCTTTGTAGTTATAAGAAACATTATTGGCACCTCTTAGAAGATTATTAAAATAATTGCCTTCGTTTTGCTCTCCTCCTTCAATGGCAATTGCTGGGTGCCTGCTTCCTTGTGTGTCTTGATGTGTTATGCTTTGAATCTGTTTTGCCAGGGAAAAAGCTAGGCTCAGCATAATTGGGCCATTTCCCTGTCACAGTGGTTTCCATTTGAATCTTGTTACTCTCCTCAGGTTGTAGTGAGGTCAATCATATTCAGTCAAATGGCTGAGCAGATAAAAAGTGCACTGGAACAAAGTACTTGCTGTCCATGCAGGCTGAAGTGAAAATGTGTGAGGACAGTCTTGGGTAAAGGGGGGCTTTTGCTGGTTTTGACAAAGCTTTGCTGAGTTAGGACTCACACTCACCTGAATTTGTCCACAAAGAGAAAATCACGTGGCTTTGTGACCTGTGAGTTGCTGTTCATTGACATTATTTTTGTGCATGATGACTTTGTCATGCTCTTGTCAAAACTTAGCATACTTCTATACTGATTTGTTATCACAGGAAAGGATCTCTCTATACTCATGCAACATCATGGCATAACAGATGCAGGGTGTCCTTGCAGTATCATGCAAGTTGATGCAACAGCATAATGCAAAGCTATCTCTGATTGATGCGGTGCCATGACCCAGCATAGTCATTATTGATTCAACATTAGGGTACATTCTCATGCCTGCTGTGCCATTGCCATCATTAGTGACATAGGAGCATGATCCAAGGCATCACAGAGTACTGTTGAGAATCACTCTCTTTGCATGTTGAAGTGATGCTGTTTTCTATTATGACAGTCTACCTCGTCTTTATATGGCAATTATCAGATGTTTGGGGCAAAGTTTATTCTTGCTTGTAAATTATTAATTCAACATTATAGGTTGAGTAATGCTTTAATATCATTATGTACTGATGTTCACAAGGATATAAGCTCATCATTATTGAGTGAGCCAAGCCCTCATCTGTTGACTGTGTACCTTCATCTCTACTGTTGCCACCAATGCACACAGATATATTGGGAAGTTTTTATTAGGGATCAGAAATTTTTAAAAGTCAAGAGTTTCCATGAAGTTAGGGACAAATTTATAGTCCTTATTTTAAATTGGTTTTGAGAAACTGTTTAGATAGTTGTCTTAGTACAGGATAGCATTTTGTATTTTCAAGCATAACTCCTGCTGTTTTAAGTTGCAGCTGTGACTGCTCAGTAGTTCTGCAAATCATATCCTGGAGCCTATATTTGACAAGTAACAATTTATAGTAAAACAAGTCTGGTTTCCTATTTTGAATATCTGACCATGCAAGTACTCTTCTGACAGTTTTGTATGTGCAGTATTTCCTTGGCTTTGACCAAATCAAGGAAACAAACAATAAATCTGAGATTCTACCGTGGGACATCTCCAGGTCATAACAGGACTGGAATTTTAGCTGCAACTGCACTTACTTTTGCTACTTAAGCTGACACAGAAGCTGATGGGAACAGTGCTATTTTTGCAGTAGCTGTGATGTCCTAAAGAACAAAGTAGGATGGGGCTTTCTTCTTGAAAAGTGTAGTAAAATAACACTTTTCTCTTTTGGGATGTGAAGAAAGGGCTTATTCATCCCTAAAACTTCATTTTTTTTCCTAGCTGTATCAGTTTGGTCTAATAAAATGTCAACTCACTCCATGAACCTTCACAACGTTGTTAATGTTATTCTTTGTGTTGAGTAATCACTTAAGTAAGTTGAGAGAATTAAATGAATCAGTCCCTCACAAATATCTGTTTAAAATACAAAAATGTTGTGATTCAGCAAGTATTGGGGGCTTTTCCTGCCTTCAAAGAGGAAGAGTATTGAAGGAGCTGGGATTTTTTTTGGAGGTGAAACTTAGTAAAGCAGATTACTTAAGACAGACATGTAGTATTGGAAATTTCAGTCTAAATATTTTTAATTTTGTAGTTGTAATAGCTTGAAATAAATTATTTTTGTGAGGAATGTCAAGCATCTTTGTCAAGAAGAATTCCCCTCTGTAATAGCCTTTAATGTAGTAAAAAGATCCATTGTTTCTATTGGATGTATCTCCCAATTCAAGCTTTGAGTCTCCTTAATGTAGTCCACTTTCAGAGACTGCTTTGATAAAATCACAACTTGACCTTGCAGAAGCATTTGTCATATACCAAACTGTGGATTATGCCATCAAATTAATAATGTAATTTGAACAGCATGATGACAAAAAGGCAGGGGGATATTTCTTCACATTGCTAATTAGCAGTGTTGGAAAGCAGGCAGAGAAGTGTCGAGAAGTCACTAAATGAGGCTTCCGTAGTAATGTATGTACAGAAGATGTAAGGGTAGTTGAATATTTTTGAAGCTAAACTGCTAGGTTATTCCTCAAGGTTGTGTAACTACACTTTTCAATAACTTCAGTTTCTGGCACTTGGTTGGGTTTTTTCCTCTCCTCTTTTAATTTGCTCTGCCAGATTTTCATGTTTCATTAACTTAATTTGTTGGCTCTTTATGTAAGTTTGTGCCCCTTGCTCTCCAGGGAACTCCAGAGAAAAATATCTGTATATCTATCTTCACATTGTTGATAAATAAATAAATAAGCAAACAAAACTATTTGGAAATAGATCAGAAATCTCTGTTAGAAATACATAAATAGAATTAGTCAATAAGCCAGGAAGTATCTCCATTCTCCTGACTCCAAGCAACTCAGCCAAGGAGCGATGACTAGCTTTGGCTGGAGTTTATTGGAGTGTGTGTGACTTTGTGTAAAAACATGTATGCTTAACATTCCTACGACAGGTTAATTTGGACCACTTTATGCTGGATGCTACAAGACACTCAGTTTATGGTCCAAGTTTTATTAAATCATTAACTGAGTGTTCTGTTAGCCTAAATACAAAGGATAGGAAAAGTTGGTTTGCCCTCAAAACCATATGTTTTTAGCTTGTCTGTGTTGCCTTGGGTGCCTGCAGACACACAATGTAGGAGCTTCTGAAAAGTTTCACTAAGTAGTTTTCACTGGGAGAGATGCTCCTACTGGATGAATTTAGGGGCTGGACTGTGAATAAAAAAATAAAAAATAAAAAAAAAAAAAAAAAAGTCCTTGGAAATGTCTTAACAGGAGGGGATAGGAAAAGAGCTAGATTTTTATTATTATACCTGTTTTATAGATGCAGCAAAATAATCTCATATGCATGAGCTGTCTAAAGCAAGTGCCTGCAGGGAGTTGTTTGCAGAGACAGATATTGGATGCAGGAACCCCATGGTATCACACAGTACCACCCTAACCACTGAACTGAAGTGCTTTACCTGAACCCACCCTGCTGCATGCCTGTAAAATGCTACTGCTAAAAGGTTTCCAAGAAAATAATGTTTATGAAACAAGGGTCAGTCAACAAAGCTAGCTAGTCTCCTCTGCCAACTTGGAGGGGGTTTGAAAGCCTATACTAAAGCCCTTGAGATTTGTTTCATTGCCAGCTGAGGATGGTGTTGTCTTTTCTTATGTACTGAGGTTATGCAGTATGATAGATGAGTGGTGAGGAGTAATTAATTGCAGACAACAGCAGAGAGACTGTTTTCCTGCATGTTCCTGTTTCTATGTTCCTGACTGAGTGAGTCCCCAGCCACTAAAAGCAGAGGCATTAATTTTTTATGAAATCCAGCCAAACCTAAGGTGGTTATTTTTTGTGTTCGTATGTATATATTTATCTACTAAATTTATATATCTATAAATAAAAAAAATTGGATGCGTGCTTCTTCATGTGCTTGATTTCTAAGACAGAAGAAGCTGTAAAGGGGAAAGTCTTTTCTCCAAAAGAGAGTTCTAAAAATCCAAATGTAGAAGAAGATATTTGTCCTTTTTGCCTGTCTTATATTTCACCTCTTAAACAGAATTAGGAAAAAAACTGTGAGAAGAAGTGGTGTGGAAGTTATGGTGAGCTGTTAGCGCTTCAGAGCACTCTCAAAGGATACAATGTGTTAGCAGCTGCAGGAACAGTTCATTGCTTGTAGGGGATGCAGCTCTTCTCTTCGGTAGGATGGGTGGCTATGCATAGACACAATTGCAGAAGAGGACAGTGGAGGGAAATTATAGCTTGCAGAAAAATTAGGTGTCTTGGGTATTAAGTGTTCATCAGGGGGATCTGTGCCATGTGTGTCTATGCACTGATGAGGAAGTTGAATCTGCTCAACATAACTGCTGCCTGTAGACTTTAAGGAAGAGGATTTTGTAATTTGAATTTATCCCTCATCACAATTGGTGACAAGGTCAGCTTAGTTCCAAAATGTTAGTATTTCTTTTAACAATTGCTCTAGCAGTTTCTTGTTTACATTGCTGTGCTGATCACCTATTACTTTACCCAGGAAAAACAAACAAACAAACGAAAAACAAACAAACAAACCAAAACAACCCCCCCAAAAAAACCAACCAAACAAACAACAACAAAAAAAAACAAAACACAAAACTCCAAACAAACCAAAAAGCAGAGGAGATAGGATTTGAAAGAAAATTATTAAAAGAATGGAAGCTGATCATCGGAGGGTCAGAGGTTACCTTTTAATAAGAGAGAAAAACTAGACAGTCTAGGCTGTGAAGGTAAAGACAGGCTATGTGTTTTGGGCAGAGAGGGGAAATCTGTGGAGCAGTGGAGCCATGTGACTGCCATGTGTGACCATGACACAGTGACAGATTAGGAAAATAATCTTTGTGGCAGAATTATAGATGGCTATGAAGTGCTAGCAGAGATGTGTGGTATCTGCAGTTGTCTGAAGACTGTAAAAGTTAGTGGCTTGTTAAACTTTCATAATAAGAACTTATATTAATTTAATCAAATAATTTATTTTATTCTTAATCTACATTTGATCTTTTTGTTTGCAGAAGTGTATGAGATCTTGAACCAAAGCAGAGACTAGTGTCAGGCAAAATCAAGGTCATCTTCTGGCTTTTCTTACAAAGCACAGGAAACAACAGATTGCGTTTAGAGGATTTATTCACCTATAAATACCAAGTTCAGGAGGTGCCTGTGAAAACACAGTATGTCAGCAGCTCCATGACTGCCCATGTTTTGTATCTTTACTGTACATCGTGTGTGTCTATACTGACAAGAGCAGTATTTTGGTAAGTGTGAAAAGACTGACCTCTCTAAAAATGATATCCTTTACCATTTTGGGAAAAGAGAAATATTTGGCAGATGTTAGTGATATTATGCATGAATCACACAGGTAGAAATAACTCTAGCTCTTTGTGTCTCTAAAGAATAACTTTATATACGCTCTAAACATTATGCAGTACCATTGTACAGAATATGTGCATTATTCATAATGGTACAAATAATACATGCTGAAAGCCTGACAGATCAAGATACTGGAGTCCAGATTTTCATATGACATCACAGTCAGAAGCAAAATCAAATGCTACAATAATCATCTGGATTTCTCAGTGGGCTTATATGGCTAGATGCAGAATTCTTTTTGGTTTACTTTTCTTTAGGCACTTCAGCAAAGGTCAATCTCAAACTATATTTACTTGATAAACTTGGAGTCAGGTGTGGGATTGCAGCACTTACTGGCTTTCTGTATTTATCTCTTGAAGTCTGTTACCTGAAATTATTTCTATTTCTGCCTTCTTGAGATGTTCGTAAGATCACAAAATAATTACCATACCAATAAACTAATGAGTGAGAGGCTTCCTAGTTGTAGTTCCTGTTGCTGATGCTGCACTGCAATATCAATTACTCGGTAACAGAAAGTGACGTAAAGTCTCACTTGCCATCCCAGATAAATCAAGGTACTTTAACCAATATCAAAACAAATGTTGGTGCAACTTTTTTGAAACAATTTTACCCCTGAGATTGAGCAAGCTTTTCTCAAATACATTGTAGCTGCTGCTTTTTTTGCCTTCTCCAGTTGCCATTGCACTTTGAAAAACATATCTACTCTTTTTTGAAATGTTTTGAAATATCTGGAGGTTAAATGGCATGATGCATAACCAAATTTTTCTACCTTACCCAGTGCAAATGCAGTCACTTGAGATATTACTGTTTCCTTTTCAGTGTCAGTAAAATCAATATCAGATCAGGAGTAGGATTCACTTAGTTGTACTGTGCCAGCAAACATAATATATTGGTCAGAGACAGAAGCCCAGATAATTTATAGTTTTAAAAGAACAATGTGGCAAAATCAGTGAAATCACCTGATATTCTCATAAGTGCTGGCTGCAGGTAAGTAGCCTGATGGAGAGGGAAGAAAACCCTGGATGTGCACAGTCTTTTAACTGGAACACCTTTGTGGAGAAATAGACATTTAGATAACACTAATGTCTAACTAGCAAAACCTTAGTGCTTCATCAGCCCTTAGCAACAGCTTGTTTTGTCTGGGAGTGTTAAAAGGGTTGTTTTTTTTTTCTGTAGAGCTATGAAGACCATCTCAGAATCAAGGCTTACGACTCACACAAATGGCCTTTGAGTTTTACATTAAACGAGTACACGTATTTATAAATGTATTTATTCATCAATATATGTATTTTCTCTGTGCATGTGGACAGAGAGAAAGGGAGAATGCTTTACATTTGTAAGGGTAAATTTTGCTTACATTACAGATGGGGGAAAAAGCTGAGGGTAAGGCTGGATCTCCAGGGTCAAGTCATAGAATCATCAAGATTGGAAAAGGCCTTCAAGATCATCAAGTCCAACTGTCTGCTTTACAACCCCTAGCCACTAAACTGTCTCCCACAATACCATGTTTACCCAGTTTTTTAACACCTACAAGGATGGTGCCTCCACCACCTCCCTGGGCAGCCTGTTCCAATGCTTCACCAGGTTTTGTGAAATAGCCTTGGTTCAGATCTCATCCATCTACCCAAGGCAGATCAAAAGCAGAGACAGAAATTGCTCAGGACTACTGAGATTTTTGCCTAGCATTAGAGAGGTTGTCAATTCTGGATTTCAGTGTGGGGCCAGGCAGTGGCCTGGGGGTAGGTGGAATTTTAAATTACCACAAAGTACTGATGCTTATATTAACTGACTAGAGAAGTAAATCAGCTGGCTTTGCAGTCTTATCTGATGTAAACTTCTGTGTGTTCAAAGCTAGTTGTGAGAATCTGAAATGGTGATACTTTTTTTTTTTTCATTCAGCAAGGGGTTAGACTCAGCTCAGCTTTTTCTCTTGCTCTATGAATGGAATATGAAAAGAATAATAAATTGATTTAATGGCTGTAAGCGGGGTTTTTGAGATGTGTTGAATCCCATGCTTATTTTAGAAATTGCAAGATGAGGGAAACTTCATGTTTTGTTTTATGCCTGCCTGCATTAACTTTTTCTGCTTTACTGTTGTAAGTATTTATCTGTGAGGAAAATCATCGCATCATTTAGGTTGGAAAGGACCTTTAAGATCAAGTTAACCATTAACACTGCCAAGTTCCACCACTAAACCCTGTCCCTAAGAACCACATCTACACATCTTTTGAACACCTCCAGGGATGGTGATTCAACCACTTCCCTGGGCAGCCTGTTCCAATCCTTGTTAGCCCCCTTTCAGTGAAGAATTTTTTTCTCAATATTCAGTTTAAACCTCCTCTGGCACAATTCAAGGCCATTTCCTTTTGTCCTGTTACTTGTTACCTGGGAGAAGAGACTAACGCCTCACTTAACTACAGCCTCCTTTCAGGTAGTTGTAGAGAAAGATAGGAACTCCCCTGACCCTCTTTTTCTCCAGATTAAACAAGCCCAGATCCCTCATCTACTCCTCATAAGACTTTTGCTGTAGGACCTTCACCAGATTTCTTGCCCTTCTCTGGACTCAATCCAGCACCTCGATGGTCTTCTTGTAGTGAGTAGCTCAACACTGAACACAGTATTCCAGGTCACTCACCAGTGCCGAGTACAGGGAGACAGTCATTTCCTTAGTCCTACTGGCCACACCATTTCTGATACAAGCCAGGATGCTATTGGTCCTCTTAGCCACCTTGGCAAACTGCTACATGTTCAGCTGGCTCTTGATCAACACCACCAGGTCCTTTTCCTCTGGGAAGCTTTCCAGCCACTCTTCTATAGTGTTGCAGGGGGTTGTTGTGACCCAAGAACAAGGCTCAGCTCTTGGCCTTGTTGAATCTCTTACAGTTGGCCTTGGCCCATTTATCCAGCCTATCCCAGTCCTTCAAAATATTTTGCTGAGAGTAGCTGCATTTAATTCAGATGAGTCACGCCACTGGTGTACATCTTAATATTTAGTACATGTGTGTTGCTTCTGTGTGCTTACAGGTCTGGGTATAGGAATTCCATTATTTATGTGTTTTGCATCACCCAAAACCTAGTAAGAATAACTGAATGTTTCTGCTGGGGTTACTAGAACAAGGAATCGATGTCTTTAATCTTCCTATGCTCCTGTTATTGTTTCTTCATGTGGGAGGAAATTCTCTAGCCTCATCTGCAGAACATGAGGAGACTTTGGAACCCCAGTTGTAATCTTTTAGGGAACTCACTCAGCTGTATATATACAAGGCCTACCCTGGTCCTTAGGGCACACTAGCTCCCATGGTTTTCCAAAGCTGAGGCATCTTCCGAGTCGAAGCCTGTATTTTAAGTTCTATAATCAAAACTCTTCTTGGGAGCATCTCTAAAAGTCCCTAAGACTTATTGATGTCTAAAGAGCTTTTAAATGTCATTAATAGTCTTAACTTCTGCAAGGTGTTCAGATTAATATAGCTGAAAAACTTCAGAACAACCAGCTTTGTTCTATTTCTGTGAAGAAATATTTGGATGACCTTAAACACCATTCACAGATGCTTTGCAAGAAAAAAATATAGCTGTCATGTAAATCTGACAATCTTGCTGGTTGTTGCTTATTCTAAGTTTTGTGAACTTTAAATACTAAAAGCACCTTGTCTCTGAAATGCAGATATTTAGAGTTGTAGGCCTGGAGTTTTGCAGAGTGTAAACCTGTAGTGATTCCAGTGAGAGTATTTAGCCTGGATTTACACCAGTGAAAATGAGAAAATAATCTGGCTAGAATGATTTGGGTTGGATCTTAAAGATTATCTAGTCCCAACCCCCCTACTGTGGGTGGGGACACTTCTGACCAGAGCAGGTTGTTCAAAGCGCCACCCCACCAGGCCTTGAACACTTCCAGGGAGGGGACATCCACAACCTCCCTGAGCAACATGTTCTAGTGTCTCATGATCCTCACATGAAATACTTTCTTCCTAATGTCTAACCTAAATCTACACTCTTCCAGTTTTAAGCCATTTTGTCTTGTCCTATCACTACATGTCTTTGTAAAAAGTCCCTTACCAGCTTTCTTATAGGCTCCTTTTAGGTACTGGAAGGCTGCTATAAGGTCTCCCTGGAGCCTTCTCTTCTCCAGGCTGAACAACTCCAACTCTCTCAGCCTGTCTTCATAGAAGAGGTGCTCCAGCCCTCTGATCATTTTGGTGGCTCTCCTCTGGACTCACTCCAAGAACTCCAAGTTGTTCTTGTGTTGGGGGCTCCAGAACTGGACACAATACTTCAGATGGGGGTCTCACAAGACCAGAGTGGAGGGGAAGAATCACATCCTTTGACCTGACCTGTGGCTCCTTTGCCCACGTTTCTTTTGATGCAGCCCAGGATACTGTTGGCTTTCTGGGCTGCAAGTGCACATTGTTGCCTCTTGTTGAGCTTTCCATCAACCAGCTTCTCTGAGTCCTTTTTATCAGGGCTGTTCTCAATCCATTCTCTGCCCAACCTCTATTTGTGCTTGGGATTGTCCCAACCCAGATGCAGGACCTTGAGCTTGGCCTTGTTGAACTTCATGAGATTGGCACCGGCCCACCTCTTAAGCCCTGTGGACCTCTCTTCACTCTAGCACGTTGTCATGGTTTGAACCACACTACACACAGGTTGGTTTCATCAGCAAGCTTGCATCTTTCTGGTTTGCTTCTTCTTAGAGATGCAGAAGTGTAATCTGCAGTGAAGTGAAAGAAGCTGTATCCAATATATGTATTTAGGAGATAATTATCATAACAAAATTGTTCTGCCCTGAAGGTGGTGCTGGTTTTTTGTTCAGTTGCCTGAGACCTTTTTCACTGAAACTTTGTGAGGATCTTACCAGGGAAAAAAGCTGAGAATTACAGTTATTTCCAGGAATAAGGTTTTGATGACTCTTATGCAAGAAACTGTTTCTAGAAAAGGACTGGGTGACACAATTATTGCCTCCAGTTTTTTCTGTTTCATATATCTGGCTCAAAGAGGACATGACTACAAGAAAATAAAATGGATAGTCTGTAATGTAAATACTGAGTGAGCTAAAACAATTATATTTGTTCAGGAAGCCTTGTGACTAGGCTGCTTGTGTAAGCAGCCAACTAAGGTTGAGAGAAACTTGGAAAACTGTTTTGATTTAGTGTTGAGGGTGGTTAAAAGCACAGCAAACAGACTGAAGTGGTAATGATGTTTCATACCAGAGTCTCTATGAAATACTCCCTGACTGCTTCCATCATGTCAGAATCCAATTTTGACTGAAAAATGGTTTTGAGTTTGAAAGGCAAATTAAAAAGGGTAGATTATTTAAATTAAATAGCCCTTTGTGTATGAATGACATTCAGCTAATGACAGAGCCTTAAACTGCTTTTTGTATTTGTGCATTTTGTCTTCCAAGCTTCCCTCAACTCCTCTTGAAAATTGCTCTTGGGCAGTTAGCTAAGGAACAAATTTCTCTTTCTCTAACACTTTGTCTGCAGAAGCAGTGATGCTTTTGTTTCCCCCTCAGACTGGTGCTGAGTTTTACAGGCTTTTCTGCAGTGATTGCCATTTGACCCAGTGATGAGAAATGGGCTGTTGGAATTTTATCTTAGCAATGAGAAAAATAAGGAAAAGGGGGGGGGAAGAAAATCTGCTTGTGAAAAAGAAGGAAGAATTAGAGACGGGAGTTATTCCTGTTACTTTACTAGTTCAGCAGTTTCCAATGCAATGTGTTTAGCTTAATCAATATGTTCTTCTCCATTATCTGCCACAGCCAGCAGTGGTGTTAGGCCGGAAGTATATGTACAGCACTGAAAGAATTCATAGTCCGTGCTAGTTCTGTTTCTGGAGTGTGTGTGCTTCTAAGTGTGCAGGACAGTATTATATAAACTGCAGTTTTGTTTGAGAAAAATGCATTTAATTTTTCTAATCCATTAAAAGAAAGCAAGCAAAATGAGACTATTGATAGAGTACTGCTTTAAACTGTAGAGGACATTTATCAGTCTGACAGAATAACCAGCATAACCATTAACCTGTAGGGCAGGATGGATATGATTCTGTAGTCTCCGAAGTTGGTGGAATTGAGGTCTGGAGCAGCAGAAATCCCACTGCTAATGGTGGAAACAGGGCTGGAGCCAACTGGGTATTCCCACCTGAGCTAACAAATTCGCTCCAGGTTAGAAGGTAAATACCTGATCAGTGCAGGACAGAAAGACTGGGGAGTGTCTTTTCCCACCCCATTTTCTCCTCATTGTCCTCTCCCACAGACACACATAGACACTTGCGGTTTAGCTGCTGTATCTACATCCACTCAATAGATAAATACTTGATTCCACTGCACTATTTATTGTTTCTCTCTGCAAAGCTGTTATATCTGCAAAGCTGCAAAACAGATTCTAAAAGACCCCATGCTGTGTGTACGGTAGACCTGCTGTTATGAACGGCATCAATGTACATGGTTCTGTATAAACCCATTTTAGAAAAGCAGATTGTTGTCGTATGGTCTTCAATTTGCAGGCATGTTTTTGTTGCAACAAACTGTATTTGAGTCTGAGAGACCGTGAAGTCTAACCATGGGCAGAGGGCCTTGTTCTTAAGCATAGCACAATTATTCAGTTGTTCTATAGCTTTTCCGATCTTTTATTTAAGGGATCAGTTTTGTACAATTAACCATTACGACTAATGCCAAAAGAAAAAGGCCACTCTATAGGAACATGTAGTTGCGAATAGGTTTTTCAAATGTCAGTGAACTTGTTTGTTCCAGTTATAGTGCAATCAAAATGCAGAGAATGCCAAGCTGGAGGTCAGAGAGGAAAAGTCATATTTCTGTTGGAATTTCACGTCTGCACTCTTGTACTGCTTTATGAATTTTCATCTTCCTCCTACGTCTTCTGTAATTTGTCTAACTCTATGAATTTATATGGCTGTAACCATTGTAATACTGGATTTATAGTATTTGAGACAGAATACTGACAACCACAAGGGACAGATAAGTTATCTTGGGTAGTGTAAAAGCAAGGCAATCTTGCTCTCTCTTCACAGTCCTCTTGGTTCTTCCTGTGTCAGCAGCATGAGTGTGAGAGGTACCAATCTCTGACTACGTTCCTATGCTAAGATTGTCCTTTTTGACCTAGGTGCACTCCCCTCCTCTCTGTGCTGCCTTTGCAAGTAGTCACACTGTTCAGGACTATATGCTGTGTAATATTTTTGAGTGGTATTTCCTTTATCTGTACTCTCAACTCCTTAAGTCTTTACTCACACTTTAATAAAAGATAGAATAATGAAAGGGTGAGGAGGGTACAAATGAGCTGGTATTTCATGGTGTAGTTTTTGTGTCAGTCTGCAAAGGACCTCGCTGTGTGTTAGCAACTGAGTGGGTGCTTTGAAATTAGTTACTGGGCCTCTGCTGCTAAAACAACTGCAGGTGTGTTTTAGCTACACAAAGTTACTAATTATATTCAAAATGAATGGATGTAGCAGTCTTGTACCACTTTCAAATATTTTAGCTCTGTGGAATCAGAAATATGTAGGGTAATGGTACGTAGCCATGGGAATCTTTTAGTCTTGCTACATGTGCTGCACTTCCTGCATGTATATGAAAAGTCACCAGAGCACTTTTCACTAACACTAAATAGATATAAATAAAAGGAAAGCTGTTAAATTTTAAACTGCCAAAGTAAATGTCATGAATATGCTTCAGTGTTGAGCGCAAGTAAATAACAGATGTGTTGTCAAATTTATCGTCCTATATTTGTAGCAGCAGAAACGAAATCAAACATGCATCACTGTAGTGGTGCAGTATAGACAGTATTGATATTGGTAGAGGAATTTAATCTGTGGCATTATCTAGAATAAACATTCTTCCTACAAGAAAAATAATTTATATGCACTTTCTCATATATGTCAGTCCTTCTATCCTCTAGTCTAGTGTGCTTTTTCCATTTTCCTCACTGCGACTCCTCTTTGGAGGAGGTTTCCTCTTTGGAGTTTGGCTTCCTTATCCCACAGGAGTGGGTGCACAGTGTTGGGAGGCAAAGCTGTACATAGTTGGGTGCAGCACTGGCAGTTGCTTGCTCTGGATAGCTACTTCAAGGCCAGAGAATTTAGTCCCTGCAAGTCATTTCCATGAAGTCTCTGAAAGTCAGTTCTGGTCTTTTCAGACATCAGCAGTTTGTGAAGCAGGTCTTTTCATGAAGGTAGGTGGGCAAGCAATTTCCAAGTGGCAACATTTGTGCCTGCCTTGCAAAGGATCGGCAAATGATAATGCTGCCTTCTACAGAATAGGCATGTGTTTAACATTTTCACTGGGCATTAGCAGTGAGCCTGGAGGTAATGGCATAAGCTTCTTTCCCCTGCTGCAGACAGCTCTGATCTATTTTCACTTTTCCATGCCTGAGTTGTCAAAAAGCTAATCCTACACCTTAGAGAGTTAAAGAGCCTAAAGAAGTGGAGGGGAGAAAAATCATGAAAGTAAAACAAAGCAAAGAAATTGTGTAAACAAATTAATTAATTAATTGTCTGGAATTGAAGTGTGTGTTTGTAATTTTGCCCTTGTCGAAGGGAAATTGAAGTTCATTATGTTCACTGATTTAAAAGCTCTTTCCCATACAGCATCACCTAGAGAGAAAGAGAGGAAGGCCCATCTGCAGCTCAAACATTGGCTGCAGCTTCAATTAAAACAGGAATTCATTACTGGAAACCTCCAGAGAGAAGGCTGTTACTTAACTCTTCAGTATGGGGAGGAGGCTGCTTTTTTTTTTTTTTGCTTTTTTTTTGCTTTTTTTTTTCCTGATTCACTCTCTTGTTTTAGTGTGAAGCCTTAGTTTTTATACTAAAAGCCTTGCATTTTGTCTCATGCTAGTAATAATCTTGAGATGCTGATAAAGTTAAGAGATATGAGACCATGTTTGGAGGCAGGCTGTGCTATTTTTTTCTAATATTTAATGTGTCACTGATGTGAACATAGACAGCATAACACATGTAGGAAGGAAGGTGACCTACAAGATTCAGTTTACCTCATGTTATGAATTCTAGGGTTGATGTTGAGTGAATCTGATCAAAGAATAGCAATTAAATATTTCTAACTAGGTGCATATGTCTTAATTCAAAATCCCACAGAGTACTCATCAGTATCTTCAGTTGCCTAATTTGAATGTGTTTGATATATCTGACCATTGATGTCTGGCAGATGCCTAAGCTATGTTCCTTTTAGGACCACAGAGCAGTGTAGTGTGGGGGAGGATCCTCTTTCTCTAAACTAGATAGGAAACTGTTGAAAGGAAAAGTAGATGTTTTGGGGAAAGATTTTTATTTTCAGTTTTATTTCAAAGGCTTTCCAGGTTGTCTGGGCAGGGTTGCTTAACAAACCTGCAGTAGAGATGTGAGCTCAGGGTTTCCACTTGTTGCATTTGGCTTGTTTTATGTCTCATCCTTTCTCTTTTTCTCCCAGTAATGGGAAGCCCACTGGGTTTTTATTTTTCCATGAAGCAACCACAGGTGGTTGCCTTGTCCCTTCCTTTTGTTAATTGCAAATGCAAAGACACAGCTAAACAAGAGCACAGCCCCCTTCCAGGAATTAGCAGATTTTAAAGCAAATGCTTTTTTCAAAAGAAAGATGTTTGGCAGTTCTCCAACCCTTTCAGCAGGTGCAATATGCTGGAGGCTGTGCCACACGTACATTTCTGAAATGTTGTAGCCCACTGGTTTTGGACATCAGAGTGCTCCAGGGAAGGAAGTGCATGTCTGTAAATGCATAGATGTATTAGTCCTCTGTGGTCAGTAATATACACTGATTAATGGGCATTGGATCAGGGTCAAGAATTTTCTAATTGGAAATGTTAATTTCCTAAAAGCAAAAAAAAATAAAATTCAGGTGAGGATTTTGTTTTGGAGACATTGAAAGAAAACAGTTGGACTTTGGATGGAAATCTGTCTAATCTCCTTAAGGGCACCCATCCAGCTTCTTGCATGACTTCTGTTTTCCCTTCTTTTCTGATATTTTAAAGAAACTGCCTGGAAAGGTCTCAGAGTTAGGGGATAATGACTATATCTTGACAAATTGCCTGGTTGGGAACTTGAGACATGGAGGTGTACAGAATCCTAAATTCCCTGTTTCTTTGTTGCCAAGGTGCCCAGTGCCATGAAAGAAAAAGGATCACATACAGAAATGCTTGGGAAACGCTTCTACAATTTTTTGTCATCTGAGAAAAATGTGGAACATATTTTTTTAGGGAGCAAAAATACTTTTTTGCACTGGGAAAATGTTGGTCTTCTAAAGCAAAATATCTTTTCATTTCTACAAAAACTCTTTTATGAGTGATGGTGAGGTTGTTTTCTATTTGTTTTATCTTTCTTTTCCCCTAACCTTGATATTTTTCCTCTTCAAAGATGCAATTAACATTCCTTCTGATTTCAGTGCACATCTTGGTATAGGGTGCATTTGTTTCAAAAGAACATGTACATATTAGTCTGCTGTTGAAATGTAAAGATTTCTAAGGTGTTTTGCATTATCAGAACCCAGTAGTCCCTGGGGTGCAAGTCAAAGGAGTACCAGAGAGGAAGACTGCAGTAGCCAGGACTCAGTAGCAGAATTCCTCTACTCTCAACCCCTTCCTTTCACACACCTTTTTTGTGCCCCAGCCAGCTATGTCTCTTGGTCATGCCTCTGGCAGAAGACACCAAAAGCTGGGTTGGAGAATGGAATTTAGGTCAACACAGACAGAGAGCATAGGTGGATTTATGCTAAAAGCCAGATATGTGGGGGTGGTGGCATTAGTGGGATTTGGAAGGTTTTGCCATTAGTGGGGTGGTGAACACTAGATTTATGATGACAGAACACTAATCAGTTTCTTCAGTGGTGGGGAGAAGATGAAGTTGATGAAAAGCGGGAGAACACAAGGATTTTTCAGTGGGGCTCTTATCCAGCCCATGTGTTTGGCTTTTCCGTCTGTGTCATTGGTTTTTGCTTTTGTTTTTTACTGTTATGTCCTTGGATCTAGGCTATCCTTTGCAATATTTGCACAACACAGTTGTATCTCACCTGTGGTCTTTTCTGTCTTACAGCAGAATAAATATTTAATGACGATAACAAGAGAGGACATGCTTATCCCTTGATATTTGGGAAACATAAAACTTGCTATGTCAAAACAGATTTTCTTATTCCCTGCTGTCTCCAGTATTTTCAGCTTATTAATGTCATACTCCCCCCCATTAGCCTGTCCGTATGTTACAGAAATGTCACTATTAACTGGTTAATGCCGGTTTAAATACTTGTGATTTCTCCAGGAATTTTTGTTCCATTTACCTCCTTCCCCGTGGTAGTGTTTTGCAGCAAAAAAAGCCTTGGAGTATGGTTCTTGAGGGTACCTGCTCCAGAGTGATTCTCCCACTACCTTGTCCCACTTCAGTCAAGGTCCTAGGACTGCAGGTCATAAAGGGCACATCCACATGCTTCTGCTTTTAAAATCATTAAATGTATTAGAGGCAAAATTAGAACAAGGTTGGGTAGTAGGATTTTGTTCACTAAAAAGTGGCTGAAATAGGAAAAATCTATAAAGAGCAGAGAACAGGCACCTCATAGAAATGAGCGTTGAGGGAATTTTTGTATGATAAGACATTAGAGCAAACAATTTTTTATGTGGGGAATGAAGAATTTTGGAAGATACAGAGGTCAAAAGAGGAAATAGAAGATAATTGTGGAAGATGAGATTGTGTTTTCAAGATTATGAAAACCCAGAATCAAATTTAAATATATTTTAAAGTGGATACAACTTGAATAAAGCTTGGATTGTGTGCAGCCTAGAAGAGACTGTGTGGCTTTGGGTTTCTACATTTGGCCAGACATTCAGGGCAGGTATTAGACACTTGGAAGTATTTTTTTCCGTGATGGTTTTTATGTTTTGTTGAAGGTGCCCTAACTTTATTTTTATTGGAAAATTTGTGATGAGGCAGCACTGACTCATCTGAGCCACATGGATAATTTTATTCATTTTTATCAACAGCACTATAATGCAATGGAACCCTAATAATGAAACAAGAAATTCATTGTCTACCTTGGAAAGTTATCACAAGATATTCCCTGCCTTAGTGAACTTACAACGTAAGCACAGGGTAAGAGGCAGTAAATTAATGATGCATGACCTTCATTTATGTGAGTGAGTGTGCATCAGGGTGCACAGAGAGACAGAGGTGGTAACAGCCATTATGAGAGCAAAATAGGCAATTGTTTTTAAGATAATGAGTTCTTTGTTACTTCTGCCATTAAGTGATTCTTTTGGCAACGATGCATCCTCTTTTATAGGATACCTGTTTGGGCATCAGTACTGTGAAACTTCCCAGTCTCCTGGAAATACTTGAATGTACCTTAGTAGCAGAGCAAGTAAAGTCCAAGGCCTGCAGGGAACAGCCTGGGGAAGGTGATGTTTCGTATGTTTGATCTGAGTATTGGCCTCCAGTAGAACAAGAGGCCTGACTGGCTTAATGCTTTTTCCTCAGGATTTCTTAGCTTTCTGTGTTGGTGTTTTCCCACTTTAATCCTTGAGATATGAATTATTTGGACTTGCTGGCCTTGCATCTCACTGTAATTTTTACCTTTACTGTCTTTCTGCAGTCTTCCTCCTAGCTTTCTGAACTATTTGATCCAAGCTTATGCAACTGTGTCATATAAGAGAGAGGCCTTGGATCTTTGATACAGTTAGATAAATCTCTTAGGGAGGACAAAGGGAAAAACATACAGCAGTAGTTACAGAGCAAGAGGGTTACAGCATGCAGAATAGGTTTTTCTTGGTAAATGGTAGCAAACCACTCACCAAGTATTTTTTAAATTAGTGCATGATTGGGTCTTTGTGCTTATCAAGGTAATTGAAGCAGGTTTTGTTGTAAAAGAATAATCAACAGCATTGTCTACATTAGCAAGGAGGAGTGCAGAATGGGAGGATATATGCAAAGAGAAAGAGCTGTTTCTAAGGATGCAGTGTCTACCTGGGTTTCTTCTGGGCTAATTCTAATGCAGGGTTGAGGACCAAATCACTGTTCATCACAGGGGAACAGGATGCTGGAGCTTGTCTTTTAGCTCACTCATTCTGTGGTGAATTCTCATATCTCAGAAGTGGGGACAGTGGACGATTTGCTTCAAGATGCACTCCTTGTCTGAACTAAAAGTTCAATCTTGACATATGCAACAGCTTTCTGATAGGTTTTGCTTTGCTTTTTAGTCATGCCCTGACTACTAGCCAACATGTATTCCTGCATGCATTACCCACCATTAGATTATACCGTACAGCTACTATGGATGGTACTTCTATTTGCAGGAGGGATTTAGGGCTTTCGTTTTTTAACTTGTGCTTTTATTCTGATTGTTACTTCATGGCTTGGTCACTCATTCCTTACATTGGATGGATGGATGCTTACCTCTGTATGAAATTATAGAATTGTTTGCTGTTGCAAAATTAACACCACACAAACTTCCTTGTGCAATAGAGTAATTCTAATTGCAGTTTTAGATTAAATAGTAAATGTAAGCACAGCCACAGCATATCCACTTTTAAACTAGGCTATTATATGGCACGTATGATGGATGTACTTACGTCATGCTCACCTTTAATACTCTATAGGGTCAGTGTGACTTCAAGTCATATGTCTTGAAGTAGTCTTTATAGCAGATGTCTTGAAGATGGTAGTTAAGGGAGAGCTAGTGAGTTGTGAAAGAAAATACAATGTATTTGTGGGCTGTTGTTGAATTTCGATAGCTTGAAGTGTCCATAAATCCCTGGATGGTGGCCAATTCTGCTAGACTGTTGTTTTTCAGAGGCCTGAAGTTAGGCTGTTTAGTTATTGTCAAAAGTGCCTGCTCCTGAAGGATATGTTTCTAAGACTAATAAACAAGTATAACTCAAGATATCCCCAGAGCAGAAGGGCTGAGGGTATAAGATGTCAGTAGATACTCTAGGACTGATCCTACAATCTATAGTGTAATAAAATTTGCAGTGACTCAGTCTGTTTGTACAGACTTGAAGTGGAACCTGGTTTGGGGGTTCTGGTGGACAGTGTCAGTAGGCTTAGCTGTTCTCTGAATTAATCTTAGCTGTATTTCTCTCTGCCTTTCCAAAGGATTTATCCTATGCACATGGCATTCTAAATATATGAGGTAAGTGTAGACAAGGGGGGAAAGAAAAACAAAACAAAACAACAAAGTGGGGGGATAGTGATTCGAGTTGATTATTTTTTTTTGCTTTCAAATGAAACATGGTACTGTATTATCTGTGGGGCTTGAGGGGTGATACAAGGGTTCAGAGGAGAGCTCTGAGTTGCTCAGCATTAAGAAAGTGAATCCTAGTTGCCAATTCAGGTTCTTCAGCTGTGACCAAGAGTGACAGATAGATTTTATATTTTTTTCCACTAGATTTACTCTCTGATATCCACGTTTATCACTCAAGCCAGGACTATTAATCAACTTTCCTGTCAATAATCCAAGCCTAAGTCAGCAAGCTACACTTACATGAGTCACTCCTAAAAAAACCACAAGAGTATTCTTGCTGGTTTACCTCAGGTTAAGCAAAAGGCAAGGAACATAGGTATAAGGAACTATTGTCCATTGAGTGGTCTCCAAGAAGCATTGTACATGATATATGTAATGATGCACAGTCTCCAAAGGCTGTCAGCTAAGCCCTAGTGGGTAGTGAGCTGTAGTACTTCCCTCTTATGGCCATCTGTTTTATGGCCATCCATTAAAAAAAAACAGTCACAAATTAGTAACTCCAGTTGCTACTGGAGAAGGGTTGATGTTACAAAAAATGGATGTAATAGTTGCCCCTTTAGAGATTCTTATTATTATTGGAGCAGATATGTATGCCCTTGGCACAGCACAGGCACATGGGCACAGTATATTCACAGAAGCAGTGATGAATGCTGAGGAGTCCATCATAGCAAAAGTGCTGGGATCATACGTGGATGTTGATGAACAGGCAGAAACCCTATATTTGGAGGTTGTTACTAGAAACCCCGTGACTACAGCCCTGCTTATCTCTGTCATCCTAGATTTATTCTAGGACCCAGCCTCTCCCCTTCAAGTAATATCATAACATTGTAGTTGCTGCTTCCTGAACTGTATAGGTCTCAAACAACTGGAATCTCTTATCAACTGCTGAGCATCTAGTGTTTGAATGAAGCCAGAATACTAGTTCAGGGAAGCTGGGAGATGAAGGGGGAAAAACATGCTGGGTGGAAGTCCCTGGCTGTCTTCCTCTTTTCCATCATCCAGATTTTTTCCAGTGTCTTAAGCTGTTCAAGATATCAGAGTCTGTGTGTGTACTATCTGCTTACAGCGTGAATAAGCCTTTTTGGACACAAACTCATCGTTTGTCATTAGCAGGAGGTGTTCCTTGTTTTCTCTTTTCTATTGTCACTGACAGATAAGAAACATTTATATTCCTGTCCCCCATCTTCAGCCCTACAGTAAGTACTGAAGAGTAAGGCCACCTGCCTGCTGCTACTGAAGCCTGGGCTGAACCCTCTGACAGTGCGGGAAGCTTGTATAGAGCTGTTTGATGCAGAGCACCATGGGGCAAAACAGATTTGTGAGCCATGATAGACAGTTCTGCTGGGCTGCACTGCAGTCTCAGGACATCTCGTTTGCTGCCTCTGGCATGGTTTTGATAGGAGAGGGAGAGGTTTCAGATTTCTCAAACACTCTGTGGCAGAGGTGGAGGGGTAAAAGAAGGGAAGGAATTAGATGAAGGAGTAAGGAATTTCTGTATATATAAAAAGGGGGAGATGGAAAAGCAAAGGAAAACAGTCAAGCAAAGCAAATATAAAGAGTTTGATCAGGAATAATTTTTATTTCAACAAATGTACAAGAGAAGAGCTATTAAAAATTCCTTTCAATAGCACTATTTTTATGTTAATGGGACTAGTGGAAGTACAGCATTAGTAAGATGATGAAAATGAGAGGCTTGAGCTTTCTGCCTCTTCATAATTATATTAACATCTTAGAAAAGTGATGGGAGAACCTGGAGATGCTGCGATAACTGCAGTGTGTTCTCCTTCTCAGCATTCCTCAAAGAAATGGATTTACTCTTGGCCTCAGGGAAAGGGAAGCACAAGCTGCTTGCTGTGATGCTACATACTTTCTGAGTGGGAGTTGAAATGGAGAAGTGGAATGGCTGTGTTAATATGTCCTCAAGGCATATATCCTCAATGTAAAGTATGACTGTGCATTTGTAAACACACCAAGTTAATAACGGCATTTGATTCCAGCAGTGGGAGTAGCACAGCTTGAGCAAAGAGGCAACACATCATATCCCCTTGCTCTAAGAACCAAGTAGTGACCTCACAGACCTACTTTTTGGTAATCTCCATTTCTTCAGGCTTCCAAGAGGAGTAACTGGCTGGTAGAAAAAGCCTTTTCTTCTTTCTGAAAAATATTTTTCCTGGTAGTAAGGTCTGAACCAGGAATTTCCTCAGTTGAGAAGGCAGCATTCTCTATTGCCTGCAGCGATGACACTAGGAACTCAAATTGTGACAGCTGTCACTGATTTACTGACCATCTACTTTGAGCCTCTCAAAATCTACATCTTGAGTGAGGAACATCTTCAGTGGTGTTGCTCCAGAGATGTGTTTGGTCTCTCCTACATCTGATGAATGCAGTACATGGAGAGATCTCTTAAAGCCATGTATTAATTTACCATCATCCATAAATTTCCTGATTTAATTGTATTATGAAATTATCTCTGCTGATTAAAGATACTTCTTTGTACCTATGGATAGAATAGCTGCCAGTTGTAAAGGCAAATCTCAAGCTGGCTGGGTCTTCTCTATTCTGCCTTGCTGTGCAGTTAAACTTACCAGAAAATAAGCCATATTTGTCCAATAGGTGCATGTCCAACAGAAGCATGCTAAAACTCTAGCTGTGGTATACCTATCTTGTGAACCACAGCTTCCTGTGAGAAGGTACTGTCAGAGTAGCCCTTCTTTGAATTCCCATAATAAATACAATATCGAATGTATTTTACTCTGCACTTCTGTGATTTTGAATTATAATCTTTCTTGGTCCATGTGCTAGCCCTATTGTTGCATCCTGCTGGTTCCTCTGAAGAAATTCTGATTCTTTGAGTGTAGTGTATAGTTATCTGAGTTATAATTGTGCGGACAAGTTGCTGGAACAAACTTAGGTTTAATCCTTGTCTTTGGATCCTTGTCTTTCCGTTGCGGTTTGCATACTACTTCTCATGCCCTCTTTGCAGTCTTCCTCATCAGCCTTAGACTTTGATTAATTTCACCCCCACCCCCACCCTTCATGCCCTCTACCCCAACAAAGACTTCTGGTGGAATACTTTGGCTTCAGAAAACTTATTTATCTGTCTTTATTTACTGGAAGTCTTCTGAGTTGTCCTGGCTAGTAATTGCCCACGTCATCTCTGTATCGATTGCTTTTAAAGCTGCTGAGCTCTTATTACTGCAGCTCACTAGGGAGAGAAAGAGAAGAGTGAAAGATCCAGGTTAGCATGGTCTCAACAACAGAGGAGTCTCATCAAATCTATTTTCTCCCAGCTGCTGAATTACAGCTTCACTAGTTTTAAATAAAGCAGGAAAAAGAATGTGCAATGTGGAGAAGAGAAGGAGGAGGAAAAGAGATGAAATCTTTTATGCTTAGGGGAAACAGAGGTTGAGGATAGGATCTGAGCTACCTGGGGCAGTGAGAAAAGTGGAGGATACCTAGGTGCAAGTTGTGACAAAATAGAACTGTGACTGGCTCTCCCACTGACAAAAAAACCCTCTTTTCTAGTACCCCTTCCATCATAAGGGAAAGAAAACATTAATGGAAAGAACCATTGTCTTGGTTATAGCAAATGCGGGATGCAGTACACTCATTACAACCTGCTTATTTCTGAGATGTATTAAAAGGGCCTGAGTAGCTGAGTGTTGCAGTCTCTGTTCATTAGATCTAAACCAGTTTCTCTTTGTAGATATGTGTGCCTGTATCAAATGTTGCTGAATGTAAGGGTTTGTGTTCTTTAAACAAACAAAAATGCCTCAGTTGTAGGTGTCTGTTGAGCAGTGTTGCCTATGTTATGGAAATCAAAAAGACACTTGTGCCATTGATATTGGCAGTGTTTAGCATAGTGAGAGCTAAGACAGGTTGTCTTATGTGGACGTGTACTGTGTGGTTTGGGAAAGCTGACACAGCTGCTGGAGTGTAAAGATCACAGTCCCAGCATAGCTGTGCCAGCCACAGGCAGCCTTTCCTCCCTGGCTGAGTTGTGACTGCAACCTGTCTTTCTGTAACAATGACAACTGAGAAGCCTCTGGAATGCTGAACCTGATATTAAGCTCTTTTAAGGGTTCTCATATAAGGATCTGTAAGAGACTGGTGAGCTAGAATCTCACCAGAAGTCTTGCATAGGCACAGAGGCAGTCCAATGGTCTAAGCATTTATGGTTGATGCAGTTGCAGAAGCTAATACAGTCTGAGCACCACCACACCCTTCAAGGAGGGGTAGGTAAGGGGCACACTGACCTATGAGTACCCCAGAATATCTCCTCAAAGGACAGCTGACAGTAGAATCCTATAGATCTCAGTAGGTTTGGCAATACAACTCTACCTGTTGCCTGTGGATTTTGTGTGGAAGAGAATGTCTGGTTTTGTGGATGCTCCCTTTTGTTGGAGTAAGAATAACTTGTACAATGTGTATATTTAATTTTTTTTTAGTATGAGGTTATGTTTTGAATTAAACAGTGTATTTCTCATATGTTCTTGCTATTACACTAGTTGTCAGTGCTGTTCTTTTCTACATTTGAGAACCTAACAAGTGCCTCATCATACAGGATTTTTTCCAGCTGTCATGTGCATGCTAACATAATCATTTGATGGTGCTTTTCTGCTCCCCTTTTTTCTTTCTCTCTGGAAAGCAAACTACAAACAAACTGTGTTGCTTCAGTGTCTTTTCTATCAGTGGAAGAAAATGGCTTCAAGTTGTGACTGGAATGCAGTTGTCATCTTCCAAAATAGCTCTGTTCCATCCTGACTTCATAGCTTGGGGAAAGAAAATTGTAGTCCAGATGGCATAATGCAGCAGCCAGACAAAACCCAATTGCTTAAGTAGTGTGTTGGTTTCTTCTTGAATTGTGCTTTAGAAAGAGAGTTAGGGATTGTAAATGTTGCAGTGTTATGCTGCTGGGACAGATGTCCAATAAATGCTGCTGGAGTTGCTGAGAGTATTGTGGGATCATATACAGATATTGTTTGCTTGGTGAGCTCTTCTGTGCAGCTCGTTGCACTATTGAAATTATGTTTTCTTCTACAGTTGTGCAAGGCGTCTATATGCACATGTGTGCTTGTGCACAACTCATTAATATCTCCCAGCTAACATCAGGAAAGAAGGAACAGAAGGTGGTATTGACTTTTAGCTTTTCTAAGATTATCCTTATTTCTTTATCTTCCTCAGACTTCCATCCTGCAACTGCATACAGGTTGAAAAAAGCACACAGAGATTGTGCTGGGATCAGAAAGCCATGCTGGTTATTTTTTTCATTTGCAGTTGTAATAAAGACCTTGCGTTTAAATGACACATTTTTATAGAATATAGTGCAAAGGAGACCAGTCTCTATAGAGGTGTTGCTTCAATGAGATACATGAAATGAGAACTTTTGTTACATTCAGAGAAGGCAGCCTGTTTGGTTCAAAGGTATACAAAAGAGATGTCAAATCAAAAGTTGAATTTTGAGCCTTGGATAGCAGGGACTATTATTCTCAAATTTTGGATATAATTTAGTAATAAATGCTATAACGTGTGTTCCTGTGACACAGTCTTCCCTTAGGATATCCTTGGACTCTACACAAGTCATTTGATTTGGAACTGTCCAGTATTTGCATGATTTATTTAAGATGAAAGCAAAAATTTTACAAATGGCATTCGTTAGTACTGTCCCACTAGATAAAAATTGAGGTTTGCTGTTATGGGTACATCTGTACAGCATGAGGGGTGCAATATTGTGGTGTTCATGCATTGGCTTGGATAGACTTTGAGATGTCATTCTCCAACCAAAACAGCTCCGTACAGTATTCCCTTCCTCTGTTGTAGACAACAGCTAGAAGAGAAACTGTCTCTGTGCTCCCTGTGAGGCAATGCACACTCCAGTGTGAATGGAAGTAACAAAAAGTGTTTTGCTACATGAAAAGCTAAATGAGTCCAAAGTGGGTTTTATGTTTCCTTGCACTATTTCATTTGTGTACATGCTACAAATGATTTTCCGGAGTGTAAGCATCTGCCAGTCTGGAAAGCTAGTCTTTTCTTCTTTGCAGTCCCATCCTGCTATAGTTTGGTTTGGACAAAGTAGTATCCAGCCTGAACCAAAACAGAACTGAAACTTTTTAGATGGGAAAAATTTGTTAAGCTTTAAGGGTGAAGGGGTGCCAGGTGGGTGGCTTGGCATCTTCTGATTTATATTTTTTTAGTGACTTAGAATGGCAGCATGTGGTATAAAAAGGTGAGAGGCTTCAGGTAAGCGCGGTCTCATGACAGAGATATAGTTTGTAAATATTTTCTGTTTCTCCAGTGACTTTGCAAACAGTAAACAAAGCCGTTTCAGAATCCTGTTCTTCTTAAATGCTCAACTTCAAGCTGTCTTGCAACCTTGCTGGACCTGCTGTGCAACATTTGTACGTGTTCTCACATTCTTTCTTCTTTCCCACAGTCTCAGATTTATTTAGTAGGGTTTGCTACTTAGAGCAGATATTTGTGTGCTTGGGAGATGATTCCATTCCAGGAAGGTAGAGTATTAAAGATTCAAATAGTAATTTTTGCCAAACTAAAGCAAACTTTGAAGCCCATCTCCCAGATATGCTGTGTACAGCAGAGGCTGAGGAAAATGAGTCATTACATGAAAAATGGGAAATCTTCTGCAGCTGGTTTTCAGTCTCATCAGAAAGCCCAGATTGCTCCCACTGTATCTGAGGGTGTTATTTACACATAAGCATCATATGCAATGTACAAGTGGAGTGATATTAATAGGGGAATGTTGGCTTGTAATGGGTGGGAGTGAGAAAGAGTATGGGTTTCCCACAACAAGATCTTGAACTGCCACCACTAAAAAGACAGACGGGTTCACAGGGCCTGCTATGTAATTGCAGGATAGCAATTATCCTGACAGGGAATCTGTATTGTCAGATTGCTTTTACTTTGGGTTGTCTGGGAAGATTATACCTTGCCAGGCCAATTGATGAGTTTTCATAGAAAATAAATGACATGGCATAGTATCTGTATCCAATTTTCCAGTAAATCTTCCCAGTTAGTTCTGTGACTGCTTTTGGCATCTGTGTTAGGTTACAGCGATGAACCCTGGTATTATCACTGAGCATGGTCCTTTTGTGCAAGGGACTGACTTCATGTGGGAGCTCCTTGCCTGAGCACTCACCAGAGTTGCAGGAAGGTACATCAGTGGTGCAAGAAGAACAACATTGTTGCTGTGATCTAGATGGTAGTAGGCTCAGTGGTTTCTCTTGCTGAGTTGGCTAAATTTATTTCCTTTAGAATATAGGCTTTGATGTTGGGAAAGACCTGTGGGTCACTAACCCTAAGCCACTGCTATTGCAAGTAGCTCTGTCATTTATTTCCTGTCAATAGTGATACTACTCTGTCTGTTAACTCATTGGATTTCTTCTACTGTGTTACTGAAAGACTGCTACAGAACCCAAGTCCTGTAATGAGGAGACAGTTTCTAATTCACATCCCATAGTCTGTTTTTAGCCCACGCAGAGTCATTTCTTTTTGGGCTAGTATTATCTTTTAGCTTTAATTTTTTTTTTTCTCTCTTTCCTTCTGCTTCTTATGACACTAAGGAAACTTATGGATAGGAAAAGCACAGCTTTTTAGCCTTCATTTTGCTAGCTAAATATTTAGGGTAATATAGGTGGAACACAAGACCTCCTGTTGTGCAATGATTTCTGAATTTCACAACACCCACTCTTTCACTTAGCATGGATAGAAACTGCTATGCCTTGAATAAAAAAAAGGGAAAACTAAATTTACTTCCTTAAGATGCAGACTAATGTAAATATCACTTTAGAAAAATGTACACAACCAGCTAACGACCATCTTTCGCTTTCTCATTTTTGACTGTGTAGCAATGCTACATAAATGCTGGGTTGTTTGCACTGAATTATATTGGGGCTTTCTTTTCTTGTTTTATCTTTTTCTTTAAAGGGTCCATAACTGACAGTAATGATATGGAGTGAATTCCATCTTATGGGTTGCAGAGAGTTTTCTGTGAAACTAGGCTAACAGGACACCATGACAAGACCTGGTTGTATTTTGACAGCTATTTCTTTCCAAAGAAAAGAGATTTTTAAAAATGTTTATTTTCTTCCATTTTAATGAAAGCTTAAAGTTTGCACCACAATTTAGAATGAAAAATATGTCAGGGAGATGTTAGAGCTGTCACAAGACCTGTGATACTATCTATGCCTGTCATTGTTTTTCAGTTATCCTTGGTGTTTTCAAAGTGTTGGGAGAGAAGAAATATTTGTACAGTGAAATAAGCCCTGTAACATTTTTCACTTTGGATTTTCATATGTGTGTATCTCAAGCTGAGCAGATGCTTATACTTTGCAGTGGCTCTATCCTCAGCCCACCAGTTACAGTAAGACTCTTTTATGCTGTTGCCCTGTTTAAAACAGAGTAACTAGAAGGTTTTCATTAAAAAACAACAAATTCAGATTTACACAGAGATCACTGAAGTCCTAGAGCTGATTCTTCTGTTTCTTAAACAGAAGACTTTGCATCACTGTAGGTACAATGAAGAAATAACAATTTCCACTGTATTGTAGTTGGGTCTGAAGCAAATATGTCACATTTTGTGAAGAACCATTTCAAAGTGAACAGAAGTCTCAAAAGTTATAGCTGGTAACAATTACCATAGCTCCCTTTCCCTGTCCTAGAAAAAAACAACAACAAAAAACAACAACAACAAAAACCAAAACAAACAAAAAAACCCTGAAAAGTAGACCTGCGAAATTCCAAATATGTCATAAGCAAGCATAGTTTGTTTTTTATCTTGATATATGTTAATTCTGGCTTGCCTTACAGTGACTGAGGGTGTATGTGAGTTCTGTTCCCTAGTACTTTTAGTTCTTCATGTGTACTTTCAATCATTTATCTTTGATTTAAATGTTACTTTCACTCTCTCTCCAAGCGTGGGCTTGTTATGGTCATGGGAACTTTTGAACTTATCAAATTCCAGTGTTAATATCACCAAGAGTATTTTATTTAAGGTTACAGACCTGCATTTCTGTCTTTAACAAAAAATGCCTTATGTTTCAATATTGAAATAAGCCGACAGATTGTGGAGTGCAGGTGACTGACTGCTGTAGAAATTGGTGAGTTTGGGATAACAAAAACTGAAGAATACAGCATACAGACGAAGATAGCCTCCTGCCCACAGTGCATTGTTAATGGAGTTTCAATTCTGCCAGATGCTCTAGCTCATCATCACAACATTCAGAGGAGATGCTTGAAGACCAGACCTAAATTGTCCTTTCAGTTGAGAATAGAACTAGGGCTTAAAGTGCTACAGGAGACCTTCCTGCAAGATGTCTTGTATTCCTCACTGTTTCACAGTGTAAATGGCTACAGAAAATGCTACCTCAATACAGTAAAAATCTCGCACAAGCTTGTCAAAATTTCTTGGTTGTGGTAAGCTGGTCTTGCAATGAAAAGTTAAGAGGCACATTTACAGTTGCAGCAAATCACAGCAGTTTTCCTTCAGCTTCTTCTTAAAAATGGTTGGTGGCTTTGGAAGCCAGGAGTGAGGACTAGGTTGTATGTGGGTGACAGAGAGAAAAAAGAGGACTAGGACAGTAAATTCCTCCCTCTTTTGCTTTCTAGTAACTATTTGGATCTAACACTACCTCTTTCTTTTGCTTGAAGCAGAGATCAAGAATTTGAAGTCAAGCACAGCCATTTTAAACATTAGCAAAAAGTTTAAATCCAGAATCAGCTAGAATTCTGATGGCAACTTAAAAGTGTTTGGGTGACAGACATTTTCCTTGTCAGTTTTTAGCCATTAGTCCTGGATTTAACAAACACTGTAGAACTTCTTACTCTCTGTTTTTCTCCATTTGTATTGTTTGAAATTCCACAAGATTACTCCTTTGAAGAGTTTCTGCACATTTCCTCTCAATTCTACTAGGTTTGTATAAATTACACTCTCCAGTACTGGAGCTGCTCAATAAGACATCTTATGTCCTCTGTTTCACATCATGTGCAGGGGAAGTAAAAGTTACTTTTCTTTGACTGAACCTCATCTCTTGCCCCATGGATTCAGAGTGGCACACTGGCATCCTTCCTGCTGCTTTTTGCTGATCACCCTTTGAAGCAGATCACAAAGAAGTTTCAGTGTTTTTATCTGCTGTTGCTGCTTTGGGGGCAGGCATGTGAGTTAAAGTCAGGCTAATCGGGTTGGCCTGGAGGCCTGCTATAGGAACCTTCTGACTTGCAATCCTTTGTCACTTCCTCACCAGGCTGAAAGCTCTCTTCCATCCAGGCAGTCCAATGTGGTATTTCTGCTGAACACTGCTGTGCCATCATTGTAGAACATTCAGGTCCCCAGGACCTGAATGAGGGACTCCTCTTCCTTGCATAAAAGCAATTTGTAGCTGATCAATGGTGTCTGTCTCTGTTGTGTATCTACAGGTAGTGGTTCAAGGATTATTTCCACTCAGCAAATCAAGAGTCCAAGGCTTGGTACCCTGGGATTTGGAGCTCCATAGCACATTCACCTAGGGCAGGGACTGTCATAATCAGGTAACCATCTGCTATTCACAGAGGTGTAGCAGCTCCCAGCACCTGCAGAGTTCCCAAACAAATCTTAGTTTTTTCATTATTCTAAGTGCTGTAGCCAAGCCCACAGTTTCAGGTGATCTTTTGCTCTCAAACATGCTGCTGGTACACTTCTAATGGAATTATTCATAGGATCCTGCAATCCTGGTGGATTTAGAAAGAACATTAAGATTTTTTTAATTGACATAATTCAGCTCACCTGTCTGTACAATTTGATCACTTCTAAAATCAGATGCAATAGAAGATTGACAGTGTACAGAGGCACTACTCTTCCATATAGGGCAGTGAATTGAAGGTACTTAGAGAGTATGTTCCTGAACAGATATGAAACAAAAATGTCAGGGCTAGACTGAAAGAGGTGAGATGATGTGTGCTGACCTTTTGAAGACTTTGCATGCCTCTTTCCATCATTTAAGAAAGCTTTTAAAAATCCTTGATCTTTTCTGCCCACAAAACACCTCTGAGTCTTATCCCTAACAGGAAAATATGAAAGTTTAAATAAATATGCCTTTGGAAAAAACCCCTGCTCCTTAACTATTCAAAATGGGGAAAGTCTGACTTTTCATTCACAATCACTAACAAATGTTTTCAGTCAATCACCCACTCCCAGTCCAAGCAGGAAGATGTGATTCAGGCACAATGGGCTGTCTTGTGAGAAACCAATCAATCATGAAGAAAGCTGCCTTTTTTCATTCTTCTTTTTTTCAACAGCCTTATGTTTCTTTCCAGAAAGAAGGAGGAAGAAACCTACACAGCAGGAAATTGTGGAAAAACAGTCCTATTATTTTCTGGTCAGTTTTAAGGAAAGGAGCGAAGCCATGTAGAATTGCTTCAGTTTGGTGATGCTGGAAAAAACTTGTCCCATGCTGGCACTACCGTATAACTTTTGATCTGGACCAAAGTGGGAAAGGGAAGGAAAGTGAAAGGTAGTTATTTTAAAAGCTCAGTTTTCTCAAGGCTCCCATGGAGTTATTCAAATGAGTGAATTTAAAAGCTTATGAGCAGTAGTTACACGAGGAAATATAGTACTCGTATGGCTGCTGTAGACATACTATCAGATTTTTCACAAATAGGGACACATACAGAGAAAAATTGGCAGCCATAAAGAAAAGAACATATGCTGCAGAGTAATGTATGTGGACTTAATGACACAAAGAGATACAATGTGTAGGTATGAAAACAGCTACATGACAAAGGCTATAAAGACATTTGGAAGACATATTCATTTCCCAGGTAGACAGCCCACTGATATCCTGGTCTATAGAGTAGATACTTGTCATAATTAACTGAGATCCTTTGATGGCATGAGAAACAAACTTATCCTTTATTTGGATTTCATTCCTTTCCATTATTATATTCTCTGAAATTATAGTGAGGCAGGGGCTCAAGGCCATCAACATAACTAAATGAAGAAGAAAATCTTTTCCGATGCATAACCTTATCACACATTTGTCTTTTTCTGATGAGGGCATAGGTAAAAACAAATTATTTTCTGGTACATCCTCAGCCAGAAAGCAGTCATAGAAGGTGAATACATGGTCTGTCAAAGAGCTGCAATATTTTGAGTAGAAGCATTTCATGTCCTAGTTGATCTACAAGGAAACAGCTTGTTTTGACCAGATCTTCTAGGTTGGTTATTATGCTATATTCTATAGCTAATGGTTCAGATCTTAGTATTTGTAGTTTTCAAGCATTTTTGAACTAGTGGGTTGAAAAAGCTTTGTAATCATACATGAACTGAACCTTACAGCTGTGTGCTTGGTAAATCAGTCTTTCCCACGTTATGCTGATTTTCAAAATTATTGACAATTTCTCTGTTGTTCTTCATAACAAAAATAAAAAATTTTTTAAAATTACCTTCATTTATCACATAAATTAACTTTCTGCTTCTAGATAATTGACCTGTGACTTTGTTCTCTTTGCATACCTCCTATTTGCGATTGAGAAGCAAGATTGTTTCACCTGAAGAACTCACCTGTATATATCTACAGTTTCAGCTTAGCTGTTTGCACATACTCTTATTTTTGGCAAAGGTATTTAAAGCAGGAGTAATAAAACAAACATACAGCCCTTTTACCTTCTTCTGCATTAGGTGGGAGCATCCCTAAGCTTATCTTTTCCTATCTTTTGTAGATGACTTACTCAGAGGAGAGTTTGGTTTAGTGATTTTATTTTTTTTTTTTCCCTTCTGGCTTGAACTAAGGTGATTTTTGCTTGGTTGTTTGTAGCAGATGGAGGAAGCAAAGGAAAGAAGCTGTATTTTGTCTAATCTACCATTACAGCTTTTTCCTGTCCATTATAAATCACGTGCTTAGGTCTGTGAGGAACAGATACATACATACATACTCAGCAACAACAAATATCTGCATTGGCATCACCTGTTCAGGAAGCAATCCCTGTGCTGTACATCTGTGGGAGGGCAAATGAGATCAGAAGAGTGTGAGAGGTCCATTTTTTAAATTTATTTATTTTTTTCCTTTAATGTCACTGGGTTTTATGCTTATGAATGACAGTAAGAGATTTTTGCTACTCAAGAGGTAGAAAGGCTGAGACTACCAGTAGACTCGGAGCATGCAGTGGACCTCACAACTTGGCAGTAGCAGACATTGCTTGAATATGGATAAATATTAACTGTGAACTTGCATAGTTATTTAAACTTCAGGGGTTTGAGTTGGAAGGTACAAAGGTCTTGGGATTGGAAAACAACGAAGAGTGAATCTTGCTAGAAAAAAAAGGCTTTTTGGTGTAAAAGAGTAACTTTGCAAACAAAAGTAATGGCAAAAACTAAGACTAAGGTAAGTTATGTTCCAGAGCTTGAGACTGAAGCAGCAGGATTGGTGCAAGGCTAAGGTATGTTTCCAAAGCTCTTAGGAAGGTTTGAAACTGTATATAGTTTCAAATAGTTTACCAGAACTGAGGCAGACATGACCAACTACTGAAATGGCAGATCAGGACTTCCATGCATCAACAGGAGCGTTGTAGAAGGCTCAACTAGGGCTATTACAATGCAGCAACATTGTAATGTTTAAGCAGCCTTACCATTTAAATAGCATGGAGGAGAAAAGCAGTGTGGGCAACGTGGAAGAGCAGGGCTGAGCTGAAAAACAAAGGATACTACTACTAAGTTGCAGTATACACCTGAAATATTGCCACATTGCCTATGTGCCAGGGAACATAAGCACAGCTGTAATTTTTCTGAACAAACCAGTTTAACTGGAAAAAAACAAACAAACAAAAAAAAAAAAAGCAGCCAAGCAAACAACCTAAGTTGCCCTTTTAAAAAGCAAAAAAATTATAGGTGAAAAGTATTTTGGAAGAGAACATAGTAGGAAGTAAAAACAATACTGCAGCCTGGCTTTCCCACCTCAAAATCAGTCTGAAAACAATGATTACTCTGCAGGTGCTTTCTTTTGAACTTGACTTTGCCAATAAACTGTTCTAGCTATGGCTAAGTGTTGTGTAGCTTCCCTGGAACTTATTGGCAGTTCATGTTTGTAAAGAGACAGCTCTGTTTCAGTGATGATGGCTGTAAAAGGAAAGGATTAAGACAGTTGTACCTTTGTAGTGCTGTGTACTGTAAGCAATGCCAGCCACAAGTCTCTGAAGGTATCATAAAGAGGCAATCAATTAGGGAAAAATAGATGGATTGTTGTCCTCAGGTAGTTAGTTTCTACTTATAATCTGACTTTTACAGTGTTTTTACTTTCCTTTGCCTGCTGTGGAATAATGCCAATATTATTAAAGGAGAAGCAGTTGAGATGGGGAAAGCTGACTGCTCAGAAATTAATTCCTTGTAACTCTAATTGCTTAGCATGCAAAAGTGAATTTGGAATAAATTTTAGACAAAAAGAAGACTCAATACCTTTGAAATAATAAAAGAAGTAACTGCAATATACTTCCTTTCTGTCTCTGCAAATAAAATGCCACTGATATTTAATTCAGCTAGTTTTCTCACCCAAAAACCATTCTGAGTATAACCACCAAGAAAGGAAAAAATTGTAGGGTGAACAAAAGGTTATAAAAAGGAGGAAAGGATGGCAATTAAAGAAGAGGAAAATGCAGATACTTTTTAGGAGAACAGACATCCTGCTTTTGAGATTCAGCAAATTGGGGAATGTAAAAGCTTAAATGCTACAGTGGTTTCCCTTGTGTTTGTGCTATAGATTTGGGATTTCTGCCACTTCCCTTTGTATTGCTAATTATTTGAATACTTTAAAACAAATCAGGAAAAGGCATTAGAAAATGCACTAAATAATTAAAATGTTCTGTGTTTTTGTAATCACTTCCACCTGAGGACTTTGAAGTGCTTCTTAAGTAAAGGACGTTATAAACATCATATCTTCCCTGAGGAAATTACATTCTGTCATAGTAATGGAGAAGCTAAGTTACTGGTAGAAGTTATACAGTCTTGCACTGAAAGAGAAGTAGAAGGAATAAATGCCTATAATACTTTTCATATCTTGTTCACAAGAGTATACAAGTGAAAATTTGAGCAAAACTTGCTAGTATTACACATTACTTCTTTCCTGGTTTTCTTGTAATTTGATGTCTTTTGCTCTAAAAGATGTAAACATCTCTCTGCTCTTCTAAGTTGTTCTTCTGTGAATAACATTAAATGCAGATGAGACAGTACTGGCTTAAATCTGTTTAATAAAGGGATCAATAGGAGATGTTAGTCCATAAATGCTGATATTTTATCAGTCTATACCTTGCTTTGTGTTACATATTGTAATTACAAGTTACCTGTGTTTTTAGAGAAGAAAATGAAAAGGTACAGGTCTTATTATGATAGAGCAATAAAATAAGCTCTATCATAATACTTTTTCTTCAACAAAATAATTACTCCAGAAGTAATTATTCTTCAGGCTTTTTTCAGTGATGTCTAGTGATAGGACAAGGGGCAACGGGTGCAAACTGGAACAGGAGGTTCCATGTAAACACCAGAAAAAAAACACTTCTTTACTGTGAGACTGACAGAGCACTGGAACAGGCTGCCCAGAGAGGCTGTGGAGTCTCCTTCTCTGGAGGCATTCAAAACCTGCCTAGACAAGTTCCTGTGTGATGAAGTCTAGGTGATCCTGCTCTGGCAGGGGTGTTGGACTAGATGATCTTTTGAGATGCCTTCCAACCCCTAAGATTCTGTGATTCTGTTAAGTGGGTAAGCAAAGTCTTCAGAGTTAAACTGGCTTTGTAATGATAAAAATTTATTTCAGACTTTTTTGTTCATTATTTCTGATATAAAGAGATAAAATAAAGGCCCACTTATTCATAAGAGAAATCTAGAATATGCCTTAACCTCTTGTAAGATTATCAGCCTTCCTAAATGAACACAACAATGGAAAGATGAGTGTTTTCTAGCAGAAACTGGACAATTTGTGTGCCCTTTTCTCTGTCTTTTCTCTAGGTCAGTGCAAGCTTCTCAATGCATTGCATCAGATAAGATCAGGCCAATTCTCTGTCATACAGCCTGCGCCAACCCAGCCCAGTTTGAGGAGACTGCATGTCATTGATTTGCCTCTTTAGCACACCCTTTAGGGAAGAGAGAGCATTTTGGTTGTATTTGCTGCAGCAATCTCCCACAGTGGGCCATTCCCTTGCTTGTTCATTTACTCACCTGTTCTCAAAAATGAGTCTGATTCTCGGTGAACAGTACATGGGTCAAAACATTTGGTTTAGCATGTGATGCTGTACTCCCTTCTTATAACTGTATATCTGTTTTATTATTTACCACAGTAGTGAAGGAACTCTTTCTCTATTTTTTACTCTAGAGAAATGCATGTCAATTAGCTGACACAACTGAGCATCCTCTCAGTTTTTCTTTTGCAAAGAGAAGGCACGATTAAGATAGCAAGTCTCTTTTAGGATTTTATTCACTAAACCATCTGTAAGAAACTTTAAAATAGTTGAAACCATGGATTTAAATACCTGAATCCTGTAACAGCAGGTTTTTTAATAAACTGCAACAATAGCTCCCGGTTCAGATCTGTATGGCAATAAAACAGCAGCCTCGAGTCTTTTTACATTTGGTCAGATCACTGTAAGTGCTTTCCAAGTGATAATAGGCTTGCTGTATTACATCAAATTCCTGCTTGGTTACACAGTGTCTGCTCCCTTAATTCTGTGGGAGAACTTAAATTGGTATTTGTCTTTCAGAACTCAACAGTTGCTGTGTTCCATCCAAAAACCAGCACTGTTATAAAACTATATGAAGTGCTTTGAGTTCTCTCTCAGTATTAAATATATATGCAGAATCAAAGTTTTGACCTCAAATTAAAATGCACACAGTATCAAAGTGTTGTCCTTAATAAATACTGGCTAACTCCACCTGTAAAATTTTGCTGTTGTCTAAATCTCCTCTTTTTTTTGGTCCCATACTCATCCAAGAATCCCTTTGCTCCTTTTATATAAAGGAATTACGTAGCATTTAGCTGAGGTCAACCCATGGTTCACAAGAGACCCAAAGGAGACCCTCTTCACTTACTCATGAAATCTCATTTATTTTGTGAGAATTATTTTTGAGCAACATACAGCTACTAAAGTAAACACCACTCTTCATCTCTGAGAAAGCATCTTTCTGCTTGTGTTCAATGACAATTTTTTTTGTCTTTGTTGTATGTAACATCTCTCAAGTAAATCCATGGGGGAAAAAGGCCATAGCATATCTAACTCAGGGTCTTCCACTCAAAATTATCCACATCTGTGCTGCCACTGATTTTTCTTGGTGAGGGTAATGTGGTATATGAACTTGTTAGGTGTAAATGCCAGAATAAATAAATATAAAATAAATATAGTTTAAATTATTTCGCCTTCAGTTTATGGTTTGATTTCCTATCTCAGCCTGTCACCTCTAACCTTACTTACAAATTACTTTTACAGCCTGTGTTTCCTTTAAGCCCTGAAGATTCCTTCAGTTGATGAAGCCATTAACAATAGTGAGGATTGCTCTGGGGTCAGGATGTCAGCATTTGGGCCAACTAACATCATATTCAGAACTTCTCCAATGTACAATAGAAGTAAAATCTAGCTCATTCTTTTACAGTTGTTTTTCCTCTGAATTAACTATTACAATGCTAGTTTTATGAGTAAATTAAGTAGATATATTGTAGAAAAAAATACTGTAATGTTTAGCAGACTTCATTCCTTTTCAACTCTGAGAGCTGCTTCTGGCAGACCAACTGTATGTTGTCAAGCATAGAAAATTCTAATAAATAAATACTTTCTGAGAGAGAACTGCATAATTCAGCAGAACAGTGCAGTGGAGACCAAAAAGCAAGGTGGTGATTAGAATAATATAACTTGGAGGTCTGCTGCCTTTCCAGCTTCTGTGCCTGCAGACAGTGCCTGAAATCTGATGGTGTGGAAAAGTTGTACCTCATTCCCAGTTGTACACATACAGTTTTGAGTTGGCCATAGGAGCTTTGTAGCAGGCAAAAATACAAAGTGCTCCTTTTAAGGCTTCAAATACTTTAATGATTCACCCAGTGGACCAAGACTAAGACTTGCAGAGTCCTGGCAGCTGTTGGTTTTGCTCTTCTTTTGACCTAGTTGATTTGAACAAGCTAGAGTATGTTAACAGCCTCTCGTTAGGGCATAAATTAAAAGAGAGTGGTATAGGAATACCTGAGATTAAGAAATCCTTTGTCATAGAGAAGTCAGAGTAGAACAGCAACCTTGGTGTTAATATTTTTATTTCACATGGCTTTGCTTATAAATCCAAGTCCTGCAAAAGAACAGGAGCAGATCTACTCTAAACCTGTATAGGTTTTACTTGGAATGGAGTGACACTGCAACACAGGGAAGGTTATTTTTCACATATTTAAAAGCTGTGTTTGTGAATAGGCCAAATATCTCCCATATCAGAGCTTACACAATGGCTGAAGAAACAATGTGAACAAAAAGGTAATCCCAGGAAATGAAAGAGTGAAAACTACAGAGAGGAAAGGTGGATTGTATGTTGAAAGCTAAGTGTGAGCAATCTGGAATATATTTTATTGAAAATTGCTTTTTAAATGGTATTTTCTCTTGCTACAGAGGACATTATTGAACAACAACAACAACAACAAAAAGTCCAATGTAATTAATTTTTAATTTTTCAGTCTATTGTTTTAATATATTTAATCAGGGTTAACAACTCATTAAGCACCAAATTGCTCACTCTTAATGAGTCCCTGATGGTAAAAACAAGCTGACTACAACTGTGTAGTAAAATAACAACAATGGCATGGCAGAAGGCTGTAATAAAAAACAAGTAAATGCTATTGAGTTTTTGGTGTGTATGGATGCCAGACTTGTGTTGAGAAGTGTCTCCAATAATGTAGTTGAGTTAGTATATTGGCTGTAAGGCTGAAAGACCATTTGTTTTCAGGAAATTTATTTTGTTTGATTTTGGCTTTTAGATGATGTTAAGGGATTGATACTATATGTAAACAAATTGTTAGGCTGTTTTCCTCATTAGGTCCCAGGAAGCTGGCAGGAATGGGGGAAGTAATGCCAAGGAATCTGTTCTCTAAAGTCTTTCCTCTTCTCTGTAGTTTTTTATCATCCCTTTGAATAAACTGAGATTTTTCAGATTACAACATTTATCCCAGTTTTCTGTTCTTAATTGTGCAATGACAAGACCACACACTCAGCAATAAGGCTAAATTATCACAAGTGTCTAACTAAAACACAGAAAGACTTAATCTCTAGCCCTGATGACTTAACAATGCTGTCTGACAAATTAGTTTAACCAGTAGAAGGTGGAAGGAGTAGTTAAAACAATTGCACTCAAATATGGGTACAGCTTGTAAATTCTGAATGTTTAAATATTTAATCAATCAAAGATCATTACGATAAAAACACCTACCAAAACATTCCACACTAAAGCTTGCTCCTGCAGTTTTCTTCTACAAGTATTCTTGCCTTTTTAATTATTCTTTTTAAAAACAATGACATCTATACATTCCAGGGAGGCTATTGGGCCTCCTCCCTCATGATGGCAGTTCCATACTGGATTTGCTTAACTTTCTGATGCTTGCTGCCAAGATGATGAGGATATCTCTCAGTGGGTGATGCTTATCCACGGGTCAGGTAGTTGGGTATTATGTTCTCCTATCCGGGCAGGCTGTTGCTGTTAAGGTGTGTGCCAGAGACATGACACCTTCCTCAGCTGTCCCTTTTTTGCATCTCTGACCAATCTGCCCTTCAACCTGTTTCAATCTGTGTAGGCAGAGGAATACAAGGCAAGTGCTCCTGAGGTAGGCACTGTGAGAGCTGAAAGCTGGTGGAAACTGGCTAATTATTGAGTGTTGCTTCTCCTGTCTTCTGAGTGGTGTCAGTTCTCATCTTATTTGCATGAGGATGCCTGAAAGGGAATGGTTTCAAACTGAAAGAGGGTAGACTTAGGTTAGACATTAGGAATAAATTATTTAGTGTGAGAGTGACAAGACACTGGTACAGGTTTCCTATGGAGGCTGGGGATACTTCATCCCTGGAAGTGTGCAGGGCCAGATTGGATGGGGCTTTGAGCAACCTGGTCTAGTGGGAGGTGTCCCTGCTCATGCAGGGGAGGTTGGAACTAAATGATCTTTAAGGCCCTTTCCAAACCAAGCCATTCTATGATATGAGATGAGATTATTTGGCTTCAGTAATTGTGTTGAACATTCACGGTGGTATAACTGATTGAGAAAGACTTCTAAAAGCAGCAAACTTGTGTCACTTTTCCTGGCAGTAAAGTGAGACAGACAAAACTTTGAGTAACGTAATCAATCTGCTTAATGCAAAGTACAAGAGACTCTAAGCTTTTGCACAAAGTACCCTTTGTTTACTATTCATAGTACCTACAGCTAATTTGAGGCCTTAAATTATGTATACCTCATGCCTGTGTCCAACACTGAAGTGTTAGCAAATAGTCTGGCTTCTTCAGTTTCTATCTTAGAAGACTCCACAATATGGTCACCATCTCCTGTTCTTGTGCAACTGCTAATTTCCTAAATCCTGACTATGAAAGATTTGGCTCTGATTATATGTCTAGCAGGGACCTTGTTGCCTAATAAACGAAAGGATAAATGTTATACTCTGCTCAGAAAGCACTGGCAACACCAGAAAGATGTTTGGCTGTCAAGATCATGTATTTTTTCCTTCATTTGTAGCAGTGCAGAGGTTTCTAACTGTGTTTTCAATGGAAGCTGAAGAGACTGCTGCATGATCTAGGTATTTGTTTGTGACAGTTAACTATTGTTTGGGGGATCTGATTTCTTGTGTTCATCAAATAAGTGAAAGTCTCCATTCTGCAACCTGTCTCTTTCCACTTCCTTCTCAAGAAGTCTCTCTTGACCCCGAGGGATTGTAAACTGCTAATGTAACACTCACTTTGTGTAGAAGGAATTATTGGTCTAATGGAAAATGAGTTTCCTGGCACATCATCAGTATAAAAACCTTAAAGAAGGAAAGGGAAAAATGTGGCCTAATTTTTTTTTAGGTTGTCTTCTTAGTATATTGATTGTTTTGCAGTATTAGCATCCTCCACAGAGAGGAAGGTCAATACCATTATAACTCCCACTGCTCTCACCCACTCTTTAAACCAAATTGAATCCTGTGCACTATTGAAATAAGAGCATGTGCATGCAATTTTTTTTTTTTTAATTATTATTTTTTTTCACTTTTTAAGTTACGTTGAATAATGGACACCTGGCATATCAGCCATAAAAAAAGAAAATTAACTGTACTCATAGCAGTGCAGATTCAATGCTGATTTAATTCTGACTTCAGAAGTTAATCATCTCCAACATGATGGATGGTTATTTAATGAGAAGTATTCATGGGTTTTAGAAACCACCCTACAAGCTAACAAATCAAATCTGATGCCATCACCTCCTTACTGAATCACTGCTTTGGAACCACAAAATGGCTGGACAGCTTCATTGCTCATTATAGCCAGGAAGTGGGGGGTTACCGCAGGAATAAAATTCTTTGAGCTGCTGGGGTTTTGAATGTGCAATTCTGAACTGAACTTGCACACATATAATTAATGTAGTTATTGGCAAAATAATAGCAGAAACCAAACCCTATGAACCTTTCTCAGAAATAATTACTAATTGCAAGTTTTCCACGTTCATCGATCATTATCAAGTATCAGTGGTTATTTTAGAGACAATATTAATGGAAAAGTTTTAGGAGGCTTTATGGTTTTGGTTTGTGTTGGGTTTTTGGGGGCTTGGTTTTTTTCATATTTTGTTGTTATGATTTTATGTTTTTGCTTAGTATTTTATCTGAATTTAGCACTAACAATGTGAAAAGCATAATGATGGTCTCTGGATTTGATTAGCAATTATATCACAGGCATGATCTATGGAAAAGTTCTTGTGTCCCTGACCCTGGGGCTAGCTTCCTTGGGGGTCTATGGGGCAGTCAGTGTCTGGGGGTGTGGATTTTTTGGCAAAAGTGTCAAAAGCCAGCAAAATTATTATTGTGCACTTCACTCACTCTATACGATAGACATATCTGCCCATTGACAAGTGAACTAAATTCCACCTACTGGTTTCATGCAGTCCACTGAATGTCTGATAGATGGTAGTGGCTTTTAGCCTCTTCTTATATAGATCAAATTGGAACTGGTAAGCCAGAAGCTAGAAGTTTCCATGCTTTTCCTTATAAGCCAATATTTGGTTCCCTTCAGCAGTTTAGCTCCAATTTTGCTCGAGAACCTTGTAGTACTTTGTACTACAAAGAACCTTGTAGAACCTTGTATGTACTTTGCTCCAGAGAAGGTACTATGTGATTTAAACTTAATTGTTCTGTATTTTGTAGTTAAAATAAAGAGAAGATGTTGAGGCATTTTTATTAAGGTAGCAAAATACATCTTACATTATTATGTTATTTTTCAATACCTGGAGAAAATTCATTAGGAAAGGCCATCAGAGTGTTGATAAATGTCTTGCATTAGTTTTTGTGCATCCAAGTTGTTCCTCTGGGAGAGACAGTTCATTCCTTCCACTTCAGAGAAACAAAGAAAGTGGTCAATCTGCTTGTGGCTACAATTCCTCTGAAAGTGTAGGATGCAGTTACAGTTATTTTGCTGCTTGTACAGAATGCTGAACTGCTGGTGGAAAATACAGGCACAGGAGCCTTAGCTGTATATGTCATTTCACATATCAGTAAATGCTGCTTGATCTTGTCTTGCCTCTAGTTCTTTTTTGCAAACTTGCTCTCATCCTGACAAAGGTAACTTGATTTTTTTTTTGGTCCACTCTTTCACTTCTAGCATAGTCAAATGTTCTTTCAACATGTTAGTTAGCTGAAACCTTTTGCAGGGCTGATCTCTAGCTAAGAATTGCTGTGAACTTTTAGGAACAACAAGTAATTGTGCTCAAGAAACAATCATTGTACAACTGTGATAGTCTTAAGGGAAGTCACATTTTTGCAGCTAATATATATTTGCAGCTAATCTTGAGAGATACAGTTTAGGACTGAGAAAAGAAGATACCTAAGGAGTTGACCACCAAGGTCAAAACCACATTTTTCACCTTTTGCTAAGTATGATGGGAGTGTAAAGATAACATCTTAATAAGTAAATAAATATTATTTGGTTTATCAGACTTTGAGTCATATCAAGCATGGGTAGAAGTGCACCATTTCTAGGTTAAATTATGACACCATCACTTTATGTTCTTGTTTTTTTTACTTTCAGTGATTTTTAGCATTAGAGGAGAATTTTCTACACTGAAATTTTTATTTTATTTTATTTACATTCATTCAAAATAACACAGTCATGGTTAAGAATGAAGCTGAAGGAAAATAGTTGTTTGTTTTCATTTATCTGCTGGTGGAGGCCACACATAGCAGTTTTGTAGGAGTTAGTGTGTGGGCAAGAGGTATCTAAACTTTCAGTCCTCCTGTGCATGGGGATGTGGTTGAAAGGGTACATCTCCATTAAAGCAGTTGGTGATGCTGCTAAAGAATCCAATAGCAGAATTAGAAAAGAAAAAATGCAGGGCTGGGAAAATATATTATGAATAGAAGCTACTATGTAGAAATGGCTTGACAATATTTCATGGCAAAGCAGTAGGGTACAAATATGTTAACAGTAATGTGTGCTGTATTTGAGAATGATCTAGGTCTGAGATGCAACATTTAGCTCTACTCTGATTCCTTCATATTGCCAAGGGAATATTTGACTATTTCTTGCTTCTCTTGGATGTACAACTAAAGGGTTCCTGTGTTCCTGTGATGCTAATGTGGAAAGTAGAAGAGAAAAATTCTGACCTACATCCCTTTTCTGATGCTTCCTTCTCCTGTTTTCTCCTATTTTGCTTTTGCTTTTAGCCATGGAGCATGACAGGAGAAAGTAGATAATTTGAGAAAGTTTTGTTTATGAGCAAGGATGAGCAAGCTTTGTGTCTGCAATTTAGGATGATGATAACGACATATGGAAGGTGCATTATTTTGAAAGCTCCTCACTTGACTCCTCAAACAGGACTTTACTGCAGAGAATAAAAGACACAGCACATTCCTCCTGTTTCAATGCAAATTGAAGGCCAAATTATTAGTAAAAGGACTGTGTACCATCTTCCTGTTTCCAGGGACTCACCTATTCTGGCTCTGTTAGTAGCCTTACCTCCCTGCTCCACTCAGGGCTTTCTTCAACCAATGAGAAATTCCTGCTATGCGGTGGAAAACCTCTAGGCAAACCAAGCACATGTACTTTGTAAAGTCTACAAGAAACATAGTAGATTCATTGTGGCTAATGCACAGTAACAGAAAGACTAGGGAGGAAAGAAAGATAGGAAGGTGTGCAGTTGTGGAGTAGTAAGGGCTAAAGTAGTTCTCATACCCCAGAGCTCCGTGAAGCCCTAAAGTAAGATTAGAGAAAAAAGCCAAATCAATTAATCTAATGATGCTCTGAAATAAGATTATATATGCAGGTAACATAATTTCCATTGCAAATAGCAAGCAGCTCTTCTGATCATTGTATTATCCCTTAAAGAATCAGGTTAATCAGACTCTGTCTTCCAAGTTAGTCTTCAGTGGATCAGTTAAGGCTACAAAAGCTGTATCTGTCTAGGCTAATGACACAGTAACCTTTGCCTTGCACAAGCAGTGAGTTGTCTCCTGTCTCCATCAGCTACCCTATCTAGAACATGCCAGCAAGGATGTGTTTATCCTTGCTAAGAATATCCTTGAGTGGCAGTTATTATTTAAATAGATAAATGTTTCTTGGTCACTTAAACATGTGAGCTGTTTGCAGGCTGGCAGCTGTAGCACATCACTCAAACAGTACAGCAGTCCTCACATACAGGCATAGATCTTAAGGTGCCAGCTTGTCCTTCTCTGTCATACATGAGGCTTCACCATCCCAGGTAAAAGCTATCTTGTCACTGCTCTTCCTAAGGTTGCCACTGTGATACGATTCAGCAGGGGCATGATTCAGATCCAACTGAAGTCAGTAGGAAATATCCAGCTGGCTTCCTGAGTGCTGTGCATGACTTCATGAGCTAAGGATGTGCAAATATAGAACAGACATCAGTGATGTGTGTTTGGTCAGTGCTATCAGGGTCTGTGCTGCTGCTGCTTCAAATTCAGCATCCTGGGTGCATGAGTATAAGTAGCTGTCTCTTGGAGGATGCTTCAGGGAGCACCTGGCTTGGTTTCTTACTTCCACCTTGCTCTGAGACCAACAATCCCTTCTGCACACCCTGTTTTCATGAGGGTTGATCTCGTTGTGTTTGTGTCTGCAGCCATGTACCACAGTAGCCTTGCTCTGTGGCAGGTGGACTGTGATGGTGGGGGAAGGGTACCATGTGTGCACCATCTTTACTGCTGGCAGGCATGAAAGAGAAGAAGAGGATGCCAAGTATTACATCAAACCTTGGAACAGGAGGTGTGCAGGAGAAATGTGCTCTGGAGTTCTTGCTGGCAGATTGTGCCAAACTGATGGAAGACCTGCCTAATTTGGGTAATAAAAATGTCTTGAACTCTAAGCTGGAGCTTTGTAACAGTTGTATGTGTAGAAGTAGTTAATGAGACTTTCTTTGTTCGAGCCTTGGAAAGTCTCCAAGATCCACTCATGAGAGAAATTAGCAAATGTCTTTTTGTTACCTGAAGAGAAACTGTCTTGCTGAAATGCAGAGATGTACTCTCTCCATCATCACCACCTAATCAAAACCAAAGTGTTTGTGGTGGGGGAATGAAAAGAGTGGGAGTATAGGCAAGAAAGACAGAGGTAAATTAAGACTAATTGAAGGAGGAGGAGGAAAAGTGATTTGAAAATTATCCAAAGATTTCCTAAGCAGTGGGTCATATAGCTGCAAGCATCAGGCAAATCTCCATCCCAGTCATTCTGGGAATCTATTTCTAATGTAAAAAGGGATTAGTGGAAGACATGGATGCTACCAGAATAGACAGAAAACTAAACAGGAGACCTAACACAGAAACCTTTTTGGCATTGATCTGCCCTCTAGACCAGCTTAGAAATAGGGTACGTATTCATCAAGAGCTGGAGTTTTCACAAACAAATCTCATTTTTACTGTTGATTTCAGTGACCTAGTGTGCTATATAAGTTCTGCTCCACCGAGGTTTAATAGACTGATGTTCAAAGTCTGTGAGCAAGCATTCCTGAACTCACACATCTTAGCTGCTGTTTCACAATATGTTCTTCTTGGCATCTGTTGCAGCTGTCTGCTCTCTGGCAGTAGTTGCCCCATCTGTAAAGGTGAATTTAGCTCTTCAGAAATGTATGAGAAGTAAAGTTCTTTGAAGCTCTACCATACAAAGCTGTGAAAAAATCATTGAGCTGGGGAAATTATTTGACTCGGACTTTTAGAAGAATGGACTATCTACTCCTGTTCATTTCTAACTTGTGAAATTCTCTTCTGACCGGTAAGTGCAGGGCTGGTCCTCACTCCCATGACCTTTATGTCAATGAGAGCAGTAAATTAAGAATGCAGATCTATTTTGAGGTTTTAGTTCTGTTTGATGTTTCTGAACCTTTCTCACTCTCACATGCAGCAGTCATGTTGAAGATTAATTGAATGCAGGTGAGTGTATTTGATCCCTCCCATTGTTTCTTGTCAGTATGTCTGCTAAAAATCATGGGTTACACCAGCTCATCAAGCAGAAGGCCAAAAGTCAGAAAGATACATCAGTAGATTATGCAGGGAGGACAGAAAGTTTGAGTTGGGACATTGTAATGTTTCAGTGCTACTTGGTTGAATTACCACAGTGCAACATTTTTAAGAAGAGGTGACACAGAAGAGTAACTATTTGATGTGTCAGTGAACAATGAATTAGTAATTAGGCAAAAGATTTAGGAATTAGAAGATTTGTTTATAGTTTTGAACATTTTGTCATATAGCAAGGTTTTATTTTTATTTTTTTTTCTGTTCTGCAGTTTCCCTCTGCAAAATAGACCTGATACCTCCTTCAAGATACAGTTAAGAGGCTTGTGGCATGAATATTCAGAGAGTACTTTGAGATGTTTGGAAAAGGATGATCTGTCAATACAAGGAATTGCTACACTTCAATTAAACCTCTGTCAGCAAACATTAATCATTAAAACACAAAATGTACACAGACATCCCTAAAAGACCATGTTCTTGAATAAGAAACATTGAAACCAAAAGTTGTGTTCTTTCATTCTTAGAGTATAGGAACAGGAAAGCTCAGAGAATTTGGGAAAGGGGAAAGGTCAATAATTTAATATTTCAGTGAGCCTTACAAAGCACACCCAAACAAGTATTAAACAAAAAAGAGGAATGACTTGAGTAAATCACATGTGAGAAAGTAATCTCTGAGGTCTCGGTGGGCTCCATCCTTCTTTATTTCCCAATTCCAGGTGCTCAGAATTCCAGTAACAATCTCAGCTCCTGCACTTTTGAAGTCAGTGTCAATTTTGCTGCTAGATACCGTGGGAAGGATACTAAGCCCCAGTTAAAGATGAAAAGTCTTTGGTGTTTAATATGTTTTTGATTCCTTATTCCCATTTATAGCTTTCATTATATAGTTGGTGAAGCTGAATTCCTTCACGGTCTGGCTGTGTGTAGTGCATGTCAGAGACCTAAATGGCTGAGGCCAACAACAGGATATATGTGGCATGTATAGAAAATTGTCACCAAAAAATGTTACCATTTTTTGACAGCTTTCCTATGTAGTTATTCATATTAACCAAGTCTGAGAAGACCATGGGTAAACATCACCTAAAATCTAGAGGTCAGAAACTGGCGTTCCCAAGGGAGGGATAACTGGGGGTATTTTACACCTTCCACAGAACAGTGGTCTAGAAGTGACGAAATAGGAACTGTAATTACCATGGTGGTTTGGTATAGGTGTCCCCCCAGGGCTAAACTTTCACTAATTCTTGCGTGTACCTTCCCTGGGAGCAAGATAAAGAATTCTATAGTAATGTGTATCTAATAGAGATACTACAAGTAGTTATCTTCTAATTGTAATTTAAAAAAAAAATCTTCCAGGAAAAGCTTTAATGTTTTGTTCTGGAGGCACTGGATATCAACAGATGCTTATACACACTGGATTATCTGCATGTGCCCTTCTATGCTTCATTGTCCCTTGGCTATGTGTATGGTCTTTATGAAATCATCAGTTAGCTCTCCTATAACTAGCAATGGCATCTTTAGATGCTTTCTAAATTTGGTCTCATCTGATAGAACTGTTTGGTTTATCTCTCTGAATGAATCCTTTTTGAAACTTTCCAACTTTCACCTTTCAGAATTGTTCATATTTCTTTCAGATGGAAGAAATGCAGTGAAGCATTTCACTCCAACACAAGACGCAGAAAGTGTGCATACAAGATCCCAGCCATGACAGGACTGTTCTTCACTTATTTATGAGTGTAAACAAGAAAACCAATTAGTGCCTTTATAAAGGCACTTTATAAAGGTTTACAGCACAGAGTCTCCATACATAGTCCTTCATAGAAGTGTTCCTCAGCCTAGGCATCTTGCTTTCACTAGGGACTTGAATCCTTCCTAGTTGTGTCATCCACTTATGTCCAAAACTGCTACAAACATCTTGGATAAGTCTTAAACAAATTGTTTTTCCTGCCATTTCCTACTGTCTATAGAAATTGCTCTTAGTATTTTTTTCCCTTTCTTGCAACACAAATTAGTCATTTGAGGTTTTTTTTTTTTAATTCTATTTGTTCACTTTAATTTTTAAATACTTACATGAAAATTTCACTGCTTATACTATGTATGCTCTTCCAAACCCTTTCAATATTAAGATCCTGTATGATTTACAGGCAATCTGATATTACATCAAGGCACTGCAGCTTGGAAGACCTTGAGTTTATATTCCTTGTGTTTATTGTGATCACCTTCTGTTGTTATTGTTGGCACTTTTATTATGGAAATATGTATTTATTGATGTAGTATCTAAGTCAAGGCTTTGGGTTTGGTTTGACTTAATTACAGTGATGTATAAAGTGTGTATAATTTTGAACTAGAAGCTGCAAATACCTTAATTGCATTGTTTTCTTTTGTATTCCTTTCAACTCCGTCTCATGACACATTCTCACTCATTTGGTAATGCCCAGAATCCCTTTCATGGGAGCTTGCTGGAGATAATAAGAATTGTTCTTTTCAGTCTTGGAACATGTTAGTATTAGAGCAATTGTGAATTAGGTTGTCTGTAAATATGCCAAAGATATTTTATCAAAACTGGAACTATTTCGTAGTAAGGACTAAAGGGACAGGTGCAGCTGGTCATTTCTGTGGAACACAGTTTTGTTTTATGCAAACAAGCCCACAACACTACCAACTCACACATCTGTCTTTTCTCTAATCTCTTTTTGATTATTTTTTTGCTTTATTTCAGGGATTGCACAAAAAAACATATATTACATTCCTGGTGATGGTCAATATTGAATCACGAGCCATGTTAGAGCACTTTTCAACAGTCTAATTGCTTCTCCTGTGCCCAGTGAAACGTTACATTAAATAGGAACAGTGACCAGGTTTCATTTGATTTCCATAATATGGCAGTGGGATATCATTACTAAAGTCTCTAAGATTTAGTCATGTGGCTCTATCTCCATCTATATGTTGCGTGTGAATCATTTTTGTCCAGGGAAAAGTCCTAATAAGGACTATGTGGTGCATGATGGGTTGTAGGAGGAAAAAATGATAGAATAACACTATGGCTAGGGAAACATAACACAACAGAAGCCTGTTATATAGAGTACATCTCAAGTAATGAGGCACTGTTTGTCAGTAAGGGTCTTAGAACTGTAAATGAAGCATGAAGCATCCCATCACCTCTGTAGGGCAAAGACAGGAAGAGGTGATAATTTCTTGGGGATGGGATATGGGCTAAATTGACAGATACTGTCTTAGGCCAAAGAAAATTATAAAACCTACCTCTTCTACTTGGTCTTTTTTTACTTCACTTGTCAATTATTATCGTTACTCATAATGATATAAGGCTAGTCCCAAGGGCTAGCCAATAATGATGCTGGTTGGTATTCTTGTAGTTTTCTTTTGACAATCACTAAGACACTGCAGCGATTAGTTTTATTCCAGTGCACAATGATTTTTCTTTCAGATTAAATATTGTACCTAAAATACATTTCTTTTTTTTTTTTTTTTTTACTAGAAGTGAATTATTTCTTTTTTAAATATTAAAATGAGCAGAGCTCTTACTATCTCAGTCTATGAAAAGATAGCCATGAGCACAGAGTACCACATTTGCAGGAAGCAAAACATCCATCCCTAAAAATGATATTTCTTTTCCAACTGAAGATGGATTTTTGCCATAAATGTGCTGTAGTGTTTTGATGTTTGAAGGTACAATGCAGCAACTAGTCTGACAAAGAAGGCTACTCTGATGTATTTAATTGTTCCTAGTTGTAAATTATCATGAAATCCTTTGAACTCAAAAAAGATAGAGTGCTTGAAGCTCTGGATAGAAGGGACTGTGGAAGTCTCTAGTCCAACCTCATCATCAGAGCAGGGCTGTCACCAATACTGAATCAAGTCATGTCTGACTTTAGCCAAGTCTTAGAAACCTCCAGGTGACATTTGCTTATGAGAACACTGGGCTCATCACGAAGCTGTAAAATGCCTGCTCCTCAATGGTTCCCATTCATCACACATGCTCCTGCAAGGAGTATGTATTTGGGACAGGATAAGAATCAGTGTTTACTACTGCAAAAAGCTTATGCTGATTATATACTGAGAAGTATGTGCTGAGAGTACATGGACACTGCAGTAAACACAGTGCACTTCCAAATGTGTTTAACTTCAGGTATTATTACCAACTCATTCTCTCATAAATGTGCAAACTTGCTGCTATGAAATTGAATTTGTATGTTACTCTAATATGTAGAAAGACCCAGTCAAAAATGACAGCGAGGATCTTAGTAGTGTGCAAGGACCACCTTCCTGTTACCATATTGTTGGTAGTGTAACTCAGAATTTCTCTGAGACTTTCACTTCGAAGCTGTCAGTTTCTGATCAAAAGGAGATTGTGCTCAGTTGTTTACCTGTGCAGAACATGAAAGTTCTCACTACAGCTATTGGAAGGGATTGAGTCATGTATGTAAACACATAGAACATTCTTGCTATTTCCATCCAGTGTTGCTAAACAGGAAATTGATAATAAATTTCAGTAATCATTATGAAAGCAGAAAGGCAGAAGGGGAACCCAGAAATAAGTGTCACACAATTAGGGACTGAAGGAGGAAAGTAGAAGCTTGATGTCTCCTCCCTCTTTGGGAAGAGATCTTGTATCTCAGGAAGAACAGGAGTAAACAGATCGCATGTCCTGTTCTGCACTCTGCATTTCCATTAAGCACCTCTAGAAACACTGAGGAGTTGTCAGTGCTTGACCACAAGCCACAAGAACTACAGTTACTTGTTTCCCATTTGTTTTATAGTCTTCTGAAGCGATTTAAAAAAAACTACTTTAAAGAGAAAATACCAAATATAGCTTCTATCTACCTGGCTTGTTCTATTTTTTTTTTAATTTTATTTTAAAGTAGTCCTTTAGCTGTCTTCCAGTAATCTAAACAGGACTCAAGGAATCAGTCTTGCAGCTCTGGCTTGTACTTTGTTGCAACTAATCTCCAAACTGCTAGAAAAGTACTTCTACTAAACTTTAGTTGCTTTAACTTTGAGGAAGTCTGACTCTGCACATGAAGTGGGGACAGAGTTGAGTTGAATCAAGTAACCTAACAACACTGGAGAACTACAAGAATTGTAGTATAGGCAAAGAAAATGCTGCAATAAAGCTGATTTCCTCTAAATCTGTGTTTTCCCTAGCCAGTTTAGAATAGAACTTTTTCAGCTAAGAGGAACCTCCAATGTCCATCTAGTCCAACTGCCTGACCTCTTCAGCTGCTGTTTAGATGTGAAAGCGTATTAAGGACATTGTCCAAATGTTTCTTTAACACTGACAGGCTTGGAGCATTGACCACCTCTCCAGGAAGCCTGGTTGAGTTTGACCACCCTCTCAGTAAAGAAATGTTTTCCCTAATGTGTCATCTGAACCTCCCCTGACACAGCTTTGAACCATCCCCATGTGTCCTATCGCTGGATGTCAGGAAGAAGAGATCAAGACCTCCCTCTCCAGTTCGCCTCCTCAGGAAGCTATAGAGAACCATGAGGTCACTTCTCAGCCTCCTTTTCTCTAAACTAGACAAGCTCAAATTCCTTAGTTGCTTCTCATTCACCAGCTCTTTAGTGCTTCTGTGGATGCATTCAAGTAACTTAACATCCTTCTTAATTGTGGGTCCCATAGCTGCACACAGTATTCAAGGTAAGGCTGCACCAACACTGAATACAGTAGGATAATAATCCCTCTTGACTGGCTGGTCACACTGTGTGTGATGCCCTCCAGAATGCAAGTTTGTCCTCATGACTGCCAGGGCACACTGCTGACATGTATTGAGCCTGCTGCCAACCAGAACCCCCAGATCCCTTTCTGCAGGGCTGCTTTCCAGCTACTCCTCTATCATGTTGTACTTGTGCCTGGCATACTCCATCTCAAGTGCAGAATCTGGCATTTGGTGTTATAAATTGAATCCCATTAGTTGTTTCCCAATGCTGCAATCTATCTAGATCCCTCTGCAAAGTCTCTCATTTCTCAAAAGGTTCAACAACACCTCCCACTCTGGTATCATCAGCAAACTTGTTAGTGGTACATTCAACTCCTGCATACAGGCCATGGATAAAAATATGGAATGGAACTGGCCTGGAATTGAGCCCTGAGGAACACTGCTGGTGACCTGCCACTGACCAGATGTGGTGACTTCATTCACTACAATCCTTTGAGCCCTGCCATTCAGCCACTTCTTCACCCACTACACCATGAAAAAAGAAGAAAAATATTTTAAGACCATACAATTTTGAAAAGTGATAGAGGACAAAATGAACAGTCACAGGGACTTATTTTTACCATGATATGAAACTAGGTGGCTTCAAGGTGAGTTATAGATGTTCAGAAGCCAAGAAATATAAAAATTAAATATTTAACAGGTTAAGTCTAGTGCAATCTGTCAGAATAATCAAGAACAAAAGGAAATCCATGACAGTGACTGGTGGTGGATGATTGTTCGCACATTCAAGGCATATCTGAGGTTTTGTGATTTTTTCTGAAGTTTCCTTGATGACAAAAATAATTGGGAAAATACTTTTGTATTTGCTGAAATTTCATTACTGAAGTCTTTCAGAATTGCTTATTTATTTTTAATTTATTTATTTATTTATTTTCACATTAGCATCAGAGGGGACAGAAGGATGCAAAGGGAGGTAGATGTAAACCAAGACTTAAGAAAATGTTGGATATGGGCATTGTAGGTCAGCCAAAGCAGAAGTACTTGCCCACATGTTGTTATCCAAATATCATAGTTGCAATAAAAAGATATTCCTTTTTGGTATTCCAGTCCATCTGTGCCTGCAAGTAATATCATCTCTCTGAACTCAGTGAAAGGAATTTTCATCACTTCCTACTTTGAATTTCTGTATGTTGAATTGCAGTCTATTGAAAAACTGTCATATATTGCCCACTAGATGCCTGCATTTCAGAAGTGGACTCTTGTATCTGTAACATGCAAAAACCTGAGGGTTTGGGGAGTCAAAGCTACAGTGCTGCACATGCTAGGACTGTTTAATTACTAGATAGGGAACTGGAAAATTTTAGCCTGTTGGTTTCCTTTTGGGAGCAAACGGGTAAAATTGAACTCTCATGGCAGAAGAATCTTGGCTTTTTGCGAACATCTTATACAGTATTCCATATATTCAGAGTTTAATGCAGTTTATTGTCATAGTGGATGGGAGGCTTATGAAGGTTAAGCAGGTCAAGTAATCAGGTAATGACCTATTTCTACCAACAGGACTCCTGCCAATAGCAATTAGCTGTGTTTTTAGTTTTTTAGGATGTCAGAGAAGGCAAGGCTCAGTGTAAGAGAAGCACATATAGAAACAGTAGAAAGTGGTATTAAAAATGGAAGAATGGAATAGAGCAGTAATAGTGTCGGGTATGAGCTAGAATAAAGGGGACAAGCTGAGGAGCGCTAGAGGTGAAAGACATGCATGGATGTGGGTTGTTGTTTTTGTTTGTTTGTTTGTTTTTCCAGAAATAAAGGAGAACTCATTAAAGGAACTTTGCAAGAGAATATAGTTAGGATGGGACCCACAGAGATAATTTTGGGAAAAGCATTTTGTTGTTGCTCTGGAAGAAGAAGGGGTTGTATTAACTGTGAAGGAAAAGTAATTTTAATAACGGTCCAAAGGGAAGCAGTGGGAGTGTTTCCAAAGGAGGTATAGAGAAGGAAGCATGCCAACTTGGACATAGCCAGAGAGAGCAGAAGGAATACTTCCTTCAGTTTGTTACAGTCCTGTAAGTGATAGGAAAGAATGTTGGAGGAAATCCTCAGTGATAGTGAAAGAAAAGATTTAGGGAGGTGAGTTGAGGAGCTCCATTTCAGATGTATTAACATACAGCTCACATACCTTTTGCCTGGAGATAATCATCGAATGGTTTGGGTTGGAAGGGACCTTAAAGATTGTCTTTTTCCAACCTCCCTTGCCATGGAGAGGGACACCTCCCACTAGAAAGTTTTCTCCATGTCCCATGCAAACTGTCCTTGGACTTTTGCACTTTCACGTTCTTTAGATGGTCTCGAACCTGCTCTTCTCCCACAGTGGGTGGATCTTCATTCTCCTTTGCCTTCTGCAACTTGGGTAGTGCAGCCAGAGTCCTTGGCTATGAAGGCTGAAGGAAAAAAGTCTTTGAGTACCTCAGTCTTCTCTGTATCCTGTGTGACCAGGTCTCCTGTTTCCTTCTGGAGAAAGCCCACATTTTCCCTTGTCTTCCTTTTAGCACTGATGTATCTGTAGAAACTTTTATTGTTACCCTTGATGTCCCTGGCCAGATTTGATTCTATCAGGGTTTTAGCTTTCCTAACCTGATCCCTGGCTACTCAGACAACTGCCTTGTATTTCTCCCAGGCTGCCTGTCCTTGCTTATACCCTCTATAGACTTTGTTTTTACATTAAGTGTGTACAGAATCTCCTTTTTCACCTATGCAAGCCTCTTGGCATTCTTGTCTGCCTTGGTCCTGGGCTTGGAGGAAGTGATCCTTGAATATAGACCAGCTTTCTTGGGCTCCTCTGGGACTTTATCTCATGATACCCCACCAAGCAGATCCTTGAAAGGTTAAAATCTGCTCTCCTGAAGTCTAGGGTATTGAGCATGCTTTGCACCTTCCTTGTTGTCCTAATGATCTTGAATTCCACCATTTCATGGTCACATGCAGGAAGGCTAAACATTGTGTATAAGCTGACCAGGCTAGACTGAGGTCAGGTTGACACATAAGTGGGCAAAATCTAGCAGAAACATAGCTTTGAATAATAATGTAAAAAGCTGAGGCAAAATCTGATACAAGAAGAGACTGTACTGAAGATATTACATTTCCACCAATACACAGCTCTTCTCTCTTTAATATTGCAGCCAACAGCACCACTGATGTCTTAATGGAACAACCTCTTCATATAGCATACACAACAATTGATCTTTCTGCTCTCTAATTTATTAATTATAAATATTTATGAATTATTTATAATTTAGTTAAAAATATGCTTGTTTAGAGCAGCTGATGAGGTGCTGAGTTATAATGCCGTTAATGAACAAATCATAAACCAGAAATTTTAATGTGCTGAATACTGAGCAGGGAAATTTAACTATTAGAATCACTTCAAATAGCTATTAGGCATTTACAAGAAAAGAATTTTCATAATTCAACTGATAGGCTCTTGTGGTGTTCACAAAGGTGTATGTTAGAAAAAGTTAAGGGAGTATAGTGGTGAGATAACCATGTGCCCATTAGATGCTTATCAATCTCATGTCAGTCTAATACCTACCTAATGTCAGCTTTACGTACAGCTGTGCAGTCATGGTATTTGAGATGTGTTGTTCCCTGTTTCAAGAGCAAGAGTGTCATCCTACAGAAAGCTCTGTCTTCTAACAACCTGTAAATGTTGATCATTAACTTGCAGTTGACTGTTAACTTGCTGTTGAATTCTCTGAAGAATGATCCCTGGCTACTCAGACAACTGCCTTGTATTTCTCCCAGGCTGCCTGTCCTTGCTTATACCCTCTATAGACTTTGTTTTTACATTAAGTGTGTACAGAATCTCCTTTTTCACCTATGCAAGCCTCTTGGCATTCTTGTCTGCCTTGGTCCTGGGCTTGGAGGAAGTGATCCTTGAATATAGACCAGCTTTCTTGGGCTCCTCTGGGACTTTATCTCATGATACCCCACCAAGCAGATCCTTGAAAGGTTAAAATCTGCTCTCCTGAAGTCTAGGGTATTGAGCATGCTTTGCACCTTCCTTGTTGTCCTAATGATCTTGAATTCCACCATTTCATGGTCACATGCAGGAAGGCTAAACATTGTGTATAAGCTGACCAGGCTAGACTGAGGTCAGGTTGACACATAAGTGGGCAAAATCTAGCAGAAACATAGCTTTGAATAATAATGTAAAAAGCTGAGGCAAAATCTGATACAAGAAGAGACTGTACTGAAGATATTACATTTCCACCAATACACAGCTCTTCTCTCTTTAATATTGCAGCCAACAGCACCACTGATGTCTTAATGGAACAACCTCTTCATATAGCATACACAACAATTGATCTTTCTGCTCTCTAATTTATTAATTATAAATATTTATGAATTATTTATAATTTAGTTAAAAATATGCTTGTTTAGAGCAGCTGATGAGGTGCTGAGTTATAATGCCGTTAATGAACAAATCATAAACCAGAAATTTTAATGTGCTGAATACTGAGCAGGGAAATTTAACTATTAGAATCACTTCAAATAGCTATTAGGCATTTACAAGAAAAGAATTTTCATAATTCAACTGATAGGCTCTTGTGGTGTTCACAAAGGTGTATGTTAGAAAAAGTTAAGGGAGTATAGTGGTGAGATAACCATGTGCCCATTAGATGCTTATCAATCTCATGTCAGTCTAATACCTACCTAATGTCAGCTTTACGTACAGCTGTGCAGTCATGGTATTTGAGATGTGTTGTTCCCTGTTTCAAGAGCAAGAGTGTCATCCTACAGAAAGCTCTGTCTTCTAACAACCTGTAAATGTTGATCATTAACTTGCAGTTGACTGTTAACTTGCTGTTGAATTCTCTGAAGAATGCAGACACTGAAGAAAAATTGCTTGGAGTAGATTAAGTAGATGTAATGATGAGGTTAAAGGATGCAAGCACAGTATCGTACTTTCATTTCCATTTCAGATGCAAATGTCCTCTTGTCTGGTCTTTGGATTCATTAATAGGTGGAATAGAATTTTGACCAAGCAAGTGTTGTTTTGATGTTTGAATAGTCAATACTGTAGAATAACAAGGGGAGGAAACTTGTAAAAGGGTGAGAACTAGACCATGTGTAGCTACATGGGTTCTTTTTGCCTCTAGATCCCATGCTGCTGTAATTAAACCATGCTTTGGGAAATAACAAGAAATAAATTAAGTCATGTCACAGGAATGGCTTAGTACTGCATCTCTGAGATTGTAAAATATAGTATAGGGCTTTAGACTATGCTAGAGGTGCTACTGCTCCTTTCTGACTGTAGTGATGAGTCGTAGGCCTTTTGCTGCTAGTGTGAATTATCTTTTAGCTCCAGTGGGAAGAGAGAGGCAAGTCTGAAGTTTACTCATGTTTCAGCCCACAAGGTCTAAATAGCCAGTGTGCAAAGTAGCAAGCAAATAGATAGTAATGACTGTGTAACCATAAAACTGAAGAGAAGGGTCAAAGCCAGACAAAGTATGAACTAGTAATACCCCCAAGTGGAAACAATTTACAGGAAGTTTTAGAACAGTTTTGCCTGTTATGAGCTTGGATATTTATCTATATTTTGGTGTTATTCAGTGTTACAGCAGTGATTGAAAAGAGCCAGAAGGGAGCAGACTATCATGGCAGCACTAGACAAGGAAGGCTATTTTTATCAAGTTTATCATGCCATGTAGTAATACCACCAAGTAAAAAACATCTTTAATTTCAAATAGAAAACTGCTGAAAATTACTATACAAGGAGGTAGCTGGTGAAAGAAGGCAGTAAAGAAATCCATTCAATTTCTGTATTTGGCTATTATTTTAAATTTGCACTGTCATGAATATAATAGTTCTTACATTTTCTCTTTGTTGCTCTTAGCAACCTCAACTAGAATGCAATACTATGGTAGCTTCCGTGCTTTTCCTTCAAATTCTGTGTGCTCCTATTTCATGTTGTATAGTTTTGGGTTTCATAATCTTTTTTGCCACATAGAAAAGCTTAACTAAAAACATGTGGCCAGTTTTGGATCTTGTTCCATATCTCTTTCTATGTAAAGCATGGACTACATTCAGAATCTACTCTGGTATAACTGAGGTTGCTGTTAAACCAAGAATATTCAAAGAATATTAAAAATGGGGAAAACAAAAAAAAACCAACCCTACTCATCCTATTTATAAAGATGATTGTGCATTCAGATAAAACTTGTGAGAATCTTATAAACAGCTCTTAAATCTACTACATTCTGTTATTTTAGGATACTGAGTCTTTGATTTCTCTTAGTTCTTTTCTTTAAGTTAAGTAAGTTGAAGGCCATTGGGGAAAAGTGACTAAGAGTGCATTAACTGTGGTAAGGGGATCAATTGTGTGTAAATAGCTGTTGTGGTTCTTAACAACAAGGATTATCTGTGAGGTAGGAATGTGCCAGCTTCCCACCTCTGGTAATAAGTATTACTACAAGTGTAGGATGGATGATAAGTGGAGCTTTGATAGATTTAATGGTGAAATTCTGCAGTTTACACTAAAGTATTTTAAGCTCAGTCATCATTTCTTAGCTCTCTCACAAGGACCTGCCAAAGAGGAAATCAAAAGCTTTAAAAATATGATTCTGATTGCTCAGAAAGAAGCTTCTTTTTACTTCCGCTTCAGCAGCTGCAATGTTTATATGCACAGATATCACCATTGTGTCACATAAGCAAAGGACATTCATAGAAATGCCTTTCAGCAGGATCTCATCACAAGCAGCACAGCTTTACCTGCTTTTCACAGCTGATGTATGAGTGTCTGTGATTCCAAGTGCATAAAGACATACCATAAGCTACTCCCTCTGCTCTACCAGCCGAAACTGTCTTTTAACTCTGCTTCCTCCTCAGCTTTATCACAGGCAGATCTTTGCCAGCTACCCTACCAGCACAATCAACTATTTCTTGCAGGCTACCTGCAAGGTGCTATTCCCTAATTCTCCCTTTTGGCCATTATTATATGCCATTTACACTTACTCTATTAACCATTCTTCATCCTATACCATGCTATAGATCATATGTCACTCTCTGACTACTGACCTACTTACACCAGAGCAGTGGTCTCTAGACTTTTATGATTCCATCCTTATCAGTAAAAAAAAAATTTGCACTCCCTATATATGTTTATTTATTCATAAGTCATATATATGTACTATTGTGTACTACTATTGTGTACTACTATTGTGTACACTACTTTTTTTTGTAAAAGATAAATATGTAACTCATCCTTTAAACTGGATGTCTTTTTTAAATGCTTTGCCACAAGATAACCAGCAAACTTCTGTGTGGTACAGAAGACCACTCCCTAACTAATTGCAAGGTTTTGCAACGCTTCTACTGGTTTTAAGTCTTCTTTTTAGAAAAGTGAACCATCAATGACATCCTGTAGCACTTAGAGCACTTGCTCCAACTTCTTTGCTGCAATAGCTTACTTATGAGTGATGCAGTGAATAATTTGATGTGTGGTGCTATCTCTACAACCTTATCTTGTGTTCTATTTTTTATTCCAATGTGTCCGCTTCATGAGTGGTTACACTTGCACAGTCTTTCCATAAAACATTAGTTTTATTAAAGAAGTAATTTACTGTTGAAATTACATATTATGCAGTGCATCTTTCCTTTAGTGGCTCATAAAAAAAAGAAAAACAGTTCTTCCTGTATTTCATTATTGAAAAAGAATCTAGCAAATACCATAAGCTGAGACACATTAGGAACATCTGTACTTTCATCCAACTGCAGAGCAAAATTCCCACACCACATAATTTGTTTGAATACTTGTTTCCTCAGCGTTTTTTCCTATGCATCCTCCAACAGCATTTGCTGACAAAGGAAACTACAGTACTTTGTTGCCATGTTGTTTTCCATGTATAATTTCAGCCATTTTTACCATGGCAGGAGAAACAAGTTCTTCCCCAGTGGTATGTGGCTTTTTTTCCCTTCTGCTTTTAAGCAGGAAACCTCTTTGTGCTGAACAGTTATCATTAAGTCTTGTAAAGCACTGGTTTGAATATTGCATGAGTTCAAACTGCTGAAAATATTTTAGAAGTCTGTCTTCATGTTCTGGATGCTTGGTTTTTAAATATCATGCTAATTGTTATAGCTTCATACTGTCATTAGTTAGTATTTCAAGACATAGGATACATTTAAGGCAAGGTTAATTGTGATCATGGATGAAAAATCCATATTTCAAATAATCTTCCTGATAATTTCTTATTTATTTATTTATTTATTTATTACAGGTTCTTGTCAGATCTGATTAGATTGTGACTGTTTTTACCTCTGAATGTGGCTGATAAAAGGAGTTCGTACTTGGAATAGAAGTGTCAGCTCTGCCATTTTCTTGTTGTTGACTTATGCTCAGATTATCAATCTTGTCCTCAGTCTGCAGTTCCTTTGGAGGCATCTTTTTAAGCCACTTGTCCATGTTGTGAGGGTTTGTTTGGTTAAAATTAAATAATTTAATCCATAAATCCACTTAAAGAGGCAAATATGAACTGCAATATGGAACAAAATGCTGAAAGACAGTGAATGAATGAATGAATGAATGAATGAATGAATGAATGAATGAATGAGGTTAACACTTTGAATCTCTTCACACTATGGAACACCCAGTCTTCCTCCAGGACACCTCATGGGCCATATGTGACATGGGAATCTCTGACAGACTAGCAGTAACTAGCAGTACAGGTACTGCCTAAGAACCCTTATCTGAACAACCACAGATGACAAATAACATAACTATGAAATGGCAATTGATGCTGCAAAGCTTTCAAATTATGTCAATCATTCCAGTGCTTATCCATTAATGATGTGTGTTCCCAGACTATATTTTTCACTATTTGTCATGTCAATTAATGAAGTATTCTCTTAGTATGAGAAACAAATAGATCTTTTAGAGAAGTATTTGTTTACCTTGTGGATGAAGGTAAAAGTACTTGGTGAAGTGTGCGAACAAGGTTTGGCTCCTTCTTCTGGCTAGATGATCTTCACTTGGGAAGGGGCGTGAGGTCAGAGAAGCAGGGCTCTTTCTGTATCTCAGTAAGAAGACCAGACAACAAATGGCTTAATAAAATAACTGTTTTGGTAAGACAGAGTGAAAAAGGAATACAGGTAATGAGTAAGTCTTCTATTCCTTCAGCATCTGGGAATGCTGTTTCATGCAGGACTTTGTGAACCCCAGGTGCATGTTTCCCACAGCATGCTGCACAGAACCTGTCTATGGAGAGGTTCCCATCTTCCTCCTGTGGTATTTTTGTGTAGCAAAAATAATTGTGTATCTTCTTCTGATGGGTTGGCACAGGGCGCTACAACAGGTTCCCATGCAGTGGCTACTCTTGCTAATGCAGCAGCTTCTCAAGGCCCAACAGAGCAGACACGGCTTGGTCAAGATCACTAGCTTCTCAAATACAATGTCTTCTGCAAGGCTCCCAGTACACTAGGTAAGGGAAATCTGTATCTGTAGGCAGAGTAAACGGCTTATATCTGGGGTGGAGAATATTTCCATCTGAAATTCAACAGAAATGGAAAATACTATGAAATAATCAGAGATAATGGGAGCTATAAAAGATTTCTCACAGTTCAAGATTAGAAAAAAAGACTAGACAGCACTTTAGATAGTTGGAAGATGAAGGAGAAGGGCAATCTAACTGCAAGACTGAAGAGGATTGTAAACATTTGTTATAACTAAAGGCAGTTAGCTGTTATAGTCTCAAAGTGACTACTGCACAATACTTTAAAAATTCATCCAGTTAAATTGAACAAAAATTTACAGGAGTTACTCCTGTGCACAGCTGTCCAGCCCACTTAAATAAGCTGGCTTATGATGTGATCTTCAACAAACCAAGACAGACATACGCAATTATTTCAGATAACTATATTAGGGAGAATGGAAAACAATGTTCTTCAACTGACAGGCAAACAATAGGAAAGTGCATAGTTTTACAGAACTTCAGAAGCAAAATGTGACTTTTGCATCCTTTTCTGGTATCACTGGGCATGTTTCATGGCAAAACTGTTTGGTCTACACAGAAGAAACACCGAGTAGCTGAGGGGGAAGAAAGTTCAAATTATTTTTGTCAAATGTTTCCTGCCTTTTGAACGAAGCAGCTGGTTTGTAAAAGATTTTTATTTGATCTTATTTATGACGAGTGAGGAGATAAAGATTTGCCTAGCTTTCAGTAAAGTAAATTAATGTTAATTTCAGGCAAAATCTAGTTATTGCTTTGATTAATTTTTTTCTCAACAAAATCTGAAAGGAATTTGTTTTTTAAAAATCTGTACATACATATTAGGGGCCTGAGTAATAAGTGAGAGGATGCTGAGTTGCTCATTTTTCACATGATTTGACCTACTTGAAGTTATAGAAAGCTAGAAGAAGCTGAAATTGGAACGTAAAACCAGCATTTTTCAGCCTCTAGAGGATTTTACGCATGAACATGAGTGAGGAATGGCTCAGTAAATAAAAATATGTATTAGTCACTATCAGTCTATATATATATGTATATGTGTGTGTGTGTTTATAGAATCATAGAATCATAGAATCATAGAATCTTAGGGGCTGGAAGGGACCTCGAGAGATCATCTAGTCCAACCCCCCTGCCAGAGCAGGGTCACCTAGAGTACATCACACAGGAACTCATCCAGGTGGGTTTTGAATGTCTCCAGTGAGGGAGACTCCACAACCTCCCTGGGCAGTCTGTTCCAGTGCTCTGTCACTCTCACAGTAAAAAAATTTTTTCGGATATTCACCTTGAACCTCCTATGCTCCAATTTACACCCATTACCCCTTGTCCTATCACTGGTCATCACTGAGAAAAGCCTAACTCCATCCCCCTGACACTCACCCCTTACATATTTGTAAACATTGATGAGGTCACCCCTCAGTCTCCTTTTCTCCAAGCTAAAGAGACCCAGCTCCCTCAGCCTTTCCTCATAAGGGAGATGTTTCACTCCCCTAATCATCTTCGTAGCTCTGCGCTGGACTCTTTCGAGCAGTTCCCTGTCCTTTTTGAACTGAGGGGCCCAGAACTGGACACAATACTCCAGATGTGGCCTCACCAATGCAGAATAGAGGGGGAGGAGAACCTCTCTTGACCTACTAACCACACCCTTTCTAATGCACCCCAGGATGCCATTGGCCTTCTTGGCCACAAGGGCACATTGCTGGCTCATGGTCATCCTCCTGTCTACCAGGACCCCCAGGTCTCTTTCACCTACACTACTCTCCAGCAGTTCAGCCCCCAACCTGTACTGGGACATGGTGTTGTTCTTCCCCAAATGTAAAACTCTGCACTTCCCCTTGTTGAATTTCATCATGTTTCTCCCCGCCCAACTCTCCAACCTATCTAAGTCTCTCTGAATGGCAGCACAGCCTTCTGGTGTGTCAGCCACTCCTCCCAGCTTAGTGTCATCAGCAAACTTGCTGAGGGTACATTCTATACCCTCATCCAGGTCGTTGATGAAGATGTTGAACAACACCGGTCCCAGCACCGACCCTTGTGGGACTCCACTAGTAACACACCTCCAACCAGATTCTACCCCATTGACTACAACTCTCTGACTCCTTCCTTTCAACCAGTTCCTAATCCACCTCACTTCCTGGTCACCAAACCCATACCTGATCAACTTATCCACAAGGATGCTGTGGGAGACGGTGTCAAATGCTTTACTGAAATCAAGATAAACCACATCTACCGCTCTACCATCATCTATCCACCTAGTAATTTCCTCATAGAAGGCTATGAGGTTAGTCAAACATGATTTACCCTTGATAAAACCATGCTGACTGCTCTTGATGACCCCCATGTCCTTGATGTGCCTGGAGATAGTCACAAGAACAAGTTGTTCCATCACCTTTCCAGGGATGGAGGTGAGGCTGACCGGTCTATAGTTACCCGGGTCCTCCTTCTTGCCCTTCTTGTAGACTGGAGTGACATTTGCTATCCTCCAGTCCTCAGGCACCTCACCTGTTGCCCATGATTTACTGAAGATGATGGAGAGTGGCCTAGCAATGACCTCCGCCAGCTCCCTCAGCACCCTTGGGTGCATTCCATCTGGACCCATTGATTTATGGATGTCCAGATTACTCAACTGATCCCTAACCCAATCCTCATCTACCATGTCAAACTCTTCCTCTATCTTGACTTCTTCTGGGGCTATATGAATCTGGGGCTCATAGGGAGACCCTGCAGGAGTGAAGACAGAGGCAAAGAAGGCATTCAGCACCTCTGCCTTCTTTATATCCTCTGTCACCAGGGCTCCCACCTCATTCCTCAATGGGCCAATATTGCCTCTATTGCTAGTTTTGCTAGCTATGTACTTGAAAAAGCCCTTTCTATTATCCTTAACCTGACTTGCAAGGTTAAGTTCCAAGGAGGCCTTAGCTTTCCTAATTGCCTCCCTACATCCTCTGACAACAGTCCTATATTCCTCCCAAGTGACCAGCCCCTCCTTCCATGATCTATAGATTTTCCTTTTCCACTTAAGTTTGCCCAGTAGTTCCTTCTTTAACCATGCAGGTCTCCTAGCACCCTTACTAGATTTCCTAACCATTGGGACACTCTGATCCTGTGCTTGCAAGAAGTGGTCCTTGAATGTTGACCAGCTATCTTGAGCTCCTTTATTTTCTAGCACCCTGTCCCATGGGATTTCCCTTAATAGATGATTGAGGAGACCAAAGTTTGCCCTGTGGAAGTCCAGGGTTCTGGTCCTGCTGGGTATTTTGTTCCTTCCACACAGGATATGTACTCATATAAAATCTGTTTTGTTGTGATTACATCAGCTCAGTTAAGATTTTATTAGCATTTAAATTCTATCACCATGCCTTACAAATTAGGTGTGTGAGTCTTCCAGCAGATATCAGGGTAGTTGAAATCTCCCATGAGGACCAGCGACTGTAGTTGTGAGGCTGCTTTCAGTTGCTTGTAGAAAGCCTCATCAACCTCCTCACCTTGATCAGGAGGTCTGTAGTAGACCCCCACAACTGTGTCACCCGCACCTGCTTGCCCCTTAATTCTTACCCACAGAATTTCAACATGCCCCTCATCAGCCCCTGCATGAAACTCAATACATTCTAGTTGCTCTCTCACATAAAGAGCAACCCCACCACCTCGCTTCCCTGCCCTATCTTTCCTAAAAAGCACATAACCATCCATGGCCACATTCCAGTCATGTGAGCTGTCCCACCATGTCTCTGTTATTGCTACTAGATCATAACCCTTAGCCCGCACACAAACCTCTAACTCCTCTTGCTTGTTCCCCATGCTGCGTGCATTAGCATACAGGCATTTCAGGAAACGAACAGAGCACACTGGTGGGACTAAATCCTCCTTGGACGACCTGACTTTGGGCCATGGTGTGTTCCTCTTGTGCTTGTCCCTAACAGGCCTGGTTTTCTCCCCTTCCCCCTTCACATCTAGTTTAAAGCTCTATCAATGAGCCCTGCCAAGTCCTGCCCCAAAAGCCTCTTTTTATACACATATATACACACATATGTCTTTCCATGTCACTAGCAAATGAGAAATAAAATGAGAATGTTTATGGACCGATGTTGTAATGGGGAAAGCATGAATAACTGTTACTTGGTGCCTTTAAAACTTGTAGGGGAAAAAGGGCTGAATTATTATTATAATCAACAACTGCGGCAGAGGATGTGTTGCACATCCTTGTGGCTAAAGTTTATAAATGGGCAATATTTAGTTATTAAAAGGTCTTCTACTGAAGCTGGTGTGCTGTTATCATTATTAAATATTGATTACAGAACTAAAATGTAGTGTAAGTTAGATATCATGCCATTATGTTTTTGTGTGTACATTTGTTCGGTGCTCTAAAATAGCAATTTTGTAAAACTATGAATCATTACAGTTTGACAAGCAAAAAAGGCAATGGTAATGGTATGAAGCCATAATTCCAGTGAATTCTGCATCCATTAGCATATCATTAAGACTTAAGGTTAGAAGAGTTTACCCTTCTGCTTTTAATGTCTTCATGCATGGTAGTACACCCGTGTTCACTTTGAGATCTAGGAAGCAGGTTTTGATCTTTTAAATGCTAATCCCACTTTGACATAGGGATCTTCCAAGCATTATGGTCTCATGTCTGAATAAAGAAATAGGTGATTTGGGGTGGGAAGCCAGCTGTTCTGTTCCTTAGATAGTCTTTAAGTTGTTTCTGCAATCCTTTCTCCAAATATAAAAGTTATGAGGATAGCGTACCAGAAACAAAAATTAATACTTTCTCTGTTGGTATTTTTTTGAGGAGGCCAAGGTTTCAATTCACTTGTTACATATACACTGACTTTGCTCTTTGGGTTTTCTTTTTTATTTGAAGCATTGTGGAGAATATTAAAGGAACTACAAACATTCTTTTCAACAATTGCCTTCAAACAAATGTTAGTTTCTAGGATTTTCTAAAAACTTTCTATGCTGAGGTGTTTTTTTCTCTCTCTGTAATTGTAGTGGCCATTTGATCACATATATCAGGAGGGGTGTATCCCCAGGACAGAAGAGAGAACAGCCTAGCATCCTGAAAATTTAATGGCTGGATGAAATGTAACATAGGATACTCTAACATGGCTTTAAAGGTGGAAATAATTGCATTATATGGAGTTGTCAACTCTTTGTTGTTTTTGTCTTGGGGCATAATAGAGCATTTGCCTAGGGGCTCTTTTCAGCTTTTGGACTCTTCCTTCAATCTAGGTGAAAGAAAAATCCTACTCTCTCAGGAGGTCAAACTGAAAGCATCTTGTTCTGAGTAAACTGGGGAAAAGAATCTTTTAAACTCCAAGCATCAATAAATCATTAGTATCTTAAAGAAACCAGACTAGCCAGTTTATAATTGCTTCTGGGGAAGGTAAGAGGTTGCCAATGGCAAAATTATCTGAGAGGAAATTAGTCATAGCTGTCACCTATTGCATATACAGAAGTAGCCAGAAGAAAACAACATGCTGTCCTTACACCATGAGAGCTTCAACTTGCCATTCTTAAACATAAAAAAAAGACTCTAGTGGCAGTATATCTACAGTTTATAGATTTATTATTCAAGACCCAAGTGTTAAAATCTAAAAGATGAGAGTCAGAGATGAGAACCTGTAGCCTGAAGTCTCTTCAGAAAGGAAAACCAGTTGTTTGATGATATTTATGTAGTAATCACCTAGGGGAAATTTTTAACAAGTCTGTCTATGGTGCAGGTGTAGATCAATGCTTTGCTTTCAGATTTCTTAACTTTTTTTTTTTTTTTTTTTTTTTTCTTTAATGTTGTGAGCAGCTGTAGTGTGTCCCCTGCAAAAGGAGTACCCAGCTCAGACTAGCCCAGCAGTGGCAGAGCCAACTCTTGGCTTGAAAAAGTCATTATCAAATTATCTGGTACTTACTCATTAAAAAAATAATAATTTAGTATGCCTGGCTTGGGATTTCCAAGCCAGCAACAAGGGAACTTACTGCACTAGGGTGGGATACTTGTGGGAGGTTCTTCCCCCTTTCTGTTACAGAATTTCTACTGATAGGATAAAAAACTGTGTTTTGAAAAGCTTCATGGTTATTGTCTATCTGCCATTAGTTAAAGTTCTCAGAGGACCAAGCATAAAGTTGATTCTGGAAAGGCTTGCTGATGTCTTTACCACAAGCTTCAGCCTGAACGAGAGGTAAAGATGTGATCCCATTCCAACTGTGAACACTATGCTTGTCACCTGTGGGATTGTAGTTTTTGATGCATCAATATTGTCAGGCTTTGCATAAAACAGAGACTGAGGCTGTGACTACTCAGCATGGTTAAATATCCCAAAGACTATTCTGTAAGAAGTAGTAGCGTAAACCTCTAGGCCAAATCCCTCCTCATGAGTTTTCACTTTGTTCTTCTAAACTTCCCCTCTGAGGTTTCATTTAGCTGTAAGGCTACTTAATTTCAGATAGTAAAACTGCACTGTTATAGTTGCTGGGCTGCATTGCTGAGAACACACATAAAGGATGAAAGATCCTTTAGAGATGCAAGGTACTGCAATCAACAAAAAAAGAGAAAATACTGAAATACAAATGACAAAGGTCAAATACACATCCTTGTCTCCAACCAATTTTAGTCTCCTCAGATCAGTATTTTGTCCAAACTGTAAAAAGCAGGTGTGTTCTAGACTGGCAGCCATTTAAGCTGAAGACAGAGTTCTGGCATATCAGGCAGCAAGCCTGTGCATCACAAAGAAATGTAATAATAATTGTGATCGTTTATGAGCTCATATGCATGAGAGCCAGACTGACTGCTTTGCTTATTTAGCAAAGCTTTAGAATCTTACCTTGAAATTATTTATCTGCAGTGATGCTGAGCTGCTGGGTCCTCTCATTTTCAGCCTAGAATTGCAATCCCAAGAAGGATTGTAGAAATCCACACTCCATGAAATTTATTAATACCTCGGCTTATACATGTCAGAGATCATCCCTGGATTGCCTGTAGCCCCTTGAGTTCCATTGATTATGTCCCACTTTTTCTCTAAATTTTCATAGGAAGAAGGGAATATCAAACCAGTACACTGCAAAGCAACATTCTGATACACTTTTTTCTGTCTTTCTTTAAAAGTGCAAATCCCTAATTCATGAGACCGCATAATTATATATTTGCTTATGAATAATACACTGTGTGGGTTTTTGTTCCCAGTTCTCCACCTCCTATTTCATTCTTGTTTAGATGCATACTGTAATTGAGCTGCCTCCCAGAGGGGCATCACAACACCCCACAACCACTGTGAGAAATCCTCCTGTCTTGCATACACCCTATTTCCCTCCCACTCCATGGCTAAGAGAATTTAAAGAGCCCTCACTAATTAACACTGAACCTTGCAGGGAATGAATGAATCACAGCAGCTGTGGTTAGGGACTGAAATTTAATTAGAAGCACTTATTAGGAAGGTCATTTTTTGAAGTTTCTAACTGCAAGAGGTAGGTAGTTAACTGTAAGTATAATTCCATTTACAAGTACATAGCTAAGTGTGTGATGGTGCCAGATTTTTCAAAGTCAGGAAAAGACAAAAGATAAAGCTAGCAAAAGTAATCTTAGCTTTCCAAAGTCATTTCAATAAAGATTTTTGCCAAAAACCATTAATAAGATATATTATTTCTGTTTAGAATTTGATACTGACTACAGCAAAATCTAATGAGAATGTAGTACGTGGAAAATCAGGATTTAAAAAACCCAACAAAACAAAACAGGGAAATATTTCAGTAATAATACTACATAATGCTATCATTTTGTCCTAGTGTTTTGAATAAGATATGATAGGAAAGTGCTATAAAGCCTGTTTATGGAGGATGGAGGAGTCACACAATTGATTCAAAGACTTGTTTGCTGGGAGGAAACAAGGCTGTGGCGGATTTGGTGACAATACTTGTGTCTTACCCACCTTTCTCTTCCTCGGAGTACTGGCATTCACTAGGGTGCTGTATAGCTCCCAAAATACTTAGTCTGTCCATCCTAATTTTGGTGTTGTTGGCATAATAGGTTGTTTGTGTTTTTTTTTAAAGCTAAATATTCTTGTATTTGAGATAATTACAAAAAGTATAGGCAAATAAAATAATTAAAATTATTACTTGGAAGCATGTCACTTGGGGTCAATAAGCAACATATTTGATGGCAAAGGATAGCACTAGTAGGTATATTTTTAGGTAATGTATCTTTCTTAAAACAGTGAACCAAATTACTTGTTGGATTTAATACTTCTTTTGGTGTCGTCAGAAGATGGAGATAATGGGAAAGAGCTTTGCAAAGAAAAATAATTCAGTTGTAATGTGAGATTCAGCTTATGTATTGTTAGCTATCTGAGATTGTACATTTTTAGCCCAGTGGTGTTTTCTGCATTCTATTTATAGCCAGTGAAAATGGATAGACACTTCCAGTGAGCGGATTATGCCATCAAGATAAATGGGCTGACTCTCACTTCTACGGTTCACTAGTGCATATGGAAGGATTTAGGCAGCTAAGTTGGAGTAAATGTCTGAATCTTAGTGACTAAGGCTGGGAAAGAAAACCCAACTTTCTATGTGTAGATAATACTGAAGAATCCCACCTACTGATGTGCTCTGTTCCCATGTATGTCTCTTCTGTACCATATTGAAATACATGTTCAACTGTAGACAGTGCATGTCTGTTGTGGAAACTTCTTGGCAGCTTTCAAAAACTAGTTTATATTGTTTTGTGTTCATGTAGGGAATTCCTAAAGCAAATGCAAATATATTGGTATCAGTGAAGCTCACTAGTTTGAATTGTTAGGAACTCAAGAACATGGGAATAAACGTGCTGACCTGATATATGCGTCAAATTATGTTATAATTAAGTTGTTGCATTGCTTGGGTAAGGATTTTTGGTTTTTAAGTGGCTTGATGCTGCTACATGCTTCTAAGGATTTATAACAACCAGTCTTGTTTTGTAGTTGTGCAATTTATCTGTACAGGTAAATCAATGAGTCATATTGCATACTGTGAGCATGGTATTTACAACTCATGCTGTGAGGTTCTGGTACTTGTATCTCCCATACAGGATTTACTCCCACACAAAGTGCAAACTTTTTGTGTTTTCTGGAACTGTTTAAGGATATGGATGACTTTACATCAATATTAACAGTTTCTGTGAAAGTGGGTAGAATTTTTATTCATTTGACAGCAATCTTCACAATTTATTAATTTAGGTATCAGTCAGTTGTCATCTCAATACTTTCAGTATGTTCTTATTTCTTACAGCTACTCTTCTCAAGAAGAGGAAAAGAGAAGTTTTATTTAATTCTGAAATTTACACATGGTTAAAGCTATGGAGAATTTAAACCATACTAAAATCAAGTGCCATAAGAAAATTGCAAATTTACCTCAGATCTTGTTGGAACCATCAGCTGTGCTTTGCCAAAGGTAGATCATTGTCTAGTGGCTTGAAATCAGTGTTTTACAAAGGAACAGACACATTCTCAGAAATATGACCAGAAATTTGACTCACTTATTCTCTGGTAGGTAATGTTTATGGTTCTGTTAATAGACTTGGTGTAATAACACCTGTCTACGCAACTTAAACAAACTTTTAGAGACTGGGTAAGGCAAGCATAACTATCAAACATTTTAGCATTATTTCCACCTATATTTCTCCTGTCACAGCTTTTTTTTTTTTTTTACTTCAACCTGGTTGTGAAAGGCTGCCTTTCAGTTTTCTGACAGATCCTGAAAATAAAAACAAATAAACAAAAAAACCTACCCACTAGAAAAACAAAATTAACAAAACAACAACAAACCCCCCCCCCAAAACAACAAAACAGAAAAACCCCAAAACAAATAAAAGAAAGAAACCCCAAACAATCAGACAAAACCACCTTTATAATTTCTCTTATAAATACTGGATGTGGTATCTGGGTTTGGTTACAATCTTGTTCAGTACAACAAGCTATACTAATTTTTAAAAGAGCTAAAGTATGGACTCTTCTAGATGCTGTAAGTAGATCCTGAAGCTACCATTTAAATCTATTGAAACTGGATAACCTAAATATCCCTTGTCTTGGTCTCACAGCTGACAGAAAATTAGGGCTTCAAAATGGTGTTGTGTGGCACCATCTTGTTGAAGATGATCCATTTAAGACAGATGGTAGAGCTGACAATCCAACTGTGCCTACATGCTTTAAATATCTCTGCATGTTTTTCACAGCAGAAGGTGTGCTAACCCTGCTTCCTTGGCCCAGTTCAGATGGGGCTGTAATAATTTGGCACCTAAAATTCGAAACTACTTCCCCATTATGGCATTTTTCCCAAGCTAATAGTTTTTCAAGTGGTCTGACTTCATGGTGGTAAATTAATTCCTAGGCCCAAAATTGCTTCAACATGTTTTATGGCAAACTTCATTTGTGCCTTCATTTAGTTGACAGCCATTCTGATATGTCCTGGTTTCAAAGTGCTTCAGATGCCTTGTGGTGGACTTAGGGCTGTGGCTCTATAAAAGAGAAGTCTTTATTTAACAGTAATAATAGTGACTGTACTGCAATATGGACTTTTCTGGGACTTCAGTGTGTTATTCCATAACTCTGTTTTATTCAAAGAACTTGTATGAAGAACAAAAATGCTGAAAATTTCCTATCTCCTCCATTGCTTGGTGATTTAATCCATTTCTTTTCCTTCCCTCCTTCTGTTATTTTTTCTCAGTCTGCATTTTCTTGCCTCTTCCATCAGTACCTTTTCCCTGCTTGATCTACTGCTAACAAATTCCTGTTTGAAGATAAACCAAGCATTACCTCTCCTGCATACTATTGTGTTGCTCACTTGTATAATCTCTTACTTTCTTTATGCTACAAGACAAGTATGTCTTACCACTGGGTGTGGTGGGGCCACTTTCTTGACTTCTCTTGTTGCTCTACCACAGGATAAATTGTTACTGTTAGCAGTATTGGTATTATTAGTGTGATTTCATTTATTCCCTTATTTTGAGGGAGGTCTAAAGAGTCAGTCAAAAACTTCAAAGCAACTTGGGTATAACTATGCCTCACATTTTGAATCCTGCACCTTCTTTCTACTCTATGCTTGTCTCCATTTATAGAACAAGTTAGGTATTATATCATTGCAGAGAATGAGACAGGAAAGCCCTTTTTAATTAACTGCAGTGCTTTCCTCTGTTCATACTGCATTCTATAAAGTGCATTCAGGAACAGAGGGTTTGTTGTGTTTTTTTAAATATGACAATTAGATTATTTTATGGATTAGACACTAGAAGAGAGGGGGATGTGAAACAGCCTGCTGAGGGGGCTGGGAGAAAGTGTTGTTGGAGCCTTTCCTCATTTCTTTTCTGCTTTGAATCCCTTTCTCTCTGAAAACCATTATCAGTGACGTGATCTGTTTTCTTCCATCTGGGTGGGTGGGGAAATTGGATGCTTGTTTCTGTCTGGATGCTAATAGCTTTTTACTTCTGAACCCAAGAGGCTATTGAGACTAGTATGTGCATATGACAGGAGATGCCATTTGGCAACTGCTGCCATCCTCTTTTACTCTGTTTCTCTTTCTGTTTTGTAGCATGTCAAAAAGGCCATTTTTATGGCACTGGCAAACACACTGGAAGTCTGGCTTTCAGTTTTAGGACATGCCTGCATGTTTTGCCAAAAGGGCTAACAAATCCCACTGGCCTCTTACCTACACAGACACAATTACTCAGAAAATAGTGAATGGCACAGGGAAAAGGAAAATATCTTTTAAAAGGGGGAAAAAAAATCTCTTGATAAGGCTGCATACATCCTAGCCCCTTAACTTTCATCAAGCTGATATAATGGGATACAGCAGGTGTTATCCCACAAGATATACCAGATAATTTGGGGCATATGTGTCATTCTGTTCTTCGAGCGTCCTTCCAGCTATTGATTGTGATACTAAATGTACTTTCCTCAGACTTCCAGACTTTGGCTGTTGTGGTGCAACTCAGGATAAGTTACCAATATCTGTAAGGATTGGCTCAAGTCCTAGGTAGTGATTTTCTTGTCATATTTTTTTCTAAGGGTTTTGTTTATTATAAGACTCATAGCCACTCAATGCCCTTTGCACTTATGTCTTTCACTCCTAAAACCAATAGGTGCTTACAAGGTGCTTACACCTTTCCCTGAACTGACCATGTTTAGCCCTTATTCATACTCATACTTTTGCCATACTGTTTAACAAAACACCTGAAGTATATGTTAATCCATAAATTTCTTCTTCAGACCAAGGTACTGCAATAGTACCAAAGAATGATCAATGTATCTTTGAATCAGGGTTGTTAGAGAGAAGAGATGGGAAGCTGTTTTCCCAACATGAGAAACTTCTACACTGTGACAGAGGTAATAGTTGTGCTTATATGATATCAAAACCTAGGGCTTGCGAAGTGAGTGGGAAATAAAAGAGAAGGTACATCTCTGCTCAGGGAGCAGGCTAGGAGAAATGAACAGCAGGTAACCATGCTGCTGGCAGAGAAAGTGAGAACGCTCTTGGATTACTCATGCCTTTGTGGGAAGAAGAGTACATAAACAGCTGGTAAACTGTCAGGTTGATCTTGAACAGTAAATGTGAAATGTCTTCTCCTGGTACATTAATAACAAGATTTATTTGGATGAAGCTATGGAGACAGGAAGAGGAGACAAGGGGGTTGCACCTGGTATTAGCCCTTTTCTCTTTTCAGTGTAGATACATGTCAAATGTCCTGTTACTTTCTTAGTCATTCCACTAAACTCATCCACAGCCATAGTGTCTGCTGAGCCTATTTCTTCTTATAATAATTGCACCAGGTTTCCTAGGTTGTTTTTTATTTCAACTCTGTGTATGGTTAGATTGTTGCATCCTGCTGATGAGGTCATAGATCAGGAAGGGACATCCAAAGACATGGTCATTCAAAACAAGTCTAGGTTGTGTTTGGAGAATACCAGTAGGTACAGAGTAAGATTAAGGACACCTTTGTGGTTTGCTTAACCTTCCCTTTGCCATTTCCTTATATCTAAGATGTACTGATAGGAAGGTATTTATTATTTGATTTACTCTTTCCTTCCTTCTAATTTGTACTTTATGATCTCTGAATTTTACACCTTCTCACAGTGTGCAGGATCAAGAGGGTTATGCATGACTCAGTACTGATTTCATATTAGCAATACTCCTTTTTGCACACTGAGATCACCTCTGCCTGTGACATATTGCCCTTATTTTTATCCCAGCAGGGGCAGACCAAAATGTAATGATTCTGCTTTAGTACGGAATTAATTTTTAAACTCACAAAATTTGCACAAATAAAAATGCTTGTAACAAGGGCAAGACAAGGAAAAAACAGGAGCCCCTTTGCCTTTCTCTCTTCTTCCTGAGCAGTCCCATGTCTACTTAAACTAGATCACATCCCAGAGTGAGTTTGCTGCCCTAAGTGCCTGTGTGGTTTGTTTTTTAGTCTGATTATGTCAGGAGGGAGCATTCAGGGTTGGGGGAGGAGCTGGGTTTTTATAGCTTCCATTCCTTAAATGTTTTTTCTGCTTCTTACATCTTTCAAATTTAACCCATGGATATGCTGACAAAATCTTCAGAAGTTTTTTATTCCTCCTACGCAGTCTATCTCTCTGATGGATCATGTTCTCTGCTTCACAAGTTGTTACAAAACACTTAATGCAATGTGAATACTGCCTCCATTGTTTCTGTTGCCCACAAAGCCAAGCAGGCTGTTCTTTTCCCTTGCCTGGAATGGGTCCCCTGAGAAACACATTTAGCTTGTGTGTTCCAGCACTGATGTAAGACTGTGGCTTTGGTTCATTTGATGTGAGTCATCCATCCATCAGCCATGTGTCACAATCTGGAAAATCCAAGAGTTGAGTCTGAGCAATGACTCCTTTGTAATCAAATAAAAAATGAAAGAAGGTTCAATATGTACTTGCCTATGTACATCTTGACGAAGTACTACCAAAAGCAAAACTAGATTGCATAGCAATGCTATAGGCATGATTTTTATTCTTCAGACCAATGGTTCATCTAAGTGGGCTTCATCTGAACGTGTTGCAGGATCCAGGGTTGATGATGCTACAGTGGCCTGCTTGTGTATGGACATATCTATGGACACCTTTTGCATAGGCTGTTACTTTAAGGACTACCTCCTTTTTTTGTGTGTTAGATTAACTTGTGCTCTGCTGTAGTTCAGCGTCTGCCAAATTTTCATGTCAAAACTTGCTTGTACTGAAAATAGGGGACAACAGAGGAGAGGTTTCAGAAAAAAAGTTACCCAAAATAAATCCCAGAGTATTTTAACTTTTATGCCTGAGTGGTTTAGCTGTGTTCCTCATTTAGGATCTTTTTCCTATGTCGTATCTCATGTTTAGGGCTTGAGAAGTTGAGATACACACACACAGGGGCCTTTTTCTTCAGTGTTTTCAGTTAATTTGGAACTCAGCAGCCTATATGCAGTTATTAGTTATTTTCAGCATGCATTTCTTTGCATCTGTCAACAGTAAATTTAATTTGCCATTGTTTAGACCATTTTCGTAGAGCTCCTAGTAAGAAATAAGTAATTTTATGCCAGCTGCAGATTTGCTGCTTTGTTATTTACTTTCTTGTCCACAGCACTGACAATTACGAGATGTGGCTCCTTAAGCAGAACTTCTCCATTGTTTCATATTGAAAAAAACCAGCAAAACAAAACAGGAATGTTTTCCTACTTTCTGTTTACTGTCTTTGTTATCCATTTCTAATTCTGTATAGCACTTTTTCTCCTGTTATGGTTTTTATAGTATCTTTTGGTAGAGTGCTTTTTAAACAGGCCATTTGAAATTCTGTCTCGCACCTGTTTTCTTTTACTTGGTATTTTGTTACAACTTTGTAGATCTAAAGAATACATTTGATTACTTATATTTTTAAAATCTATGACTTCTCTTTCTGTTACACTGCCTGGAAATAAAGTAAGGTTTGCAGGCACCTCATTTTCAGGAACATCATGTGTTTCCTAAAAAAAAAAAAAAGATACCTTCCAGTACTGTACCGGCTGTAGGCTAATATATGAAGGGTTGCATAATTTTGCTAGCAACTCAACTTTATTTTTAAAAGTGCAGTACATAGGTGAATGATTTTAGAATCAATGCAGTTTGTATTTTATTTTAATAATAAATATTAACCATTAATGTATCTTCTAGTAGAAATCACAGATCTTTACAACTGTTTGTGGAGTAAGCTGCACAACACTCCCATGAGATGGTAGCATATTATTACTTTTGTTGTACGAATAGGGAAAAGCCAGGCCTGCTTGCCTTTTCCACCTCTTGTGCTCCAATGCAGTACCTTTGCATGGACTGTAGACTGATAATGGTTAAATTTGCTTTTCAAGTTACCATTTTCAGGAACAAAAGTAACAAGGGAAATCCTTGTGATCTGGTTATGATTCTAGAGGTTTAAAATCACCTAGAGAGTTATGTGAACCTAAATTGATTGCATTCAGAGAACAGGGAGTGTTCTGTGTCCCTCATCAGCACTGACTTGTTCAGTTCATCAGTTGCAGACTTGAGTAGTTTCTCCAAAAATTAATTAGGGCTCTTCTGCCAGTGTTCTGAAACCCTGAAGGCTCAACAAGACCTTCCTTCCCCTTTACTCAGCTCATGTGAGACCCCCTCTGGAGTACTGTGTCCAGTTCTGGAGCCCCCAATACAGGCAGGACATGGAGCTCATGGAGAAAGTCCAGAGAAGGGCCATGAAGATCATCAAAGGGCTGGAGCACCTCTCCTATGAGGACAGGCTGAGAGAGTTGGGGCTTTTCAGCCTGGAGAAGAGAAGGCTCCAAGGGGACATTTCAGGCATTCTGATGCCTGAAGGCAGCCTACATGAAAGCTGGGGAGGGACTTTTTAAGAATGGCTTGGAGTGAGAGTAGAGGAGGTAATGAATCAAAACTGAAGGAGGATAGATTTAGGTTAGACATGAGGAAAAAATTATTTAGTTGTGAGGGTGATAAGACACTTCAACAGGTTGCCCAGGGAAACTGTGGAATCCCCATCCCTGGAAGTGTTCAAGGCCAGGTTGGATGGGCCTTTGAGCAACCTGATCTAGTGGGAGGTGTCCCCTCCCATGGCAGGGGGGTTGGAACTAGATTTTTAAGGTCCCCTCCAACTCATACCATTCTGTGATTCTTTTATTTCCTCCTTGTGATGTGCAAATTCTTGCACTTCTCAAAAGAGACAAGTTCTCTTTGATTGATGCTTCTCTTTGACTTATGGTGAGACATGAAATGGAAAATAGATGAAAACTGAGTTAAAGGAGGATGCTGCACCAAGTGTTCCCCAAACACTGACAGAAAATTCACTGAGAACTTGAAGTTGTAGACCGTGATGTGGAATGTTTTATGCTCAGAAGTGCTCTCTATGCTGGACTAATATTGAATGGTGAGAAGCATTCCAAATGCTGATTAGGAAAGGGGTCTGGGCTGATCAACAGTTAAAAAAAAAATATTAAAACAATGGAAGGTTATGAATTCCTTCCTCAACTTTCATGTAAATTAGGTGAAACATTAATAGTGTCAGACATCATTTCTTTATGGCCACTGAAGCTGTTTGACCCGTAAAAGTTCATTAGTCTAGGAAACTAATGAATCCTAGCATCCACCTGGATCTGAAAACACAGGATGGATGTAAACCAGGAACAGCTTTTTAGTGAGAACTTGTGGTCAGATACCACACAAAAACCCTGGATATGTATCAAGATGCAAACTCAAGAAAAAATTTTATGTCCATATGCTTTTGCTTAACTTTAGAGATGAGGAGAAACAAAAGTTCCAGTGCTATACTAGAAAACTCTCAATAAGCAGATCAGATTGGACAGCAGTCCTCTTTTTTCTGTTTAGTCCTCCATTCCTTCCACCCAAAAAGACCTTATTTGTGACACCTACTATGTTTATCACAGGCAGCAACACTAAATGAATAAGGACAGGCAGGATAATGATTGTTCTCTGAAATGGCTCATTTTGTTAACTAAATTACAGGTTGTTCTGTGGACAAGAGACAGCTGGCAGGCAGTGTTGCCCAAGCACCAACCCTTGCAGAAAGTGAAATGTGTATTTGCCTTTCATTAGTGCACACGGTATCATTATCACCATTGACATCACTACAAATGTGATGATTATATGTGTCCCCTGAGAACAGCTGCAGACAGAATGGGTGAACTGAGCAATGAAATAAGCTACCCTGCTATCAGGAACTGTTTGGCCTGCAAACAAATCTATAAACATTTCTGTAAGAGGTCAGGCAATTCTTGGATGAAGTTTGCAGTTGTCTAGACTTCTCCCATTTTGAGATCTGAGTAGTCTATGACTATTTAACAAAACCATGGTTGTTGTCATTTTAAAGAGGAAGAAATTGGGTCAAAAAATTATGTTATGTTTCCTGAAAGTAACACAGCAAGTTCTTCTGACCTGCAGCTCCCCAATTCATTTATTAAACTGTGATTCCCTTCAAAAAAAGCAGATGACTTGCTCTGTAGCAGTACCTGGAGTAAAGCTCGTCTCAAGTTTTGCTGCTTTGCTAGTTTGCTTCAGTATCTTATTTTCCATTTAAGAGTAAAATTATTGAAGTGAAAAACAATATGCATCCTCAGAACTTAGCTATTACCTTAATTATAAAGAAAATATTTAACATGACATTGTTAGGTCATTGTTAAGGTCAGCATGCCCAAATGTAACCAACTGTAACTTTGAAATACCATTTTACACATCTTTAATTCAGCATTCAGGAAAGTTGCTGATCTAACAATCCATGAAGCCTGACTCTGATCACGAGCACTGTACCTTTAGTAGCATGAGTCATTGCATCTGTTCTCTTTTTCATCTATCTCAAACACCCAGTAGAGACAGTGATCTGTGCTAGCAGTAGTATTTCGGTACATGGTGTTGATGCTTTTGTGGATCTGCCTCCTCCTTTTTTTATCCCATTTTTCCTTTTCATAGCTTTATGAAAGGCTCTTCAGGAAGGAGAAATACAGATCATTGTTCCAACCCTAGTGTAGAAAAAAGCAAAGACAAAAAGCACTATGCTCTGCTCTAACTTACTCTGTGTAAAGCCCTAAAAGAGAAAGTGACATACATAAATGGAACTGAAGAATGATTTTCTCAAAATTGATTGTCAAAGCAAGAAATGTACACAGAAACCCACAGTCAAAAGACGGAAATGTTCTTAGGTGTTTGTGGTCAGGACCTGATATTGTGGCTTACATCATTTCTGGAAAGTGACTGATCTAGATATACTAAGGCTGTTTTAGTTGGAAAGACAATAGTTCATCTTTTTGACAATGAGGAATGGAAATACTTGATTTGTGTTCAGTTAGAAAATGTGGCAGGGTTAAGTGCAGGTTCCATTCGTGTGTCAATACAATGACAGAAAAGTGGCTTTTGCAAATAAACCACAAGTAAATCTCAGAAAATATTGCAGTAAACTTAATCCTGTACTAATAGAATTAAGATCACTCAGAGGATCAATGAAAAGCAACAGTTTTTGAGCCAAACCTGCTTCTAGATAAACATTGCTGAAGTCAGAGGAAGCCAAATTTAAACTGTGCCGTTCCTTTCTAGTTAGCAGTTGATCTCAATCCACAAAAGTAATAAAAGTAAATCCCAGTTCTTTTGTAGTAGTACAGTAGTTTCCAGCATATAAGTTACACCCCAGCTGATAATGGCTGGAAAATTGCAAATCGTTAAAAAAATAATAATAATAAAAAATCTGTTTTTAATATCATTGTGAGTGATTTAGAGTTCATTAGTGGCCACCTGTCCTGAAAGGCTGAAACAGAATGAATACTACCCCTTTTCAGAAAAGTCCTCCCAGAAGTTTCATTGGTTAGTGAGGATGGCATGTAGGAAGTTGTCATTGCTGTTTATTGCATACAGTAGGATGTTTAAATAAAAAAATAAGAAGACTAAGTATTGTGTCTTGCGTGTCTACAGAATTATCCAGAAAAATGAGGAGACACTTGGCACCTGACAGGAGACATTGATACAGCTCTCTCTCCATCACTTTGATCCGGATCTACACAGCTGCTGCTCTTTTGATTCTCTCATCAGTACTTTCTTTTCATTCTTAAATGCAGTTATTGCTGTTAATCTTTCTCACTATTTCAGATCATTCTCATGGTGGAGTGTTTGCTAGAAAAAAGGTCAACACTTTCATGTTCCCATTTCTTCTTGAAAACATCTTCATAGTTTCACAAAGAAAGAAATGTAGCTCAAGGCTGAGGGAAGCACACACATCCAGTACCACCTTGAAGTTTACAGAGCTATTAACTGTTGACTGTAGTACTGAGCCCACTAGGTTTGAGTGGCAACTTTAAGTGTCTACCATGTGATATAAAAAAGAAAATCACTCCCAAAGTAGCCAAGACTCAGTCACTTGAATTAAGAAGGTGCATCATGGCAAAAGTGAGTTGGTAAGGACATTTTCAAAAATGCCTGAACACTGAAAGATGAAACAACTTTCTCTGAATAAATTATTTTAGGCATTTCCCCCCTACTCTATTGCTGTAGTTAAGTCAGACAAAAATGTTGTGTTCTAGCAAAAAGCTACAGTATGAAACTGACTCAAAAACCTATGAAGAATTAACGCCATATTTAGAGTATGGCCAAGCTCACTCTTCCAGGCACTACTAAAAAATAAAACAAACTCCAGAATAAAACATAACAAACAAATTCTCCCTTGCCACCACGTAGCACAGGCTTCAATATTAATAAGAGCTCTTATTAGAAGGACAGCAATGTTATCTCCTGTGATAGTAATTCTTCTTATGGGTCTGTTGAGATAATGCTGCCCAAAGTTGGCAAGGAGATTAAAAGAGGCCAACCTTTTTAGCAACAGTTGTGACTTAACTGAGTAAATACTGTATTCTAAAAAATATTATAATTACATGGGTTTTACAAGATAATAATAGAACCCACTAGTTACTAGTTCAAAGTGGTTAAGTTCTGCATGTGATTCAAACTTAAGAAATGCACATATTTGATTGTGAAGGTAAAAAGAAACAGAGTGATTTTTTAATAGAGTTTGAACATTTTCCACCAAAACCAACTTTTGTTGCTGTTTTAGAAAATTGTCTTCAGATAAAATAAATATCTTAAGTTTAGGCTTAAAAATGATATGAACATTTCTGCTGTATCTCATTGTGTCTTATTTTCTGCTTCATTTTTTTTTTTTTTCTTCAAACTAAAGGAGAAGATAAAAATAAAGAATATATCACAAAAGTGTTTGGTGAAATCATTCTGAGATTTTACCAGACTCTAGAGAAGCCCCTTTGTGATGCAGTGTAGTTTGGTTCTTCTTAAATGAGAGTTAAAGATGCTGAGAGGAAGAAAACGGAGTCTAGTGGGAGGAGAAACAAGTCCAAACTCTGATATGACAAGGAGAACCATGTGAGAAGGAAGCTTATCCAGGGTTAGTGTTAATATTGTTCAAGTGAAAAAGAAATGCCAATAAACTTCAACCCCAAAGGAACCTAGGTCACTGCTAGTGAGAAATATGGAAGACCATGGCTTCAGCAGCAGCAGTGACTGAATTATATAGTGATGTACAGAGTATCCTCTTTCTCTCTAAGCCCTGGGGTGCCATACTCCTGTGTGGCTTACCACTGAAGCTGTAGTGGAAGTGTCTCTCTAGGGATAGCTGCTGGTCTCCATCACTGTTCCGGTTTTCGTTCCTTTTCTCAGTAGTCTGCTGTATCTGCTTTCCAAGCCGAAACTCCCAGGCCACATGCTGCCAAAACTGTCCTCCATCTGCAAGAAGAATAGCCACAGACAAAAGCTGCCATAGCCGGCCATAGACATCCATCACCCTTCTCTCCTTCAGTTTGTATTTCACACAATCAATTTATTGCAATTTAATTGACATTCCCAATCAGCAGCTCAGGTAGGTAGATTGGGTAGGAAGGAGAAGGGCTGGGAGCTGGGATTACCATTATATCATTGCAAAAAGATGAGATAAAGCACAGCTTAATCTTATTTCCCAAAACTAAATGGCATTTCTTTAAAAATTGATTTCTAAAGGCTATGATATTTTGTAATGAACATACAGTGTCAAGCTAAATCCTTTTTGAGATCTGGGTGGTATGTAGGGCTTTCTCCTGAATACAAATGTCAGGGTTTGACCTATTAACTTCAACAGCATGCTGACAAAATAATGAATTAGGAGAGTAACTCTGTTCTTGTACTTGAGTAATATTTACTGAGTGTTGGAAGGGACCTCGAAAGTTTGTCTAGTTCAACCCCCCTGCTAGAATAGGATCACCTAGAGTAGCTTGCACAGGAATGCATCCAGGTGGGTTTTGAATGTCTCCAGAGAAGAAGACTCCCCAGCCTCTCTCTCCCTTAACGTATTTATAAACATTAATGAGGTTGCCCCTCAGACTCCTCCCTTCCAAATTAAACAGACCCAGCTCCCTCAGCCTTTCTTTGTAAGGGAGATGTTCCACTCCTTTAATCATCTTTGTGGCTCTGCGCTGGACTCTTTCAAGCAGTTCCCGGTCCTTCTTGAACTGAGGGGCCCAGAACTGGACACAATATTCCAGACGTGGCCTTGCTAGAGCCGAGTAGAGAGGGAGGACTACCTCTCTCAACCTACTAACCACATCCCTTCTAATACACCCCAGGATGCTGTTCCTCTTCCTGAACACATGAGCACTTTCCTGTTTCATGGTCATCCTTCTGTCTGCCAGGACCCCCAGGTCTCTTTCCCCTGTGCTGTTTTCCAGCAGGTCAGTCCCCAGCCTCTACTGGTACATGGAGTTGTTATTTCTCAGATGCAAGATTCTACACTTGTCCCTGTTGTATTTCATTACACTCACTAGGTCTCACTGAATGGCAGCACAGCCTTCTGGTGTGTCAGCCACTCCTCCCAGTTTAGTGTCATCAGCAAACTTGCTGACAGTGCACTCTGTTCCATCATCCAGGTAGTTGATGAATGTATTGAATTTTACTGCTCCCAAAACCAGCCCCTGAGGGACTCCACTAGATACAGGCCTCCAAGTAGACTGTGTCACATTGACCACAACCCACTGACTTCTTTCCTTCAACCAGTTCACAGTCCACCTCACTTCACTATCATACAGACCACACTTCCTCACTTTAGCTGCGAGGGTGATGTGGGAAACGGTGTCAAATCCTTTCTGAAATCAAGATAAACCACATCCGCTGCTCTTCCATCATCTATCCACCTAGTTATGTCATCATAAAAGGCTATCAGGTTGGTCAAACATGACTTTTCCTTGGTGAAACCATGTTGACTGCTCCTAAGGACATACTTATCCTCGTTACACCTGAACACAGCACTGAGGATAAGTTATTCCATCACCTTTCCAGAGATGGAGGTGAGGTCTGTAGTTACCCAGGTTCTACTTCTTGCCCTTTTGAAGACTGGAGTGACATTTGATTTCCTCCAGTCCTAAGGCACTTCTCTATTGCCCATGACTTACCAAAGATGATGGAGAGTGGCCTAGCAATGACCTCTACCAGCACCTGTCGATATATCCCATCAGGACCAATGGATTTATGGCTGTCTGCTTAATTGATCCCTAACCCAGTCTTCATAAACCTAAGCAAACTCCTCCTTTATAATGCCTTCCTCTGGGGCCTCAGGGGTCTGGAGCTCCGGAGAACCTGAGGACAGTCTCCAGCAGTATAGACAGAGACAAAGAAGGCATTCAGTAACTCAGCCTTCTTTGTATCCTCTATCACCAGGGCAGCTACCTCATTCAGCAGTGGGCCTATATTGCCTATAATGCTAGTTTTGTCTGCAATGTATTTGAAGAAGCCCTTTCTGTTGTCCTTGTCCTCTCTTGCAAGGTTTAATTCTGAGGAGGCCTTAGCTTTCCTATTTGCCTCCCTACATCCTCTGACAACAGTAATTTATATTCTCAAAAGCCACCTTACACTTGCTTTACAATAAATTCTGCAGTTTAGCCTTGAAAAGCAAGAAAAAACCTTTGAGCAAATCCAGGCGCTGTTTGTGTTTACATATATTTTCCTTGTTATCTTGTGTGATTGGAGAGGCCTATTGGACCTTAGCTCAAACCTCTTGTTTCTCTGGTAAAGAAGACTTTCTGCTTTGTTTACAATACGCTGTTAGTTTTATATATAGTTCATGAAATCTGTTATGTAGACTTTGAAAGGAGCATAGAACATAGACTCAGGATGCAATAAATTGTATTAGAATTCCTTAAAAAAAAGACACTGAGAAATGAAAATGTAGTGATATATATTGCTTAGTGATACAATACCTTTGAGCATGTGTTTTTGGAACACTCTGAAATCCTGTATTACTGTTTATGATTAAGGGTAGAAGAGAGTTTACAAATGTATTTTAGGCAAAACCAAATTCAAGTGGACTAATTTCATTCAAAGTCTCTCAGTCCTTGCATTTCTCTATCTACTGCACTTGGGTTAATTGTATGGTGGCAAACTGATATTTGTGATCACCTTTCTTGTCAGACAGCAATGTCCTTTTTTAATGCCATCTTCCTGACAAGTGCTCACTGTTCTGTGGGTTCTGACTTGAGAAAGGCAACCCTGATTGCTATTGCAGAGTGATATATGCTGTGCCTTCAGCCCACAGACATCACAGAACTGTACCAACACTCTTGGTAAGGAAGCCTAGTAGTTAAGGTATGTGGTTTATTCTGTGCTGCCTGGAAGTATCAGATCTTTAATGCTGCATTTTGTGTAACTGCCACTTTAGCTTCTGTCAGTGTAAATTTTTTGCAATGTTACCCAGTGGATTCAAACTCCAAGGGAGACATTGTGAGATGGATAGAGATATTTTCCCTTTTCTGGTTTTAAACTGGAAGAGGATTGACTTAGGCTAGACATTAGGAAGAAATTCTTTAGTGTCAGGGTGGAGAGACACGGGAACAAGCTGCCCAGGGAAACTGTGGATGTCCCTGCCCTGGAAGTGTTCAAGGCCATATTAGATGAGGCTTTGAGGAAAGTTATCTAATGAGAGGTGTCCTTGCTTATGCAGGGGGCTTGGAACTAGATGAGCTTTAAGGTCCCTTCCAACCCAAACCATTCTATGATATGATTCTATGATTTTCTACTGGAAAATCTCTGCTTTTGAGCAAGTTGTTTGTTCTTGTAGTAAGTAATATACAAATATTTTTTGTGATAAGCCTGTGGCTTCATGATACGAAAAGACAGAACAGAGGGGGAGAAACAGAAGTGGCTTGTTCAAGGTACAGCAGAGGAACAGTAAAACTGGAAAAGAAATTTCATCTCATGTGATGTTGTAAATTAATCACTCCTGACCTGGGTAGATTTGTTACAGAGTTAAGCTGCTTGTCCATTTTTTGGCTTGACTTCAGGATAATTGTGTTTATAAAATAAATTTTTATTAGACAAAAGGCAAATATTGAAAGAGGGAAATTTGAAAAGGGAGAAGGAGATAAAGTAAAAGCAGAGCAAGAGAAGGACTTGTTAAAAGAACTGCAATTTCACATTCCATGTGAAACTCAGCATTTCAGTAGTATTGCAAGGGTGCTTGGTCACAACAAATTTTCAAGAACAGGGAAAAATAAGGTGTACTTTTGTAGCACCGGATTGCTGGGCTACAATTTCTTGTAGTACAGGCCACTAAAAAATTATTGTCTAATAGTTTGTGCCCCACCTTAACAGTTAACTAGGAAAAAATGAAAAGCAGTTTGGATAGCTCCATAAGCATTTAGCAAGGAAATTGGTAATCACTTCACTTGAGCTAAATAATGTTGTGCACCTTAAAACAAAGTTTAGAGTTCATCTACCAATCTGAGAAGCAGTGCCAACAAACACTTGTGAGTAAGACTGTTGGTTGTGGTGAATAAGCTTCAAACTTGCGCCCAGGTAGTAAATCTGTGGCCAAAAGATACAATGTGTCTTTAAACATACAAACCAAAGTGGTTGTGTAATTTCTGTAAACTAAAGTTTAAAATTTCTGGTATCTGTGTTTGAAGAAATATAGTTAACTGAAGGATTTTCAGAGGCCGTGGGAAAGACTAAATTAGGGACTGGAAAACCTGTTTTTAAATGAGAAACTCAGAGAGCTAAGTGCTTTTCTTTTATGGTCTGAAGAGCTGTGGGGAGAGTTTGCAGGCACAGAAAGATGAAGCTGAAACCCTAAATCAGCTGCTCTAGCACTGTTCTTGCTCTGAGACAGGACTAAATATAGCAGCCTGGCCCTGGCCAATGTTTATCTAAACTATCCTCTTTAAACCTGCAGTGAAAAATACTAGATTCTCATTAATCTTTGGCAGTTTCACTGTTTCACCACTTTATAAAATGAATAAAAATTGGGAGGAACTTCAAGAAAATCTTCACTTGATCCCAGTTTTACAAGTTGTTTATAGAAAGAAGTATGATGCTAGATGGTTTTTCAATATAGGAAATAGAAGTTGAAATAAATTGCATTGATCTCTTTTGAAGGAACTGCCGAGCAGGAGGTTATATTCACATTGTACTCACTGGCTCTTGATTGACTTTCCTCCCATTAATTTGTCTAGTTTTGAACATATCTTAGGCATCCAAAGTATCCTGTGACTGTAAGTTACACAATGCAGTTACATATTGTCTCAAAATTTTTGCTTAAACTTTATTACCAAATGCCCTATTTGTATTTATATAAGTTCTTTAAAAATAATGCTGGACCATCTCTATTTTTTTATGGCTTTATATATCCAGTTTCATGTGTGGTAATATTTTGAACCTTCTATATTTCCTCTTTTTTCTTTTTGAGACAGCCTGTACAGATTTGTGCACTGTGTTCAAGAATTAAAATCAAGAGTGCACCACTAAATTATGACAGAGATTTTTCCTTTTGTATACTGTTCTTCTTTTTAATAATTCTTGGTGTTCCGCTTGCCTATTTGACCATGTTCAAACCGGGCCAATCTCAACGAAAAATCCACTGCAATGACTGAGGCTTCTTTCCTTGGCTGTAAATGTTCAAATCACAAATAAGTGTTGTTCTGAAATATATCCTATAGTTTAACAACGAATCAATTCAGACAAGATATATGGCCTCATATAAAAGTTTAGAGCAGACTAGATTATGACAACTGCCCCTTTTAGCCTTATAAATTATGTATCTGTGGGAATTGCTTCTTTTAAAAAACATGGCCCCGAAGGGTAATGATTCCTATTCATTTTGTCCTTTGTGTGTATCGTTCTTGTAACTGGCATTTAGTGGATCTAGTGCAGCACCTTAAAGAAGCAGTAATGAGCAGTATACAACAAAAAATGATGTACTGCTTCTTATAATAACTCTCAAAAATTGGCCAGTATGAGCAGGCCTATATATTTCTTTTCACCTTAATGGTTTTTTTCTTGCTTCATGGTAACTGTAAAGTATTGGAACACTGATCAAAAGCTTCCAAGTGTTTCAGTGTTTCAGTGTTTCAAGAGTTTCAGTGCCTATAATTTCTTTAACAACATTTGCTTCTTTTGTTGATTATTATATTTGTCATCCTCCCCCGCCATCATTGTTTGGGTAAAGGAAAACTTCATCCAGTAAACTCTCCCTTAAGCCAACTCTACAGTTTTGTAAATATTGAATTCTGACTTCATACTTACTCCCAGTAGTGTTAAACATGGCGCTAAATAGGACCAAAGTGGAGTGGAAGTAACGTTCTTATGATCTGTGCTGAATACAGCTTGCCCTTTCTTAATTCCATTGATATACATATCCTTGAAAGCCCTGTGCATCCATACATTTAGTTCTAGTTGCAGCTCAGAAGGGTCCTCTAAGCCTGGTACTGGTTGTTACTACCTTCCTAACCAGTGAACAACTTTCTGAGTTTCTCTTTACAATGAAAGTTAACATAAAGTGATTTGGTGTTGTAGTAATTAGTGAATGTCCTCTGTGAAATATGCATCTATACCTTTAGTACTACTGGATTCCTCGCTACATTTACCACTATTGTGCAAAGTCCCCAAGAGCATAGAAAGTGAGTAATCTGAAAGCTGGGCTAACACCCAGAATCAAGTTTGAGACAAAGCAAAAACAAAACCCAACCAGACAAGAAAGCAAGCAAACAAACAAACAAACAAAACCTCCAAAAGGAAATCAAGTAGAGAAAGACTTAAAGAGTAAAGTGAAAAAAAATCCAGAGGGAGAAAAAGTGAATTCTCTTTTTAAAAACTTAAACTGCAAGTGTGAGGACCCTAAGTAGAAGGAAGCCATTCCAGGCAGAGCAGTGCTTGCGTTTGTTGTTTTGTTGGTTTTTTTTAAAAAAAGGAAATGTTTACAGAACATTCCGACAGCGTGAAATGGCTTGTTGTATTACTGAAAGAGCTTGTATCACTTTCAAATAAGAGCAGCAAAATCAGCTGTGATCTTCAGGAAGGAGTAACTGGGAATATTGTCTGCCAGGTTTGAGCTGATGTCTAGTCATGCTGGAACCTGCCAGGGTGAGAGGAGGAGGCAGTCTGGACAGTGGTGACTATTAAAAAATCATGAAGTAAAATGAGTGTGAGAAAACAGTTATCTTGGGATTCTGATTGGATTTCATTTATGTTTTAGAAATTATTTTTATATATATATTCCACATTTAGTTTCAGAAAAAAGAAACAAAACAACACAAAGATACAAGGATAAACTCTGCTACCACTTGCATCAGTAAGAATCAAGTTTCTTCAATAGAATTGCTATCGATTCATATCAATGCAGCTGACAGTAGGATTTGTCCTATTGCCTAGGGTTCTCTCATTTGGCTTTTGAAATTAAATGCTTTCTGCACACAGGAAAGAGCTGTACACTTTCAGACTGAATGATTTAAATTTTAGATTAAGAAAAAGAAAACCCAAAGGTAAAAAAGCCCTTTTCAGAGCACACACTGCATGTTACCATTTGCTTACTGTTCCTCTTACAAAACCACTGCCAGCCCCATTTGACTTTCTTTTCACCCTGTCTGCTACAGAAAGATGACTTCAAAATGTAAAAGCAGAACACAGAGAAAACAAAGGCCTGACAATTTGCATGCAGACAGGTTCTAGTCCTCTTTGGGTAGGGGGAAACAAAAGAAAAAAGACCCACACATTTGCAAAAATGTTAGACCTCAGAAATGTTCCCAAGATCACTTCAGAGGAAAGGAACAAGTTTCAGAGGAGTTGAAGACAGAAGCTGAAAAAACCTTAGGACCTGCCCCTCTTGGACTGCAGCCACTCTCAGGGCTGAAAGGGTTGGGATTCTCAGGGCACCTTCAGTGTTTAAGTAAACTGTACCTAGGTTACAGGGCTTGTAGAGCTTGGAAAGATAGTTGACTATGGGAAGGGAAAAGAAAAAGTTACCCAAAGTGAAATTATGCATAAGGGCAAGCAATAGACTACGGATCTCCTGAACCAGGCTGTAGATAGTCCCTTTGTCATTTAATGATGTTCAGAAAGTTTTGGGAGCAGTGTCTGTAGCTAGAATCTGCTGCCATGAGCCTGTGGAAGCATGTGGTGTAGAACTGAGGGTTAAGGTGAGGTCTTGTATGTTCTTTTTAAGACTTTGCTTTACTTTGTTTGTATAATGTATCAACAACCATTCCCTTACATGATCATATTTATTTGCCCAGTCTTAGAGTTCTCATGGACAGGAGGACTGTGACTGAGGAGAAGATAATGTGGCTTTTGGGGGCAGCAATTTTATGAGACAAATCTGCAAAAGAGAAATTTTCAGCACAGTAACCCCAAACACAGAAGGAGAAAAGTAAAATATAGATTGAATGCTGAGTTTACTTTATTATACATAAATAAAATTATTCTCACTTTTACAAGGTACAGTACTTGATGTCGATTGGAACTTTCAAAAAGGTTAAATTAATGACCATCTTTTCATGGGAATTGTTTGCGGCAGCACAGTGAATACTGCTGCAGGGATGAAAAAAATGCACACTGTCTGTCAAAATTCTCTTGAGCCCTTTTGGAGCATGTAACTTGCATACCATGCATGGCTACATATTCAGCTTTTCCCTTGCTTTATGTTTAGGATTTTTTTTTCTTACTACAAAATAAACTTCACAGATAATGTCTCAGGGGTAAATTTTTCTTCATCAAATACTGGCTTAGTTAATACCTGTGTTTGATGACATGAAAAGAAAACCTACTGAATGTATGAAGAAAGGAATGAAAGGTCATGTCCATCATGAAGCATTGATGTTTAATGGCACTTCTCCAAAACTCATCTTAAAGACTTACAGGGAGCACTGCCCAAGGAGAGGACTAAAGAGGACTGGAGTAGACCTTCAGTCAGGCATATTATTTTTTTAAGAAAAATTTTTCATTTCTCGGTTGCAACAACGTGTTGTGTAGCATCAAGAAGGGCCATTGCCTTGGCTGTGGGAGAAGGTGGTAATCTGCTCAGGATGCTAATTTCCCTTCTTTCTCTAGAAAACCAAAGGCCACTGGCAGTTTGCACTCCTTCATTTCCAGAATCTTGTATCTTTCCCAGCTCCCTTGTCTCCTTCCCAGCTCCCTTGTCCATGGGTTATCACTAGCTCTTTTAAATAGTGTTTTTCCTTCAAGCCTGGGGAAAGGTAAGGTGAAAGGTGCAATCTTGTTTTTCTCAAAAGAGAGATCAGAAACATTTTCTCATTCTGCAAGGATGACTAGTTAACTTCCCACCATCCCTTTCCCCACCCGATGTTTTTTATATCTGCCTTGTTAAGCCTGTAGGGCTTGAAGGTACAAAATTTTCTCTACTGAATACCTCTTAATCCCTTCCTCCTCTGTGGTGGTGGTGATCTGCTCCATTAGACGAGGTGCAGCTCTTCCTCTTGCCTGCTTACACTATGCCTTCACTGAGGTGGACTTTTGTCAGAGTGGTCACCATTTGCAGAAGACAATTGATGTACTGATGTTGATGGAAAAGCTGTGTTCAGGAGGTTGAATATAAGACAGCACCTAGCTCCATAAGGAGTCAGTAACCAGGTTACCTGGTCATAAACATTCTTTGAGTCTTTGAACAAGAATTAATGACTTGTTCTTTGCTAATTATTGTGCAGATAATTATATGGTTGCCAACAAAAGATCCACTGAAACAGTGAAGGGGGAGATCACTTACTTCATGTGTCACTAAAGTCATAAATCTCTGCCAACAATGGTTTTACCTGAAATAAATCTCTGTTCAGTGAGAAGTCCCATATTTTTGAGGTAGTCTAAGAGAATAAAGGTTTATTATTTTCAAATGGTATCTGAGTTCATGCATAGGCTGGGAGGAGCTATCCACTTACCCCATGTTACAGTGAAAAAAGATTATTGATATCTTGGGTCCCTCACTATAAGAAAGACATTGAGGTGCTGGAGTGTATCTTAAGAAGGGCAGATAAACTGGTGAAGAGTCTAGAGAACAATTCCTCTAAGGATTGTCTGAGGGAACTGGAGTTGTTTAGCCTGGAGAAAAGGTGGGGAGACATTATTGCTTTCTGCAGCTACCTGAAATGGGGTTGTAGCAAGGTGGAGGCTGATCTCTTCTCCCACTTAACAAGTGATAGGATGAGAGGAAATGGTTTCAAGTTGTGCCAGGGAAGGTTTAGATTGGATATGAGGAAAAAATTCTTTACTGAAAGAGAGTTGTCAAACACTGGAACAGGCTGCCAGAGAAGCTGGTGTGTCACCACCCCTGAAGGTGTTTAAGAGATCTAGAAATGTGGTGCTTAGGGACATGATGTAGTGGTGGACTTGGCAGTGCTAGGTTAACAATTGGACTTCATCATCTAAAGGGTCTTTTCCAACCAAAACCATTCTATGTTTCTATGAGGGGACTATGAAGTGTCTCCAAAGCATAGCAGTGTGAATGTATGTGAGTCTGTTGCTATCCAACATTTAGCACAGTCTAAAATTTACCATTATAAGATGGGAGAAATTATATCCGTGTGTATATTGTTACAGTGCTAAATCTCAACAGTCAAAGCACAATTTTTTTGACCTCTTAATCTACAGGACTGTTTTCCTTTCCTAGTAACAATGTTACAGTCTGAAGAGCAGAGAGGACAGTGTTAGGAAAAAAAAGTCCAAAGAGAAAGGCCATTTAAGTTATAAGGAACCTGGGAGAGGATCTTTTGATGAGTATTTGGTGTGAGGAAACTTGGAAATGTAAAGTAAACCTAGAATCTGGAAAGGTCTCTGTGAGAGTTGGAAGACATGGAGGTTTTAGGGTAACGGTCTGTTGATACCAGGGGACAGGAGTAAATCCAGGAGAGGAATCTGAGGTGACCTTCAAGTACAAGACAAAATATTTCTTTCTTATTGCTGAGATTGCTAGTATGAATGTGGTAAAGTCAGTCAGGGTAACAGCTCTGAAGGATGTAGTCCTCTGTCCACAAGCAGAATGTAAGGTAATAGCAGTAGAAAAATGGTCTCTTTCCCCCTTTAGTATATCTCATTTGTTTTGAAGAGTCTGTATTTGTATATGCAATGATTTTCCACTTTCTGTTGTTCTTTCTTCCCTGACTTCTCCATTGAGGCAGTTGGTAAGGCTAATGACAATTTTGTAGCATGGTTAACTAGCAAATATATTGGCTTCCTATATGATACATTTTAGTTCTGCCTCTTTGCACTGGAGTTGCAATACACCTAATACACTGTCACAAATATTGATAGTAGCATACTGTGCCTCTTCTTGTTGAGGGCTTGAAGATACATTCTAATAAAATGTGTATTATACAGGGATGGGAATTTCTGGCACCCTTTAAATCAGTAGTAATAAATGTAGATATCTAACCTAAATATACTCTGTGTGTGTGTAGTTTACAACCTAAAGTCTCTGAATCTGGTCATTACTTGGAACTATGTGACCAGAGCCTCAGATGGAAATGTTATGGATTGTACAACTGACTTTGCCTACCTTTTCAGTTAATGACTGAAGGAAAAATTTGGGAAAACACTGTAGTGGCACTGCTTGGGGTGAGGCGTAGAAAAATAAGAGTGCAGCTACTCCTGCTGTTTTAAAGTCTGGAGGGTTCTTCAATTATCTTTGCTCAGGTGATCAACTTGAAAGTTGGCTAATTATATATTTGCTCCCTTCTGGTTTTGTCCATCTTGCAACTGCATTCTACCTGCTGGATCCCATAGGTACTAGTTTTGGGGTAGCAGCTGTTGGTTTTATTCTGTTTTTCTGCTTGTGAAACAGCGGGAATACAGCCTGCCTGTGACTGCATTTCAGATGACAGTTGAACAAGTGACTACTAATCAGTAGAGATGTTGCTCAAGTAACTATCCACATCTCCTTGTTTTTATTGCTTTATTTCTCACCTGTTGTCTGTGATGTTTTAAGGCAGCAAATGAGTCACTGTGTTCAGGTGAATGCCGTAGAGTATGAAAGACAATGCTTGCATTGAAGCAAAGCCAATGAAATGCATCCTGACAATGCTCAAATGGTGCTTCTCTGTATTCTTCAGTGCCATCTACTGGCACAATTATCCCTTAAACTTTCATAGGCCGAGAATATTCTCCTAATAAACACCAACTTACCAGCGTTTGTTTCTTTTTTTCTTTCATTTCAGGAGCAAGGCAAGATTGGTGTAGTCTTCAATATTGGCACAGTGGACATCTCTATAAAAGAGGATAGCACACCTGTAAATGATGGCAAATACCATGTGGTGCGCTTTACCAGGAATGGTGGCAATGCCACACTTCAGGTTGACAGCTGGCCAGTGAATGAACACTACCCAACAGGTACATACTTTTTTCTCTTTGTTTTTCTCTTTCTGCCTATCTGTATTTGAAAAAAAAATTCAACATCAATTGGGTACTACTTAAAACTTTGTTGCTTTATCTCAAAAATTATTTGATAAGCCTGGTGGCACATATTCTGTCTATTAAAAATAGGAAAAGAAAGAATGCCAGGTATGTGGTATGATGCAAATAAATCCTACTGTTTCAGCCGTCTCTAAGTGAATCCCAGTTCTACAGAATCAAAACTGATTCAACAAAAAAAACTTAGTTTTGCTACTTGTGATTTTTTTTAACTGTTTAAGGGAAGAAGGTTTTGAACAGACCTTACAAAAAGGAGAGGTGACTCTAGCCACACCCAAACATGATCTATAATAGATGCAGAGTTGATGTAGAAGATTAAGTTGCAAGTAGTTGATCAGAATTCTACTTTTAGGTTTGCAGATACAAAGATTGATACACAATCTCGCCAAAGGTATCAACTCTTAGTTGACTTTAGGACAAAATGCAGTTGCAAAATTTAGTATCTCTTTGGAAATCATCACCCAAAATCTACCAAGAATAGTGAACAAATGGCTCTTGAATCGCTATCCCGTGTTTTATCCTACCACTGGCAAATCACGACCTCTTGGTTCTGTATGTCACTATGCTAAAAGGTCAAACTCATTCCAAGTGAAAAGCTGATTGCTGTATGTGATGCTGAAAGTGCATCAGATAGCTGAGGCTTGGTGATGTGGATGGTTACAAAAGACAGGAGGAGCACAAGAGAAGAGTTTCAGTGTTAACAGCATTCTTATTCATATTATTGTCTAAGATCAAACCATCATCATCATGTTGGTTTCCAGTATTAAGTCTAAGCAATTCCCAGTTTTTCCTTTCTGGATATTTCATAACTGACTCAGGACAGAAGGAAGAATTCTGTAATAAACATGAGATAATTTGCTAGTTGTTTAGGAGTTGCCCACAAGCCACTTAACCTCAAATTATGAGAAATATCCTAATCATTTATGTAATGTTACACTAATAAATTACTCCAAAAGGATAATTTCATCTCTTCCACTCGCTCAGGGTACACAAGGAAGGTTTTAATATAAGTAATCTGTCCTGTGGTGATCTCTACCACATATTCAGCATGACTCTTTGTCAGTGTTTTGGTAATGTATATGCAGAAGAGTGTATTTTAATAAATACCCTTACTTTTGTGAAATAATTACTTTCTGAGAATGTCACAACAGACATGCTAAGTTAGATTCTAGTTCTGTTATATATTGGTTAGAGAGGGAAGCATGGCTAGGGGAAGCCCAAAGTGAGCATCTTTCTTCTGCTCCTTTCATCAATTATTTTGTGGTAAAATACCTTTGATACAGTTGTCAGCCAATTATAGTTAGTGAAAACCCCATGAATAAATTTTCTTATTCTATTACTTGCTGTAGTAAGTCCCTGGTGTAAAGAAACAACATATTCAGCTCATTACATTGGAGATTTTATTTTTTTTAAGCAAAATAAATCACACTGAGAGAATACCTCAGTACCCTCTGCTTCTGACTTGACTAAAGATATTCCTGTGTTCTCATTAGCAGACATATGGTTTTATATAATCAGCATTCATCTTATGTTCTGGGCTAATACTGAGTATATGCCGTTGTTCCCCAAGGGAAAAGGACACCTTTATATTCCAGACACTTTGTTCTTCTGTGCATATATTTCAATTTCTGGCTGTTTGTAGATTGTGAGTTTTTCAGCATGTCCCTGTGAAAATAAGGCTTGTGGGATCATACTTTGTGTGTGTGCAGGTGTATCCCTATTTTTTTCCAATTTATTTCGAACTGATTATTTAGCTGAATTTTTAAAAGTTGCAAAAGTTAAAAAAAACAAACAAACAACCAAACAACAACAAACAACAAACCTCTACATGACTAGGGAAAATAACTGAGGGAGGAGGGCAGTGTTCAGCCCTCCCAGAGGAGAGGTCTGTGGTTTGATCTCAATTCATTTAAAATGGCAGAATATCCATATAATAAAGAGATATTTTGAATGCCTCAGATTCAGGAAAAGCATCAACTAGAGAAGGCAATAACTACAGGAAACCAAACTTAAGAGTTCAATTTTCTGGAGAATTAATGGTTTAAAAGAAGACCAAACATGAGCTTTTGTAATGAATAATTTGTTGTCTTTCACAAACCAGGCTTGCACTAGTGTTTCTTATACTGAGTGCAAGATCAAAACAGTATTCACCTGAATTTCAATTCTGTAAAAAACTTTGTGGTTGTGTTGACACAGGCTAATCCAGAGTGTTTCAGCTGGAAGCTACTGGAACTGCAATTGGTTTCAACCTTGTGTAATATTAGCTAAGGAATCTTGTCTTTTTCATGTAGAGTAAGATCACTTCAATTCTGGAAATGCAGTTATTTCTAGTGTTTAAAAAATATCATATTCTTAACACATGCACATTTGGGCATGCCTTCTGCATTGTGCTACAGCCTAATGTTTGCAAATTTTGCAAACCAGCAGAAGTATCTTCATCATCACATGTGATACAATCTTCAGGCAGCAGAGCCGTGTTCTGAGTGGCATTTCCATGTTCCTCTCTGAGTTTTATTACCTGTAGAAGGATTATACATTAGACTCATAATTACTTGCTCAATGGAAAGCACAAATAAAAATAGTATATTCATTAAATGAGCAAAGAGAGTGAATATTTGCTTTCCTTAAAAATCAGTCTTCAGTTAAATTGAAATTAAATGAAACTAGCCCAATGGGACTGAAAGATTCCAAAGCTGCATTTTTGCTACTTCATATAAAAGACAAGGAAGTGGAAGGAAAATTGAAAAGCAACAAACTTACATTGCATGCGCTGACATTTTGGTTTTTATAGCATCCAATTACATCTCAGTCACCTGCAACATGAGCTTTATGCTTTCTTGTGAGGAAAATGGTTAGAGAGAAATTGTAAAGGAGGGAATTAAGCTGGAGCTGAGGTTGGCAACGCTTTGAGACTGAAATAATCCAAATCATTAGGGATGATCTCTCACTGTTTGTACTATTCCAGCCCTGCCAGACTTTCTCTTACTGCACAGTAAGACTCTCAACAGTGGCCTGGTGAAGGTATTTGAGACAAAGCTCCTGGGAGCTGAGTGATTGCAAATAGCAGCTTTAGCACTGGGACTGCTATGTACAATTCAGCTGTTGTGATTTAGTTCAGCCAAAACCATTGAGCCATTTATGATTTATTTACATTAGTTTTGGCCCTTTCCCCTCTCCCTCAAGTGCACAATAAGGAGAGCTTTTTTCATGGGCTGTATTGATAGCCAATTCCTTGATGCTTAATTCTTGAAGTTGATCATCACAACATATTTCTCAGTCAGGATATACACCTTTTGCTAAAAAATAGTTTTTGATATCTGTGCTTGAAAGCACACTTATCCATGACTGTCTTCCTTCTGTTGTTTCACATGCCTTCACTCTTTGCTCTACATCACAGATAACAGATTGTACTTGTTCACTGTTATTTTCTTGCTTTTATGTTCTTTCTAAAAGCCTTCCCTAGATCTAAACTAATATTTTTAAGGAGTAATTTTGAACCAAGCGTAGGTTAGATAGGAAAGCTACTTCAGGCAGAGGAAGCCTCTGATTTTTCTGTTTCAGATTACAGTAAACCCATTGAATTTGAGGCATTCTACAGTAGGATGGAATTACTTCAATTAAGAAGCCGGAGGTTGGGAAGCAGTCAACCATTCTCAGAAGGGTTAAAAACAAATCTTCTGTCTTGACACAGATCCAGTATATCTCATTCCCTACTCTTTCATTATTTCTTAAAAAGAGTATTTTTTTTTTTCTCTTAAACTGTCTTCGCTTGCAAAGAAATACTTGTATGTTGCCAGTTTTGTAGTATACATTGAAAGTAGAAAAAGAAACAAAACAAGATGAAGAGAAGGTGTAAAGCAAGAGTATCAGTGCACTAAAATAAAGTTTAATTGGAGCTATATTATAAAGCAGAAAATTCAAGGAAGGTAGGCTAGAGGCAGGAAGAGGTTGTAATTTAAATAAAAACACGATCTAGCAAGAGAACGTAACTTGGATTTTATTCCTGCATTTTAAAAATAAGAAACAGGACAGCATTAAACTACTGGAACTAATTAGTTCATCCACTCAATAGAGATTTTATATTTTTCCCCTTTATCATTGTCATGAGTGATCTCTCAGCCTTCTTTTAGGATTTTCTGCCCTTTCAAATGACATTAATTTGCAGTTATGTTAGTACTGAATAAAAGAAAAATGGTTTCACCCTTTGTGCCCCTACTTCATTCTCTCTCAAGTACACATTTGTGGAGAAGTTGGATCTTAGGAAGATGGACAGTAGCTCTTGACAGCAGAACTCTTTGGATTTTGTGACTGCTCTGGTAAGTACCATGGTCCAAAAAATTTGTATCAATAAAATAAAATTTTAAAAAAATAATAAAAAAAAGTTGATTCTGAGACCCTCAGTTTGGTGCTGGGGTTTTCCTTCAGTCCATAAGTCTGATTGTCCCTGAACAGTTGGGGCATATAGTCTGGTTTAATTTCATTTGAAAGGAATCCAGTTTGTATTCCTTGGTAGCATTTCAGTATGTGAACCAGAGTGTAGTAAGTGGAGAGAGCTGGGAGGTACACCTCAAAGGTATGCTTCTGCTTCAAACCAAAATGCTGATGTAGGTAGATCATACCATAATATACAGCTGGAGCTGGACAGAGACACTCATTCTGTCTTTATTCCTTCCAATAGTCAAGTTGCTTAAATAATCAAATTTCAGTTTTCTACTCTTGTCATGTTCTGTCCAGCTGGATCACTTTACCAATGGTGACGGGATCATTCAGGACACAGGGAAAAATTAGTTCCTTTATCAGCAGGGCTGGTTTATGCCAGTGTAATGTTTGAACTGAACTACCTGTTTAGAAGTCTATTTCAGAGAAAGTAATTCTTTCTCACCTGCCATTGCCTGAAGGAAAAGGCCCTGCAGAAGCACAGATTAAAGTGATAATGGCCTAGATTGTCCTACCTATCTAAAATGAGAAAGGCATGAAGTCTCTCAGGCTACAATATATTTTTCATTTACTTGGTGAAAAGATCTGAAATTGCTTAGTAAGTACCAGGCAGGTGATGTGAGACAGATTAAATTATACACAACTTTTATATATTATAGATTCAATAGATACTATATGTCTCATCTGTTTTGACTGTAGAGAAGGAATTATGGTGGTGGAAAGCTGAAATATTTAAGTTGGTCTTCCTCTTTTGATACAATTGAATGATACACATGGTCTCAGTTTACCCTTCTTTTACTAAAAATCTTCTGTGACTAAAAGGATACAAATCGGATACTTAAACAAACTGCTGAATATTTCCCAGACTGATGATGCTAACTCTAGCTGGCTTGTGTGGTCTTTTGCTTAGAGTATTTTTTGCAGCCTAGTAAGATTCAAAAGATGTAAATATTTTTATTTTTTTTTCTTCCCTTTAATACCCTCCCAAAATTATTGTGGCAGTTCTAAAACTGCAGTAATACAGGAAACTGAACAGAAAAGTCAGCATCAGGGATTTTACAGGGTTTTTGTGGTGGGAGAAATGGAGCACAGAGCTGTTTCGAAAAGAGGGGACTGAACTGCAAATATGGAATAGAAAGGACATTTAGTAATTAAGGAAACTGAAGCTAGTTTAATGACACCTCATAACCCATAATAAGTCCTGTTGTAAGTTTCTGTGGAAAACAAGTTCCAGCTGTCTTTAAATGGAGTGTGAGTACTGAGTATCTCTAAAAATGGTTATACCCATCTCTACAAATCAAAATCCCTAAGCTCTACACTATTGTTACGACTGAACTAGACCTCATAGTCTGCTTTCAAACAGGTAATTTCATGTCCTGCTTAAACCATTTATCACCTCTGCCTTGATATTTTCAAGCTCTGTCCACAAGTGGCCTGCCTGATCTTTTTGTTCAATTAAGTCCATTTCCCACCTCATCCCCCTACTGGAAGTACTTTGAGGAGTGTGTAGTTTCTTTTATTTTCTTTTCTCTTTGGTTTTATTTAGTTTTTATCAGCAACATTTTCTCTCTCCCTCTGTGATTTCCCAGCCATGAGATAAATAGCCTTGTATCTTACAAGCTAAATACAATTACTGCTATCAAAACTGGAGTCTTTCCCTCCCTGTAAATGTCTCTTGGAAGCTGATAAGCTGTTCAAGGCGAACTGCAGGCTTCTGCCTAATCCTGAGATTAAACATAACCACCCAGAAGACAGCAAGAGATAATTGGGGGGTGTTGGAGGTAGGCAGGCAGGAGAGGAAGAGAGGAGGAGAAAGCAAGATCCTCTCCTGAGATATTAAGAGGGCATACACAAGGCTCAAGGTTATTTGTAAAGGAATTACAAAAAACATACAAGAGCTTGTTATGATGAGGTATTTCCTCAGATAATTCAGTCGTTGTTGTAGTTGTTAAAGATAAAATTTTACAGGGATTTGTTTAATGTAAAGCATAGAGGGGAGCTGTAGAAAGCAGATCCCAGGCATGACTGCTGATATTTATATATTAGTCCCCATCTTGTCCTTGAAACAGGAGGTATCACAAGGTTGCATCCAGATTCTTCGTGCATGCTGGCTTGGATTCATCTCACTGGCTTTATGCTGAATATGAGGAGACAGTAGATTTCCTAAGAGCAAGTAAGGGGACTAAGCCAGCTTTTCTGTGCTGTGTTTTGCTACCTGCTAACCATCTGAATGAGGGTAACTTAACTGTTTGTGAAACACAGCTAACAGTAATCTTCAGGAAATACGGGTGCCTTAATTATGGAGGAATAGTGTGTTATACCTGTAGTAATCTTTGATTATAATCAAGGCAGGATTACTGAAGTCAGTCTTTATGAATCAGTCTAATACAGTGGAAAAAATCAGCCTCACTTCTGGAAATATAAGATCTTCTTTGATTTTTTTCAGTGACATTTTCATTTTTGTGTCTGTGATTTTTTATTTTAAGGTTTTGTTTTTCTGAAAGCTTGTCTGTGTTTTTTAACTGTTAACATTGGCCTAATGTGGGATATTACCTCTCGCAACTTTGCTTTATTTATTTTATAATGTATTATCCAAGGAGAATATAAGTTTGGATGATCTAATAGTAGTATCACTGGAGGATTTGAGAGAAGACTACATATCCTTTCTTCAGCTGACATGTGCTCTGAAACTGGAACTAATATGCAGTGTTGTGATTATTAGTTCTCATGAGGCCAGTAATGCAGGGACTAATGCTGATTGAAACATTAACAAGGAAAACTCAAAAGCAGACCTAACTGGGATGTATGAGTCTTTGCTTGCAACAACTTTTTCCTTTCTAACTGTAGTTGTCCCTTCCCAGTACCCCTACACTGCTTAAGTTGTACTATGATTTCCAAATTTTTGGTAGCTGACCTTTATTAGAGGAAATAATTTGTTCTCTGTGCTTTTCAGAGCTTGGCTTCTTCTCCCCCAGACTTCCTCTGTCTCTTCCATAGTGATTTTGAGATCTAGTCTTTCCACCAACAGTGGTTTCTGCCTTCTTGTGCCCTTTTGGCTCTCCATTCCCTCCTTCAAACTTGAGGCTGTAATGATCTCCTCTTCATCACTACTGAAATGAAAGTAATAGTGAAAAGCTTGGCTGATGTTGTCTCCATGAAGAGATACATGGGTCTTGAATTTGACTAATTGGAGTTATTAATCAGTCCAGTCGCTTGATGTGCAAGCTGGAGCAATTTCTTTGCCAGATCCCACTGTGTCTTAGTGCTTTCCTATCTAAATGCCCTTGTGAGTGGGTAATGAGTTAGGAACAAGAGCACTGAATTTTTATTAGCCCTGTGGGCTGAATGTGATCCCCAGGGTTCTTTGTCATATACTTGTTTGTGGGTTTTGATTTTTCATTTGTACTCATTTTGTGGGACTTGAATGAGCTTTCAGATGCTTCCTATCAGCATGAATTGGAGATGGCATGTAAAGTGCCTTTGACAGATTTGCTGCATTTCATAATGTGCCTAAAACATATAAAAAGACAGGGTTAATAAAACAACATTGGAGAAGCATATTTTGAAGGCAGTTCTGTGACATATGTTGAAAGATCTGCCAAGAGGAATGATTAAAATATGACAAGTTGATGAAATCAAGAGTTGATTGTAGCTTCTCACTGCAGGGCCGTAACATCTATAATATATTTACAAGGTTGGAAAACAGATAAATATGGCTGCATGATATGAACGCTAAGTTTTGGTTCTCTGTAGCCACTGAGAGATAAATCTACACACATAAAGTCACCAACAGACAAACATACTTTGGAATTTGTGCAAATATACTCATGTTAATGCATGTTAATTCATGTGTGCCCATACAGGATCATGGGATAGTATCTGACATGACAAATAAGTTACGTAAATGTTGTCCATGTATTCACAATTCAACTTCTGTGTACTTCATGTTTTGCTTTTCTACTTCCCATGGATGATGCTGTGATTCATTTCCTCTTTGCCCCTATGCTGAAACATGGAAGTGTAGTAGGACTTGTCAGTATTCTTAATTCTGTCTTTACACTTAGAGGAGAGGAAAGACAGAGAGAAAAGGAACAAAGTGACTATACTGTGACTTCTAGTACTCATTCTTCCTGTTGAAGTTTCATTTTTAAAAATTGAGCCAGGCTCATAAAACATGCTGCACTCTACACGAATTGCAGTCTTACCTTCACCAAATACCTGAAGCCCAGGTGAATGGTGGTCTATCAAGCACTGCTATTTCAGTCAGCTTGGCATTAAGAAAGGAGATGCACTGATTTCTTTATGAAGACATGAAAGATAACCAGGCAGAACAAACAGTACAGCATTGTTTAGCAGCAGTAGGATTGCAAGAAGTATAAGGAAGGGTACATACAGAATAGTATCTCTGCGCAAATAACCATGACTGCCTAATTCCCACCTAGGATCCCACAGATAGTCCTTGAGCTGTAGGAAACAGGAGAAGGAATAAGAAGCATTTTTATGTAGTAGTGTCTATTATTGCTACATGACAGTTACAGAAGAGGTTTCAACATGCAAATACATGCCACAGAGGTAATACTAGTTTTAATGTAAACAGAATATTTTCTCTTATTTATACCCTGGATAAAGAAAATACTATCAGAAATAACTGACAATATGAGGAAAACATTTTCAGTGCTATCTGAAATAACAAGTTATGTATTATATTGCTGCATGCTGTTAGTAGCATTAGTGTATCATCAATTTTACATCTTCCTGAATCAGACTATGGGTCAAATATGTCAAAACTACAGGCAAATACTACATAAATCAGAAGAAAAATTGCTTTAATGGTCAAAATTGCACTTCTGTCCAATGGTCCTGGATTTGGGATGGTTTCTATTCTATCCTTCCCTAGCCCATTTGTCCATCTAATCAGCTTCTTGAGCCGGAGAGCCACCAAGTGTCTAATACTTCAGTGAATTACAGTAACCTACCATGGCAACAAGAAATACATGCCCTAAAAGATTTCCTTCTACTGAAAGTTAGCCTAGTATTATGCTGTCTTTGTGACCTGAAATATGAGGTCACATAAACTGTATGTCTACACTCATTACATTTGTACTACTGTCTTGGAAAGTAAATGTTTTCTTTTTCCCCCTCATTAATTTATCCAGGGAGACTAGAAATACTCCAACTTCCTCTCCATCTGTAATTTAATAGAAGTTACTCTCCTGTATTGTGACAAAATAAGAATGAGTCGCAACTCTAACTTTTCTCCGTTTCTCCGATTCTTTTTCCACTGATTATTTTGATTCTCAAAACTCAGTTATTTTCTCTTAGCTTAGTCCTGCAGATGAGTATTCTTTGTAAGATAAATTCTTGACACACAGAGGGAAAGCTCATTAAAAGTCATATTGACCTTTGACACTGGTTGTATGCTGTGTAGTATAACTGAGGAGATTAACTTGACAGTTCCCCAGTCCTAGGCTTGCTCTATGTCAGAATGGTGACTTAAAGTATGCCAAGCTATAGTATCCATAGGGAATTGCTGCATCTTTCTGCCTAGTTGTTCTCACCTGTCTTCCATTTGAAATAATAGCTCTGGGCCAAGGGATTTCCCTAAATATTTGTGTTACATTCTTACACTCACTACAGCACTTTGAGTCCCTGTCCCTGAGATACTATGGTGCAAAAGGAGTATTGCATTGCATTCATCCAGTGCAATCTAGGCATTGGATTTTTTCCTTGTGTCTCTGACATTCAACATACTTCTTGCTGAAATCATCACCATGCCATTTTCCAGGTGCTGTAATAAATACTGAGAGATGTAGGTATATTCTGATAGCTTGGTCTTGCTAACAATTCCAGGCTAAAGTATACAGCTGTTTGTGTAACCATGATTATTCTGTCTGGAAGCCTAGATATTATGAGCTGTTCTCATCTGTTTGTGTCCACTGGTCCATGACTGAATGGATGCCCAGGTACCACACATAAACAGTATCATCAAAAATTTCTTATAAATTTCTCCTTTGCTGGAGTAAGATGAATTATTATTGGATCCATCATCTGATGATCTATATATGTAATGTAGCTGCATAATGTAGTGCAGAGAAAGATGGAGAAATATTTTTTAAATGGAGAATAGGGCTAAATAAGATTACTGGAAAGTAAGAATCCTGCTAGACAGAAGAGTGCAGTGAACTTCCAGACATTAATATAGTTACATTTCTCTCCTGGGTTAGTTCTATTTCAGTTTTCCTGGTTAAATTGAGTTGTTATAAAATATTCTCTTTCTTCTCTCCCTCTGTCGCCATCTCTCTCTTACACCCACACACGCAATAAGAGTGAGCAAACATCTGGCCTAAGGGATCAGAGGCTTGAACAACAACTTTGTGGTTTTCTGATCTTATTGCCTGCAGAAGGAACAGTGCCAGCTGTAATCCCAGGTTGACACAGCTGACATGCAGTAACAGAAGGGGCCACACATCCACATCAGCCTTCTCTCTGCTCATGAAAAGGCACTGGAAAGCACAAAGTCATTGAAATCCAATGCTGTGGACTGAAGCAGACCAACTGTGTGAAAGGATGGAAAGAAATGAAAGAGGCCAGTCATGGAACTGGGAGTCAGAAATTCTTGAGCCCCAGCCTTGGCTTTATGTATGCCATACCCTGTGGTCTTGGGCAATGCTTTTACCACTCTGTGGCTCAGTTTCCCAATCAGTAGAGTTGGGGATAAAGCCCCAATTTGCATTATCTTCAGGACTTAAATAGAAAATATTCTTCAATTCACTGAGTATGAAAACCTTTCTGGGTCAGTGAACCAGAACCAGTCTTTGATATTTGCTGAGTATCTAGAACACCCTAGAGACTGAGAACTCCTTTGTTAGACTAGCAAAATCTTTTATATTTTTTTTCTTAAGCCCCACAAATTCAAAGTCAATGAGATTCATGCTGCATATCAGTCTGTCATGTGCAGACTGAGTTATATTTTGCCCCTTCAATATTTAGCACTCCCATAGAAATTGTTAAAACTCAGGTCACTTCCAAGAAAAAAATTGATTTCAAATGTTGTAATAAGGAAAATGTATCCACAGAAACTACAAGTTCCTTTTCCCATGGCTCTACCTTCCTTCTTGTACAGTGTTATTCAGTGATGGGTTTTTTTTCACTGTCTGGATGTTTTCTGTTCTTCTAGTTCATGGCTTGGCTTTGTCAATTACACTTGTCTTTGAGAATGCTTACTGGCTCACTACAGGGTCCTGAAGGTCCCTTTTCTAGGCTGATGCAAACAGAATTATTGATTTTAAGAGGAGGCAGAGATCACTGATTTGTAGCAGTTACAGATGGGAAAAGCCTGTTTGGTCTCATTTATTCCATTCTATAATCTGTTGATATTTCCCCACCACTTTTTCAAGTAAAATTTTAAATCATTCAATAATTGCCTTGAGCAGACTGTAGCACCTTCTCACATGTAAATCTGGATAGGAAGTTCTTCTTAATAAACTTCCTCTTTCATCAGTTTCTTATTTGTTTTTAGTTATTTCCTGACACCCGCACCGGGGAACAGAATTACAGAATCACAGAATTGTTCTAGTTGGAATAGATCTTTCAGATCACTCAGTTCAGCTATAACCTTACTCTACTAAGTCCAGTGCTGAAACCATGTTCCTAAACACCTCTGGGGATGGTGATTCAACCACATCTTTGGGCAGCCTGTTCCAATGTTTTATTACGCTTTTATTGAAGAAATTTATTCTAATATCCAATCTAAACCTCCCCTGATGCAACTTGGGACCATTTCCTCTTGTCCTCTCAATTGTTAGTAGGGAGAAGAGACCGACCCCCACCTTGTTACAGCTTCCTTTCAGGTAGTTGTAGAGAGCGAGAAGGTCTCCCCTTAGCCTCCTTTTCTCTAGGATAAACAACCCCAGTACCCTCAGACACTCCTCATAAGACTTGTACGCTAGACCCTTCGGCTTTATTGCCCTTCTCTGCACTCGCTTCAGCATCTCAGTGCCTTTCTTCTAGTGCAGGCCCTAAAAACTGATCACCACTTGTGACTGGCCATCAGCTGGATTTAATTCCATTCACCACAACTCTTTGGTGTCCTTCCATCCAGCCAGCTTGTTACCCAGCAAAGTGAACAACTGGTCTAAGCTACTTGCTCCAGGAGAATGCTGTAGGAAGCAATGTTAAAGGCTTTACTAAGGTCCAGGTAAACTACATTCACATCCTTTCCCTCAATGCAACTTGGGACCATTTCCTCTTGTCCTCTCAATTGTTAGTAGGGAGAAGAGACCGACCCCCACCTTGTTACAGCTTCCTTTCAGGTAGTTGTAGAGAGCGAGAAGGTCTCCCCTTAGCCTCCTTTTCTCTAGGATAAACAACCCCAGTACCCTCAGACACTCCTCATAAGACTTGTACGCTAGACCCTTCGGCTTTATTGCCCTTCTCTGCACTCGCTTCAGCATCTCAGTGCCTTTCTTCTAGTGCAGGCCCTAAAAACTGATCACCACTTGTGACTGGCCATCAGCTGGATTTAATTCCATTCACCACAACTCTTTGGTGTCCTTCCATCCAGCCAGCTTGTTACCCAGCAAAGTGAACAACTGGTCTAAGCTACTTGCTCCAGGAGAATGCTGTAGGAAGCAATGTTAAAGGCTTTACTAAGGTCCAGGTAAACTACATTCACATCCTTTCCCTCATTGAGTAAACAGGTCACCTTGTCATAGAAGGAGATTAGGTTTTTCAGGCAGGATCTGCTTTTCATGAACTTTCATGAACATTCATTTCCCACAGTCTTATTGCAAAGAGAAGTCCTAATTCCTAATTGGCTGTTATCAGGCACTTCCATGGAAACTAACCAACTAGAACTTGCCCCCTTCAACAGGATTTTCTCCTTTCTATTACTTGTAACTGATGATCTTTCTAATCCATATTGGTAGCATTTGATTAAATGTTTTCTAGACATTAGTCTCTTCAATGTTACTGACTGAGCAGCCTCCCTGTGCTCAGCAGTGTATTCATGGCAAAGAACTATCTGCTTTCTCTATTTGTTGTATATTCAGTTCTCCATATTACCTCTCCGATAATACATGCACGGGGAAATGAGATCCAGAAACATCTGGAAGTTTCTGGTGGAGCCAACCCAGCTCCTGCTTGAAGAGAGTTGATTACTGCATAGATACCAGAGTGCCCACTGGCACCTTCCAACATGGACTCTTGGTTTCGGTGTAATGCCAGATAAACATAAAGTGGAACCCTTCTTGAATGGGGAGAACAGTGCATTGAGCCCCAAATGGTTCTACAGGAGTTGGTGATCTTTCTAGTCCTACCTCCATATTGGCTGTGTGAGACCTTACCCAAGTGCTCTTGTTTGCAGGGGTGTGATAGTGAGCTGCTGACTCTTTACAAAGCAGGCTTAAGGCCACAGGTTTTCTTACCTTACATTCTGCATCATGCAATTGTTCTGTTTTCAGTCTCATATTGGTCCTGGAAGCAAAAAAAAAGCTACATTCATGTAGTTCCAGTGCCTAAACAAATACTTGTAAACTAGATCCAGTGTTTCTCTGCCCTGGTTTCATATAATCCAAAAAACAAATAAGCAACCTCCAGATAAATGTAATTTAATAAAACTTAAAGTGTCAGTACAAATAAAGTGCTTTTGACATTTGATCATTGCTGTTTGTCCTCACTGGGCTATATACAATTGATCCTGACCTTTCCCAAGGGAATTGAAGAAGTGGGATATGGGGACAGTAGCAGTGGATTTTATTCTGATCTCTGTTTCATAACTTTTCCTGCAAAATTAAATTCTTTCTTCTGTGCAATGGGAAGATCAATATGTAGTTTCAGTTGTTCTTTAATAGTCACTTTAGCCTTGGCTGCCTGATACGAGTCTGAATTTGAACCTGGTCAGTGAAAAAACAGTAATTTACACATTATTATTGAAAATACCTCAAAGATTTGGTATTGTGGACACCCAAAATATTTCATATTTGTAAAAAACTGTAACTGGTAACTGCTTTCTCTATACTATACACTAGTTCACTTTTCTAACATAAATTCAAAGAGAACTAAACCAGATTGCTTTCATCTCATACCCATGGCCTCAGCTTCTATAGGAATGAAATGATTCAGTATAATCTTCTCACATAAAATAAGACCTGAGTCTCTTTTTCACAAGACTTTTTTTTTTTTTTTCTTCACATTTGAAGAAGTTTTATTAACATTCTTCCACACTTGCTAGTCTTAGTTTTCATTTTGTTTGGTTCCTGTTGTACTTCTGTGTTAGATTATCAGAAGTAAGGCACTCATTTTCTCAGTCACCCAAGACGGGATTGAAAGATTAATCTAAAGGATGTTGAAATGTTACTGATCTTGTCCTGGGGCAGAGGGGTGAGTTAGATGACTTCTCACAGTCTTCCTTAATCTTGATGTCACTTTGCCCCGTGTTAGCTGCACCTTCTGGATAGATATTCATACTCTAATCTCCTAATTTGCCTTGGAATTTCCCAGTTATTTTGGTTCTGCTTTGCTTTGAATTACCACAGTACATTTTTCAGGCTAAAAAAGAAAAGATGAAATGGGGAGTGGCAGCAGCGAAGAAGGTTTTGGTTGAGGCAGTAGAAACCTAGAAGCAACTCCAGTTACCTGAGTAACTTTTGCTGTTGTAGTCTTGTTTCGTAATTCTCTCTTATATTTTTAGTACTTATGTTACTGAGACCTCACTGTCTTTTGTCATGAGGGCAGTGAGCTGAGGAGAGTTGCAGTGTGAAGGTCAGCTTTTAACTCCAGTCCACAGTGAGATAAACGGAAGGAAAGGTGTGTCTTCCAGCAAACAATGCTACCAGAGGAAACTGAAGATAAAGTCAAGGGCATCCAGGACTAAGAGGAAAACAAGGGCATGAAATAAAATGAGAATTCAGTAGCAAAAGATACAACTTTATTGAACATTGCAGACTGAATACAAAATGTGAACAAATTATGTCTATACTTCATAATAATTAGAACAAAATATGTACTTAAGGAAATGTGAAAATGGGACACACAAAAAAAGTTTTTTAGTGCAGCTGACTGGTGACGGAAGTTGTTAAAGAGGTTCAGTGTGGGCTATTCACAAGCATACTTCTGAAACTTTTGTACCCTATATTAGTTATTAAGGGAAAATAGTAGCTCTTTCATTATGTCTCCTTTCCCAAGACACACGGCATCACCTCCAGAGTTTTGGGACTGAATTGAACTGAGTCAATTTATGTTAGTGGGGATTTAGCCTTCAAAAGTAAACGTTTCAGGCTGTAGCAGGCTATCATGCCTCATTCCTATACTGATGTCAAGTGTATGTAAATCTTAGTGAGAATATGTGTATCCATAAAAACTCAAAGGGAGATGACATTAAAGGCTGCTGGGTGAAGTGAAACATCAAACACTAACTGCTTACTAGCCCTTCTACGGAAACTCCATCTACAGTAAGGGAAATAGAGATGGAATTAGTTTAAACCTTGAGCACTGCTATCAAATTGTTTTCTTAAATCATTAGTATCACCATCTCCCCTTTCATTTAATGACTGCTCATAAGGTAAAATGTCACATTCTTTTTTGAGGCTTAGAAGCAATGAAGAAAATGTTGCTGCTATAGCGTCTCTTCATAAAACAGCTTTTGGCATTAATTTAGGACAGATGAATGTTTTCTTATGGCATTCTTTTTAGCATCTTCACAAGACTTGACAACACATCAGGTTGGATTAATATTCCATCTGGAAGCGAGTACTTTCTTTCTGCTCAGTGCAATTTGCGGGAACCTTTCTGCTTTCCTCTTCCACACCAAAGAGGCAGTAAATCACCATGATTGGTATCTAGGTCAAGAAGTAACATTTTTCAGAACTTCAGTTGCTCTTTTACTTTCTTTGGCTTAAGAATCCATTTTGGCTTAGAAATGAGCTTAACGCAATAAATATTATTTGTTTTCTTAAAGGAACACTGAGCAGAAAAGCAAAGCATCATCCAACATTGTAAGGATTTTGGAAGAAAATCTGTTATGTCCATGAGCAAATTTAAGCTGTCTCCCCCTGGACTGTTATAGTGTATCAAAAGCGTTTTCTGTGGGAACTGGTAATAGTGATTAGCACAAGCAAATTGTTTTGATTTTTTTTTACCATTTTAGTTTGATCTAACTTGAAGATTATCAAGTGCTAAAGCTAGAAGTAAATCTGATCTATTTATCTGTATAGTGTGGAGTGTGGATACAGAAGGCTCAAGAACAAAGACAGGCAGCTGATCATATTCAACGAGCAGGCTCTGATTTTTGTGATAGAATTTGCAGGTTTTCTTGGATGAAAGTGGGACAAACAGAAATACAGAGCTCATCTGCCAGATTCCTCTCTAAAATACCTAGTCCTCAGTAATTTCTATGTTTTTGAAATATTTTTAATATTCAGGTTAAATAAGTTTGAGGGATCTAGATGATCTCAAAATGTTGCCATTAAAATCTTTAAGGTCATAACAGCCTGGATGCTTCTCAGTTTGTTGGGAAACTGGCATCTATGTGATGCTTAGGAGATGAAGTATTTCTGCTAATTGTACATATGAATACTAAATTGAGTCAAAGACTTGTTTTATCCAGTCTTCATGGAGCTGGATTTGGTTGTGCTCTAGAATTTTGCATGAGAAAGGAGAAAAAATAGATGAGGGAATGCATTTGCTTTTGGAAAGAAGCTAAAGTAGTAAATCACAAGTAGCAAAACTAATCAACTCTACTATAAGAAATTATATCCTGCAGACCTTTGAGACCCACATTTATTCTGAATGCGAAAAGAACTATGGGATTATGCATATTTTCTTAAGTAAATTTAAATGGCTGTCTTTATCCTGTGTATTCTTTTCTGAAGTGTAGCCATGAATCAGAGCTGGACTCAAAGAAAAAAAAAGAAAGGGATGATCTAGATTAGTTGCATGAAGGGATGGTTTTAACATGAGCATCATTCAGCTCTAGAAAGGGACGATGTTGTATTCACAATGTCACAAAAGGCATATTATTGGAAAATTTCTATGTATGAAGATGGACAAGAATCTCCCTTAATCACATCATGGCTCAGTTGTCAGAGGTGTGATGAGCTTACTTCATATTGAACTTAAGTTACTTCTTGTTGCAAACCATAGTATTTCCTTTTTGAACTCTCATATCAAATGCTGTGTTTATTTTTTTTTGAGCACAACTCAAAGTCAATATTAATTTGATAATTGTATGGGTTTATTGATATTTAATGACTATCCCAAGTGCTTAACAATGGAAAACTTGTTCTTTAACTCAGTGTTGTAACTGGGTGTTATCAGCGGACACATTCTCATGCACATGTTTTAAAATCATTCTTGCTAATTTCTGAAATAAAATTTAAAAACAAAGCAAAAATAATAGATCACGTAATAATGTTGCAATTTAAACCTATTTTAATTTTCTAATGTTCTTCAATCTTTCATAGCTTTTAAAGGTATGATTTTCACATATATTTTAATCTTGCTGAATATATATGCCTAATAATAATAATAACATTAAATTAAACATGATTTAAAAAAAAAAAAGTCATTAAAGATGTGGTGGGGAATAGTTGTAATTTCTGGCTTTCTTGAAGGTCTAGGACTGTATTATAAGAAATCAATTTTCTTCTGTTGTGGTTTCTTTCATTGTCCCACTTCATTTTTACCTTAGTCTTTCTGGACTTTTCTTGTCAGATCCCCTTCTTTTTAGAATTTTCAATCCACTATATTTTTTCCTTTCTACAGTCAGCCCTCCACACAGAGGAAGAAGCTCTCCATCCATGAACTGTGGATCATTCTTTATTCTAAAAAAGATCTTATTGCAGCCTGTAAAAGGTAGTTTAGTACATACCAAATTAAGCCAGTGGAGTTTTTTGTTCAAAGTAAAGTGTCTTACAGAATTGCTTTGTCCTTATAGGGAATGTTAGAAATTTTTTGGCCCTATGGAAAATATAATTGCCCATCAACACCAAGATTTGAATACGCTCATCTAACCAGAAGTCCTTAGTCAGAGCATAAAGTGGGGAATCACGTCCATTTCTACTGAAGCTATATTTCTATATCATATGCAATGTTGATTTAGTAGCAGGCTCTCTATTAATGTTCCAGTCTGGCTTGACAGAGAAATTTAGGGCTTTACATCCCATTGAAATACCTCCTGAGTTTCTTTCAGGACCTATTACTCCTGTCTTACACAGAGAAAATTGGCACACTACAACAGACAAAAAATATCCTAAAGGAGATGCAGAATTTCTGTGATTGCATTTGAGATTTAGCTGGTTTGGTGAAGAGGAGCGTGGGTTACTGTGTTGAGAAAAGGTCTAATGGATAAACAGAATGCCCTGTTAACTGATCTTAAAACATAAATTAGTTTTATAGTGAGCTTAACTTACTTTTGTTTCTGTTTTCCCAAAACCAGCAGCTCTGCTTCCCTGTGCTGTGAGTGTAAACTTCCCTAGACTTAAACAAATGGGAGAACTTGCAGGAAAGGGACCTTTCTTAACCTTTTAGTTTTAGAAACCTGTTTTACCTGTTGCCTCAAATAAGCAGCAAGGCTCACAAATGTTCATCATAATAGCTGGAGATATTAACCTAAAACCAAATTGCTGAAGCATGGACCTTTGTTCTGGTGCAAGCAGGAGCAGTTTATTCCAGGCAAAAATCCACTAGTGTTAGTACTTAATCTCTTTTACACTCTAATACTTGTCCTTGCTAAACATTCTTTTTTTCTCTGCTATGTTGCATGTGCTTAGCTGACCAGTCAGTTCCCTGTCCACGCAGTGTCCAGGGGAAGGTAACACAGTTTACCTATTCATTGTCATTTAGAAAATAAATCTAAATAAGTATCCACCCATTATTATGTTAAGTCCATCACTTTATCAGGGATTCTTCTTATCCTGTATTCCTTTTATCAGCCTTAGAGACAGAAGACATTCCTTGTCTCAGTTGAATGGCTTCTTTCTTCTTCAAGGACTCTTGTAGTCTATCCCTAAAACTACAGATAAACTTATACAAAAGACGTTCCCAACTAATTAGCAACAAGTTTAAGTGATAGATTTACAGCTTGCAGCTGGCCTCTTCTATTAGCTTAACCCCTTAATGACTCTCCACAGTTTTTCTTACAGCTGGATTTAGAGATACAGGTGGTGATTTTTACAAATACCCTTAAGATTAGGTCCGTGCTTTATTACATGTGATTCTTGTGGGATTACAACTGGTGTGTCAGTATAATGAGTCTCACCTGTTCCAGAAAGTCAGCAATAACAAGACAATGCTGGAGAGGATACCTGCGGCCAGCAGGTACCTCATACAGACTGGCAGCACTTATGAGCAACAGTTGCATAGTAAGGATTATTGATCATGTGACATTTACCAGTCCTATTGTTTGCAGTATGAAAGTGTCTGCTGTTGACTGGTTGGAGCATCTTCCTAACAGTTAGTCATATCTATTTTCTTCCTTGATGTGTCTTTACGTTGAAAAAAAATCCAGCATCTCTTTCAGAAAGTCAAATAAATATGAAGCCATGGTAGGTCATTATTATAGCAATACTAAAAATTGTGCAGAGCAGTTGCTGATTCTTGGACTAACATTTATAAAAAATATAAATGCAGCACTACTGATGTACTAAACTTCTGGTTATGGGAGCATTACTTCAGTAAGCTGGGGCCTTACTCCAGTTTTCTACAATGTTATAAAGAAGTTTGTAAAAGATGCACTCTTTTTATACCTATCTGACTGAAGAGCTTTTATAGAAACAATACATGAAGCAAAAACTAGAATAAGTCAGAGTGACTGTAGATGAAGAAAATGGAAAAGCAGAATTATGGCACTTGTTTACTGTCAACTCATAATGTTCTAAAACTGAGCTGCTCCTTTCTACTAAAGATTGGCCCAATCCATCTGACCTGTTCAATTTTTCAGTAACCATTGAATTTGGACAAAGACTTTATGTGAATTGTAGTCCTCTCAGAGGTCTACAGATAAGATAAGAGCTTTCTTCCAAAACACACTTTACTGGATAATTCTATTGCCCATCAACATGGAACAAAGGAACTGCACTTGCCAGAATTTACATCTTGGCTAATTATTTCCACTTCCATTGAAATTAGTTTCTAAGCTTCCATTTTCTTCTGGCAACAGGCCCAAGTCTTTGGTAACTGGACACAAACCTTCACGTATTCTTAATTTACAGCTCTTCCTTTTTTAAAATTTTACTTCATTTGTTTTCTTTCTGTCTTCCCACTCTTAGGTTTTTTTAAAACTGCTTTTATTACATCCTTTCAGCATTAGTTTATTATAATTTCTTCTTATATTTTTTCTGTTTACTGGCTTTTTAGTCCCAATGTATGTCTTTTACTACTTCTGTTTCCCACTCTTAGGTTTTTTAAAACTGCTTTTATTACATCCTTTCAGCATTAGTTTATTATAATTTCTTCTTATATTTTTTCTGTTTACTGGCTTTTTAGTCCCAATGTATGTCTTTTACTACTGCAAAAAGGTTTATCAAAGAACTACTGTGTTTTTTGTGTGACTGACGTATTGTGCCATGACCTTATATAATCAGTTCTAGAATCTGATCAAAATGTTTTAACCCACAACACTGAGTTCATTTGAGGTCTCATGGCCCAGACAAATTACACATGCCTTCTAACCAGTTTTGAATGAATACTCTATGGGGAATCTGAGGTATCTTTTCCATAGCATTTAACTTCTTTGACCTTCCAGAACCTCAGGCAGTGATGTATAACTATTCTCCACTTTACTAGAGATAAATCTCTCTGTTTTCAAATATACATATGTAGACACACATGCACTTGTTTATTTATAGCTAAATAAGGTCATAAAACAAAACAAAACAAATCTAGGATGTTTTAACTATTTCATTGACTTTTCAGATTGTTTTTAAGCTGTTTTTTAAACTTTAAAGGCAACACTGATAGTGAACGGTTCCAAATGGTAAAACAGAAAATCCCCTTCAAATATAACCGGCCTGTAGAGGAGTGGCTGCAGGAAAAAGGTAACAGTCATTAAAACTTTCATTTTAAACCCATTTGATTCTAAACCCTCATTTTTAAAGCCTGCAAATAAATGTTTCTTAAATGATAATCGCCTGCTGCATAAATGACTGTTTTAATTTTCATTATAATTTGTGTCAGCTTCCACCTGCCATATGTTGATAAATCATGCTATAATACATTGCTATTAAAATGCAGTTAAAGGGACGAAATTCTAAGCTTGCTATCATGGTAATGACAAACAAACAAGCAAAAATTCAGGAGACATTTTCTAATAAAACAAAATGAAGGAGAGCAAAGAACAACAACATGTATTATGGCAACTTAACCACTGCATGATTTTCCTATTTTGATTTGGTTTTAAACTACATTTACATCTTTATTAGCAAATTTTTCTTAAAAAAATTTCAAACCCGCTTGTTAAACCACTTCCTGTGAATTTCTTTTTTCTCATTAGTCTGATTAGTCACTATTGCTATGTATTTCCTAATTGTATTATGATCATAAAAAAAAAAATAATTAAAATGTTGTAAAGAAAACATTTTTAATATTTACATTTAAACTACAGTGAGGGAGAGAGAGAAAGATGATTGCTCTGTTGCTTTTATGTCTGGAGTATAGTTTGAACACTCAAATGATACAATGATGTATTTGTCTGAGTTATGGGTCAGACTCTTCCCTATCTTAATCTCAGGCGTAATTTTGTGTGTTTGCTTGGCATAATTGGCCTCAGTCCAGCAGAAGACTTTTTAACATGTATAAATCCAACTGGCTTAAGTGAGAGTTCTGCACATGCTTTGTCGAAACTTGTGTCAGAACAGCGATGTTTTGATTGGCCCATTCTAAAGCCTGTTGAAGGTAACAATATCTTGTATTAATTTCAGCACATTTTGGACTTGGCTATTGGTTATACAGTAGAGCATAATTCAGGAAGCTATTCTCCCTCTATACTAAATGTGACATTAAAAAAACCCAAAAACCAAACAACCTTACTAACTCCTTGCCTTGAAGTCTAGAAAAAAGCAGAACACAATCTTCTCTTGTTTCCTTTTAAGAAAGTACTGCTGAGAAAAGGGGGTGACCTTTTAACTCAGATCTTACATTTTCTGTGCTGACTTATACTATGGTTATTAACAAATTTTCCAAAGGTAAAGCCAATGTTTTGTAGCATTGTAAAAAATGTAATTTACGTTCTCTTTCAAACTTCTATTGTCAACTGAATTAACAAATTGATTTAGTCAGTATGAATTAAGGATGTGGCTTACTACAGTCAAAATATTTTTATGTGAAAGATCTGATCCTGCAAAGTGTTGTGGACATTCAGTTCCTGTTGACTTCAATGAGAGCTGACAGCGTTGCCCACTTTTCAGGTTTATTCTACAACGGTGCAATGTTTGTAGCTGAAGCTTACGTATTTGTGAAAGTAAGACAAAAATATCTGTGTAACTAAAGCAGAAATATTTTTTGACCACCAAGGTTATATGGAACCATAAATTCTGCTAAATTGTAAATAAATTTAAAGTAAAATGTATACAGAAAATGCTTTTTGAGAGTCAATGGGTTCCCCCATTAATTTACAAGATCAAACTAAAATAATAAATAAAGCTTAACACTAAAAAGAGGATAATTTTGGTAAATTTGGATTGCTAAAGTCCCTTTAACACTAAAGACAATGATTGGCTCCATTTTCTCAAAACAGATGCATGTCTAGTTCCTTGATGCAATTCATGTGCTTGAGAAACCCACCTTTGTTTTCTTTTGTGGTTTTGTTTTGCTTTTTCCTTTTCAGTTTTCCACCAAATCTTTCATTTTATGTCACTGCTTCTCCAAGCTTGAGCTTTTAAGCGCATGTCGAGGCACTTTCATTTGTAAGCCATCCTGAAGTTTTGAACTGAAGTCTACCTTTTGTGGATATTGATGCTGCGTTAAAAGACAATCGCACATGAAATAGAGTCTAAAAGAGCCTATATTTGAGCATTCAGACAGTCTCAAAGCACTGCATGGAAAGGAAATTCAGTCTTCACACTTTGTGTTACAGAATGACATTGTGCAGTGTAACACCTGAGACAATATAGCCTTTTTCCTTTGTTCCAAAGCAGGTAGACATTTTCAGCAACTTAGGTACCAGTATAATTTAATAAATAAATAAATAAATAAATAACCTAGCTGATCACCAGCCTGCTCATCCATCTGGTCATCTATCCAACAATTGGAAAACATGGAAACCTTCTGTCAGAAGACTGTATAAAGATGATGAGTGAAAAGGTAGCTTGCTATCAAAATGGAACAAAATGAAATGATGGATGGAGGAATAGATAGATTCATCAAAGAGACAGCATATAGAATAGCTGTCTTACCCATATGAGTTCTTGGCTTGAGTGAGGTAAGATGAAACACTTTTCAATTGACATTTTTGAATGCCATAGATTTGGTCTGTTACGTTATTCATAATAATGAAATAGTTCATTCTTGGCAAACCAATATAACACAACATCTTTCTGAAGTAACATCATTATTGGTTTTGTTTTAAAAAAAAATAAATTATAAATTGGTTTAAAATATTTTTAAGTGGAGCACAGGTTTACAGTCTTGAAATGTATGAGTAATAAGCAAAACATTAAACACTATTAACTTAACTGAGATTATGTATATGAGTTAAAAAAAAAAAGTTAGTCCTCAATTATTCAATTTAAGTAGTTATAAAACCAGCAGATTTCCATAGCAGAATACATGGTGTTTACTAACGCACAGATGTTACCTAAACTACAATTTTATTAGTTAATGAAGACCCAGAATCTCATCGAAAATACTGATCCTGGAAGTCCTTAATTCTTCAAATCTCTCTTATGTATATGTGAAGTCTCACTGATGTGAGTGCTGTGCTTTTGAAGCAAGAACTATTAGTGTGGTTTAGGATTTGCAAAATCAGGTCCAAAATCTCTCTTAGTGTTATGGAAAAGTTACACTTCACTAAGATTTCTTGGTGATATTTTTAATTGGTATTCGGTTTTCCAAATCAAGAAGTCAATGAGAGAGCAAACAAAGAAATGAGAGCTTGGACTATTTATAATATTTACAAAACACCTCAGAAATTTAAAATATGTTCCTAATTTTTCTCCAGTATGCCACTAAAATGGCAGTTGGAAGAGTGTTCTGCAGAAAAGGACTGTAAGTCTGCAACCCTTACACAACTAGTAGAATTCACTAATGTAAACAGTTCTTTAATAAAATTCACTGGCCAAATAAATTTTACTTAGGGGAAGTAAGGGCTTCAGAACCATGTATTCAAAAGAATTATTAGAAGAGACCTATGGTGGCAGAACTAAGTGTACATTCTTGCAGCAGTTTATTCTCATTCCATATGCATTTCTCTGTTGTCTTTTTCATGCACGTGTACACTATCAAAGTGAAGAATGAGGAACGACAGGTCATAGGTTACTCCAACAAGTGATTGTTCTTTTAGCAAACTCAGTATCAATGCTGTCTCCAGAATTTCCCATATGGTGCAGTGCATGAACCCTGGACTGGAAGGCAACTTAACAAACAAGGAAGACCCCAAATTGCAAAATAAAATTTTCTTTTTTACTGGAGTGAGGCCACATCCTTGGTGTATATGTTTTCTTTCAGCATTAGAATATGCAGATAGAAGCCCAGAAATGGAGAAACTGGTTTTTTGTTTGGTTTTTTTTTCAGCGTTAATATAGTAAATCTTCATTCTTGGAAGTTAAGCAAGAGATAGGACAAACATGTCTAAAGCTGTGGGTTAAAGTAGATGACATAATGAGGAGAGTCATAATCCCTCAGTAAAATCAAGGAACCCCTTTTCTATCCTGACTTGGGGAACTCTCCTAGCTGGAACAGAAAAAATTTTCCTACCTCATCATGGCCCACCCCTTTTCCCAGTCGTAAAATATGAAAAAAGATACAGTGTGGTTTCAAGGGAAGAGAGGAATGGAAATTGAAATGGAAACCTATGAATGGTCTGTACCATCCCTCCATTTTTTTAGGGACAACATCTAAAGATTAGTGAAATAACTCCCCATTCTTTACTCATCTCACCTCTACCTTTTGGCACTCTGTCATGAGTGAGGTGGGAAGGAGGGATCAGTAGCAAATTAAATGTCTGGGTATGTAGGGGCAGGGACAGTATGGAGAAAAATATAGTGCCAGAGGGAAGGAACATGGGGGGAGAAGATAAAATCGTGTTGAAAAGAATTGACGGCATATCCATTAAAAATCTGAAACAAAACAGGACAGAGAAGAAAAGCAAACTCTGAGGACATGGTATACGACAAAAGTTTGGCCTTCTGCATTGTACAATGCCAATTCCTCTAGCGCAGGTGGGAGCTGGTCTAAGAGGGCTGAATGTTGTTACTGGATCCTCTTTTCCTCATAGACAAGAGGAAAGGCTCTGTTTTTACATGTTGACGATGTGTGACTTCAGTGCATGTTTGTTGATGTTTTGGTAGATATATGTTGCCTCTGGTAAGTTTAAAACCTCCTGAGATGCATCAGGTGTTTCAACACTTTCCAGGGGAAGGATACCCTCCACTTTTATTTCTCATTTCTTCATCAATGTAGTTACTTCACCCTGATCAAGTCCTCCTGTTTCATTTATGAATCTGTTGGTGAGAAGCACAAGGGATGTGCAGCCCACCTCCATGTGTCCGTTTGTTACACCCCTCTGTACACTTTTGCTTAGTTAGTTAGGGCTCTTTGGGGACAGGAACTCCTTTCAGATACATTTCTTCTCTTGTCCCCATTCTCTTCCCCATGGTCCATCCTGTCACCATAAGATGATGCTACACCGCATCACCACTTGACTTCGAGACCCGTCACGACGACCACCAAAATTGGTGAGCTGCCCCTCGTGTTTTGATCTACTCTGACCACTGGCTGTGAAGGAATGAACAGTGGGTTATAGGCTGTGCTTTGCTACATGGTGGCATAGCATGTCTTATCAGGGTGGACTAGAAAGGAAGTGGTGTGAGAACTGGGGAGTGGGAATGGGATGGGGACATCTGTTGCAAACTTCATAGAAATGGGAAAACACAGCAGATATCTGAATGATGACTGACTTGATGTTGCATTGATAACCCTTCTGAGCTCTCCACAGCCTGGTTGGCTGTTAATTCAAGAGAGTCCAGGTGGCATGCCCCTACTCTTCTGAGGAACAGTGAAATTATAGGCACTGCCTCTGCAATGCATGAAGCAATTTACTTCTTAACATAGTCAACCTATTGTGGGCTGGGACATAAGCAGTATTTACAGAGTAGTCCTGGCTGATTGTGATTGAAGTATCCTGGAAAACTAGGTGGATTGGCAATTGTTACTAGATCTATTTTTTAAAAATATATTTTTCATTTTATGTTATATTTGACCACTCCTAACACTCAACATGTGACCTTGAGTAAACCACTTAACCTGCCTACATTTGAATTTCACTGTCTGTAAGAGGTATTCTGGGACTTAACCATCTGAAGCACTACGTTACCCTCACTATTTCAAGAACTTTGCTCTTTCAGAGACATCACAAATTCTGCATTTGGTGTTTCTTGGGTTTAGATTTGTGAGCCTTCACAAGACAAAATTTACGGGTGGAAGATCATGACTGATCCTGCCTTAAGATTCCTACACAATCCTTGTATCACCATCTATTTTTTTCTGATGTTTTACTGTCCTTAAGCCACCCCTCAAAACTTTTGCATTAATAGAAGTGGCTTTGTGAGTTAATCTTATCCTTTGACTAGTCAAAATAGAATGTTTTTTATGGGCTAAAGCTTGGCAGGTACTGCAGTCTGAATTGATAGTAAAAAAAATAGCCATGTATTGAGGCCTTATTTAGATTTTAAAATGGGTCCAACTCTTAAAAGAGTGGGTTCAAATTTCTGACTTGGTCAAAACTCCTCCAGAGTTTTGATATGTGAATGGATGCTGAAGTATGAGGTTCACTTTTAGCTGTTCTTGCTTTCAGGCTAATCTTTCTCATTAATGAGCTTTAGGCAGCGTATTTCCATACTGTATTTCTACAGTCACCATAAACGCTACCAAGAATGAATCTACTTCTTTGTTGTCCAGTATTTCTGGCTAGCACTCAGTGTAAGATGCAAAGTGAAGGATATGTCTGGCAATAATGTTTTTCACCCCCCTTCACTAGGACGACAGTTAACGATCTTCAACACCCAGGCGCAAATAGCCATAGGAGGGAAGGACAGAGGGCGTCTCTTCCAAGGCCAGCTCTCCGGTCTCTATTACAATGGCTTGAAAGTGCTGAATATGGCAGCAGAGAACAACCCCAACATTAAAATAAATGGCAGCGTCCGACTTGTTGGGGAAGTCCCTTCCATCTTGGGAACAACACCTACAACCTCTGTGCCACCAGAAATGTCTACTACAGTCATGGAAACCACAACTACTATGGCCACCACTACAACCCGAAAAAATCGTTCACCGCCCAGCATCCAGGTGAGTCAATTAGTCTTCTGCATTTCCTTGATTCTTAGTCTTTTGCTTCACTGCTCACTTGTAAGTTCACAGGAGGCAGGTTCTCTGAATCATGCTCCATGTAACTCTTTTTTAAAATAATGTTGTATAGGGTAAATCACCACAAAATGTTGTCCTTCTGTGTTGGTTAACAAACAACTGGATGAATTATTATGGCTCAGATATGTGATAATGGGGACAGATTTTGCTCCTGTTCTAGTGCAACCCTATTTAAGTAGGATTGCCTCGATATGAATGAGAACATCATTTTACCTATGTTTCAGTAGTTTCATATGTGGGGAAATATATTCCTAAGGGAGTTATCAAGCTTAATGGGGGGTGGGTGTATGCTTATTTGTTATTATGACAGAATGTACTGCTGCAACAGTGAAGTTCATAATAGGGAGAAAAGCAATGAAGCATTGCTTCCAGGTAGAGCCATTTTTCATTTTCTTTTGATAGTCTTCCTGTAGAAAATTTTAAAGGAATGCTATCAAGATCAGATTCCTGCAAAATGTACATGTTCCAACATAGAGCAGTTCAATATCTCTGGTAAAAATAATGCCTATAAAAAAAATAATTTCATATGTTCTGGCTTAATTGTGCTGATGTAGTGTTTTCCATCCTAAAACTGCAGTGGTCTTGGCATCTCTTTTGTGGTACTGATTAGAAATAAACACCTTATATTGGCTTTTCTCTTCCATGCAAATAGAAGAATCATATAAATAACCAATTTGAGCAGTGGTTCACATATCGAAACTTACTTAGTTTTGGGGCATACTGCCATGTTATCAACTAGGATGAAACATTTATTTTAAAATCTTTATTTACTTCAGAATCTGTAGGAAGCAACATGCTTTTATTGACAGCAGCACATATTGGCTGAGACACAGTCTAGTGATTATTTATCAGTGTGCCTTTATTAAACCTTCAGAGAAAGTGTATTGTTGTCTACTTGGAGAAAAAAATAAAATCATTCTACTTCCCTGAAACAATTTCTGCTGCTTGGGACAGAAAGCCTTAATGAAATCCAGGACTTTGAAATTTGTATTCATACAAGTTGCATACTTGCTTTCTAACTACTTCAGAAGGTTTAATAAGTTATTAATTGTGTTTGTATAGATATATTACTATTTTCTTTATTTTTTTAATCTAGTACTAGTCACTTAGGATAAGAAAACACAAAAATTGTCTTTTTAATTGTATAGGAGGTCAGGCCACATGGAGTTATTTGTCCACTTCTGGGCTCCTCAGTACAAAAGACAGATGGAGCTACTGGAGAGAGTCCAGCAAAGAGCCTCTAAGATGGCTAAGGCACTGGAGCATCTCTCTTATGAGAAAAGGCTGAGAGGGCTGGCAGTGTTCAATGTGGAAAAGAGAAGGTTCAGTGGGAATCTTAACAATTCATACAAATACCTGAAGGGGGCTGTAAGTACAACAGTGGTGTCCAGTGACAGGCCAGAGGCAATGGACACAAACTGAAACACAGGAGTTTCCACTTTTTTAGTGTGAGGGTGACCTATCACTGGTATAGGTTACCCAGAGAGGCTGTAGTGTGTCCATTCTTGCAAATTTTCAAAAGACATCTGCAATGGTCCTGGGCAGCTGGCTGTGGGTGACCTTACTTGAGCAGGGGGCTTGGATCAGATGATCTCCAGAGGTCCCTGCCAACCACAACCTCTCTGTGATTCTGTGAGGTACCTCTGGCTATAGTGGAATTTACACTATTACTATTAGAGTAGTTAAATCCAAGTCAGGGTTTAACAGTGCCCCCTTTGGTACTCTGTAAATCCAGTTGGCAGGAGGACTTTGATTAATTGAGTTATTAGGCTCCAACACTCAATAGGTGATTTATTAAGTCTTAGCTAAATGAAGGGAATTTACTCCTAGTCTGGTCACTGTTTGTCATAAACATTATAAGTTATTAATTGTGTTTGTATAGATATATTACTATTTTCTTTATTTTTTTAATCTAGTACTAGTCACTTAGGATAAGAAAACACAAAAATTGTCTTTTTAATTGTATAGGAGGTCAGGCCACATGGAGTTATTTGTCCACTTCTGGGCTCCTCAGTACAAAAGACAGATGGAGCTACTGGAGAGAGTCCAGCAAAGAGCCTCTAAGATGGCTAAGGCACTGGAGCATCTCTCTTATGAGAAAAGGCTGAGAGGGCTGGCAGTGTTCAATGTGGAAAAGAGAAGGTTCAGTGGGAATCTTAACAATTCATACAAATACCTGAAGGGGGCTGTAAGTACAACAGTGGTGTCCAGTGACAGGCCAGAGGCAATGGACACAAACTGAAACACAGGAGTTTCCACTTTTTTAGTGTGAGGGTGACCTATCACTGGTATAGGTTACCCAGAGAGGCTGTAGTGTGTCCATTCTTGCAAATTTTCAAAAGACATCTGCAATGGTCCTGGGCAGCTGGCTGTGGGTGACCTTACTTGAGCAGGGGGCTTGGATCAGATGATCTCCAGAGGTCCCTGCCAACCACAACCTCTCTGTGATTCTGTGAGGTACCTCTGGCTATAGTGGAATTTACACTATTACTATTAGAGTAGTTAAATCCAAGTCAGGGTTTAACAGTGCCCCCTTTGGTACTCTGTAAATCCAGTTGGCAGGAGGACTTTGATTAATTGAGTTATTAGGCTCCAACACTCAATAGGTGATTTATTAAGTCTTAGCTAAATGAAGGGAATTTACTCCTAGTCTGGTCACTGTTTGTCATAAACATTGAATGAATTACAGTTCCTTATCCTTAATGGCTAGCTCTAATTTTAGAGAAAATCTTGGTACGATTCTGTCTCCAGAAGAATAAGGTCTGTAGTCCCGATCTTGTTAGTTTATTCGAGGTTTTCTGTAATGTATAAAGGCAGCAGAACTGTGTTTAGCTGTAAGAGTGTAACAGAGAGTAGTATTGGACCTTTGTGGCCTGGATCAAACTGAAAATGACCCTGGCTTACTTGAAGAGAAATTCTTCCAGAAAGCTTCCTGCCAAAACTACATGGCAGTTCACTCTGCCTGTAGAGACCACTGTATGCTGAAAGAGCATCAAGAAGATTTAATAAAGTGTCAAAGTGCTTCTAAAAACATGGTTAGAGCAGCAATTTCCTGGATACACATGCACCACAACAAATAGCCTCATCTTAGCTGATATTAAAGCAATAACTCTTTGACACTTCATGCTACCCACTCAAAGAAAGATAAAGTTCAATATGTACCTCCATTACAACTTTCTGCATTTCAATATCAGGCCATTTTATTGCTGTCGCAAAAAAGATGGTTTGCCTTTCTTCCTTACTCTTCGTAGAATCTGATTCTGTCAACTTAAGTTGCGTTATTTGTTCAGTAAAAGTGAGAAGAAATTGTCTTTTTCTGTTTGGACAGTATCTCCAGCTGTGGTTTTCAGATGCCTAATGGTTATTTTATCTTGCTTGTGTTTGACATCACCATTGTCAAGCCTGCTTACAATTTTAGATCTAAGTGGTGCAAAAATCTAATAGAACAAGTTTGTTATTTGGGGAATGTAAATTATAGCCACCTAAGGCTATGAGCACTACAAATACAGTTAGTTATTACCTTGCTGAAGCTTTCTCCTCTCCTTTCCCCCCCTCTCCCTTTCCCTCCCTTCTCTTCTTCTCTCCCCTCCTCTCCCCTCTTCTACCCTCTTCTCCCCTCTTGCTCTCCTGCACTTTCTTTCTCTTCTCAGAAATAAGACATTTTTCTTTACTTTCAAGGCCTTTCACACTTCTCTTCCCATTTTGATCAGCACAACTCAAGCATTCTTTGCTTACCTGTTAGATCTGATCATAAGAATCTTTGTGTTTCCTGATACCATACACAAGGCAACAACAGGTTATTTTTCCAATCCTGTTCAAGCCCTTGTTTTATCATGATGCATGCAAAAAGGTTGTCTAAGGCAGCTGTTTTTTCTAGCCAATCAACACTGGGTTTTGATTTATTATCCATTTTTCTGTACCTTTGTGTGAAATCTTGTTTTATGCTTAGATCGCAGACTTCTTGGGTTCAAAATGTAGTTTTTATTCTGCACGTGTACACTACTTAGCATGGAAAGATTCTGAGCCATTGTAGAAATACCAAGTTTGACACAAGTTAAAGTAAAGCATCTAATGCAAAATAGCAATAATTTGGATTTAAAAAAAAATAATTATTGTATTAGAAGTATTCTTGCTATTTGTGTTATGCATTTTCATATGTAAGTAATTAAAACTTCTCCTTTTTAAAATGCATATAAAGTTAATTCAGAAAATCAAGTCTGTAATCCCAAAGCGAAAAAAAATCCAGGGGAATTTCAGTAGCATCTTAAGATTTACACATTACTTGTTAAAGAAGTACAGGAAAGAATGATAACTGCAAAGATTTCTTCTGCTTGTAATGTATACCAAGATGCCTCCTGCAGTTAGGCAGTCTGAGTACTGCCTGAAGTGTTCTAGAGCACAGCTAGACTAAAACAGCTGGGAAAATGAAGTACTTTAAAACTGCACAGTATATGCACAGACCAATTACATGCTTTTAAATTTGTGAAGATCCTAAACATGGGATATAGTCTTAGATGAACAACCAAGACAAAGGGAGTTGAGAGAAAAGTATTACTGCAAATACCTAGTGGAAATTATATTAGCATTTAAATGTCTATAACTTAATTTTATTTTAAATCTATAATAACATTTCTGCAAGGCAATAAAACTCAGGTCAGTAGAGGATTGGAAGGATTTGAGTGAAAAACAGCTGAGATGTATGACTGTATCCTTATACTCGAATGAAATTTGAATGAATTCAAATATCGTTCAGAGAGGCCTTGAAGGAAGAGAAGAGCTGACCTTTTTCTGTTCACTGAAAATGAGGGAGAAAAGCGAGTTTTGATTTGTGTTAGTTTCAACCAGTTGCAAATGGTGCTTGTGCTCCGCTGCCACTGAGTTGAAACACTTATTTGACTTTCTCACATATGGCTTTGTTCTGAATTTAAGTACAGTCACTTCAAAAGTGACATGTATTGTATTAAATTCCTACTGCCAGTCTCAGGGCCCACACCAGACTCTCCTGTGACAATTGTATCCTCTCTGGGATTTCTGGTTTGCTGTGTTGCCCTAGGAAGGCCTCCAAGAGAAGCCGTTAGCTTTTGCATATGGTACAGTACCATGCTGTGCAAGCTGCTATTAGATGACAGTCACTGTATGGTGCCATGTTGTTATCATGCAAGGCTGCCATGTTTCTCACAGGGTTATGTCATTAACAATTGTTAAAAGTCCTGGAATCCCACATTCTCTGTTTCCTGATTTAAAGCACAGTTCAGGGATTTCTGGGTTTGGTAGATTTCTGTGAAAGCAGTTAAAGTGGCACTCATTCTCTTGGCTTCTGCTTCTGTGTCAGCTGTTTGCATGCTTAGAATTTATTGAATCTTGGCTCAAAGTTTTGTAGGGGACTCTCCATATGCTCTCATGTGGCACATCCTGTCCAGTTCATGGCTGGGTCATTCAGTTTTCAAATTATTTGTGTAAAGATATCTTTGAAGTTAATTATTTAGTAAAGCTAGTCTAGAAAAGCAGGCACAGTGATACACAAGTCTTCTGTTCAAAATACTTTCAGTTCAATGAATCCAATGATTCTAGCTGGTGTGTGGACCCCTAAGGAGAACTGCTCTGGATAACCTTCTGGAAGCCTTGGGCCCACTGACTTAGGGCAGGCCCCTAATAAGTCTGCACTGTGACATGGATGTTTAGGGCCTCAAAACCAAAATCACTGACAGTTTTCTGTGAAAAATGTATTAGAATCCTGGGAGAACAGATGGATTTCTGGTTATGCTTTCTATGAAGAACCAGAAAGTGTGCACTATTACACATACATTGCTGGCCTCAGCTTCTTGAGGTGAGGAAAATGACACTTGCCAAACTGTTCAAATTGTAGGTTGGAGGTGACAGAAATAAATTAGTTGTCAATGTTTTCAGCTATGATCTTAGAGCCATAGAATGACAGTATGTGGTCTAGAATATGCAGAATGTTCTCTCTAAAAGATAGAAGAGGGGATCTGCCTGTTATCCATAAGGGAACTCCAGCCCATTGGCATGGCTCAGAAGAAGGTTCTCAACCTTTTATTCTTTTGATTTAACCATTAGGCGTTCCAGCCTTCTAACTGTGTTTTCTATTGAGGGTCCAATAATCTTGATTAATGTCTTTCCATAACGTGCAGCTCCAGGCTAAACCCTTTCTTACAGTGTATATCACAAAGGAAAATAGTACAGAAGATTTGTCAGTCTAATTAGACTTTCACTGTCAGCTAAGACAAATAAAATTGTCTCACCCTTGGTCTTGCCTAGGTACTTGCTTTTACACTCATAGATAATAATTTGGGGGGGAAAGAAATTGGCCTTTAATTTAGTTTTTGCTTCTTATAAGTCACTGGTGACATTTTCATCCCAAGATGGCAAAGCTCTAATGAAAAAAAAGCTTTTGATGAGTCTCTACTTTAAAGACTGATTTCATTGGCCCATTGGTACAGCTGAGAGTATGCAGCCTGGCTCTCATCCCACTTTTTCTGCTTCTCCCTTAGCTATTTTTTGTAAAGAGTCCAAAGCCCCCAGCCGGTACCATCTTTCAGAGTGCAATCCTTTCTCTTGCACTACCAGCCTGTTGAGTGAGATGATACAGTTGTATTGCTGCAGTGAAATTCATAAAATGGCATTTACTTATTCACAGTCATATCTCTTCTGTGATGATTAAATGGTAACATGATTTGGGCAGAGAAAGAGAGCAGAGTTTGGAAGCAAGAACCCAGATATGGGATAGAAAATTTTGATGCAAACTACTTTTCATGTAGGTTACAGAGGGATTAATTCAATAATATCAAATTACCTCTAAATACATCACAAGTATGTAGTATAGAAACAGATTTAGTGCCCACTGAAATACAGAATCTTTGGCATGTACTGTAGTAACTACCTAGACAGAAATATATGTATGATATGGTAATGTTCTGTATGGGAAAGGAATAAAAATATTCTTCAAGATTTGACTGAGTATTAGATAGGGTAGTGGTGTGGTGTGTTTAAATTATATTTATTAATGTAGTGCTCAGGATAGTCACAGCACCTTTAAAGCTCATATAATCTAAAATATAATTCTGTATTTTCTTTATTTCATTCATTTTCTGCAGAAGACAGGTGTGCTGCACTTCTAAAAGTGCCACAGTGAGCCAGGATTTCTGTACCCATCCAAAAAGAGAAAGTGATTTTACTGTAATATTATTTTTCCAGCATACACTTCCGAATTCTGACAAGTTCTGATGATGAAAATAAGCTCAGTCTTGTATTTCTGCTAAGTACAATTACGGTAAAAAGGAACACTGTATTTGTAAAATAGGTCATGCATATGCCGGTGTATTCTGTCACTTGTTGACATTGTCACCAGTGATACTGGAACATTTTACTTAATAACCATTGTTGCCTCCAAATGGAGATGAGTCTTTCATGACTCCAGGGGAGGGATTAGACTGGCTGTGTGTGGCAAACTTGAGTGCCACAAGTTGATGTGTATTATGATTTCTCGAAATATAGCTTACATTCATTCTTTGGAGAACCTATTTTTGTATAGTAGTGTTCTCAAGTAGCCACTTCAGTCACTCCTCTGTGTGTTTTGCTGAGACCCACATTGTCTTTTTATTTCTTCTGTCTAATAGTTTACAGAAGGCCTAAGTTAGCTGATTCATTTCTGCAAGTGTTGAGTTTACATTGCCTTTTATTTGCAGATCTGAACAATCATTTGGGACTTGCAGCAAAATCTCAGTGTGTGTGTTTTTACACACTTACCCAGTTCTGCTCTACTGTGAATTTTGGAAATTAAGTTGGTCCAGCGTAAGAAGGGGGGAGAGTGGGGGCACAGTCTGGCACTTTCCTAGAATTTCAGGATTTTAAAAATTTTCCTCTGATTTTTTTTTTTTTTTTTTAATCTTGATCAAGAACTAATTGAATTATTTGCTTGCTTTTAGGTGACCAAAAATCATGCCTTTTTCTGTAACAAAAGATAAGAAGCTGTAATACCAGCTGTAGTAAACCAATACGTACCTTCTTCAGACAAGGCAGCCAGGCATACATTCCTCAGAAAGTATCCTTAATAACATCACTATGTACTTTTTTTTTCAGGGCTTAGTATCCCTTTGTGTATTTAGACATGCTATTTGGCCTACCTAAATAAAAGTCACATGGAAGATTTTTTCAAATTCTGATTAATACGGTATGCGGGATCTAAAGCTACTGTAGGTGACCATACATTTACTCACAAGCCAAATGAAAAAATAGGACAAGTGTGTTGTTCTAGGACAGTTATAAAGTGACAATATATGCTGAAGAGATCCCGTACTGAAAAAGCAACTGCATAGAAGTAAATGGAGTAGAATCAATGGCTGTAGCTCAAATATAGTTGGAGGACTGGCTTTTTGTTTTAGCATATCTGCTCACTATTTATATATTTCAGGGAAATACATAAAAGCTGCAGATATTACCAAAACACTTCCAGAGCATATAGTTCCATTTGGGGGGGAAGGAGGGGGGAGGGTGTGTGTTTTCTTTTGGTTTGGTTTTGTTTTGGTTGGTTGGTTGGTTTTTTTACAAGTCTGACTGAGAACTGGGCATGTATCTCTTAGCTTTCCTAGCTCATATTTGAATGAATGCACAGAAATTAGAGATCCATGTTGTTGTGACAGAGCTAATTTCTGAAACCATCTAATTAATGCCTTGGGTTTTTTGGTAGAATGGTGGTGTTAACTTGCAGAAACAGAAGGATTTCTCCTAGTTGGGTTTTTTTTTTCATCTGTGAGATGCGTTGTCACTGATTTGCAGGATATGTCTGTCACAGTACAGCTCTTAAAAGTAGCTATTAGCAAGACAGGCTATACAACCAATCCTTTCTCTTCTCCCTTAGATGGCATATGAGTAGGTGTGATGTTGTTCATTTTGATTGCAATATTACTTCTATTATATTCTGAAAGATAAGAATTGGTTTCCACAAAATTTCAACAGAAAAATAAAGCCAAAGGAGCAAGGAATTGGATTTCAGTTCTCTTGGCATTACATGGGCTGCAAATGCTCCTCTTCTTTCCTACAGTGTGTTTTTGGACAAAAAAATTGGTCTGTTGGCTTTTCACCCTTATAATGACTCACGAAGGGACCGTCTTCCCTAATAATTGCTTTGAGGGTTTTCCACTTGTGGTGTGTTGCCCATTTTGCTGTGTCTCAGATCAGGTGTGCTAAGGAAATTCATTTGTAGGTGAGGACACTTCCACGGAATACCAGATGTTTGGAGAAGTATCCGTATAGCTTAGTAATTGCTCTTCTACTTTTTCTGTCTGCTTTGATCCACACTTCAACTTCCCCAGGGATAAAAGGAAGTTTTGTGGATTTTTTGGGCTTCCCCCCCCTCCCCGCCCCAAGCTTGCAGAGACACATTTCAGGATAACTTCTGGCAGTGAGATCTTAGGACCCATAGCTTCTTCCACTGCAGTTCAAAGTCAAGCAGATCTGGACTCTCACACACTTGTACAAAGATCATCTAAAAAGCCCCTCTTCCGTTCACTTACAACTGCTCTTTTCCAATGACTGTTTTGGAGCAGCAAAACTCATTCTTAGTGTAAAAACAGCCAGGTCAGGTAAGAAGAAAAAAATACTGTATGTTGTGTTCTGACATCCAAGCACTGGCCTCAGTGCCCAAGTCATACACAGAGATTTGCACAAATAGTTTGAATTTAATTTGGTCATAATGTCCTGGGTTTTTTGTTGTTGTTTTTCTCGCTGAAAGATGACCTCCAATGAAAGTATAAGGACATGAATGATTTTAATCTGTGGTAACAATGGAGAACCAGTCCTGACTGACTCCAGCAATATAAATATACAAAATGACAGATTGTCCTACTACCTCCCTCCCTGCTGCGTGAGCACACACAGCCACACTCAGTAGCACACAGCAAAATTCAAATTGGTCTTTATCTTTTATCTGTTGCCCCTGTGATTAATGCTGCTCTCGCTGGGAGACTAATCGAACAAGGGGAAATATAGAGAAAAAAATACGAATTTCTTGAGCCATCGTTATCAGTGTTATTATTATTCCTTTAATATATTTTCCTCCTGTTAGAAGAACTTAATGTACTGACACAGCAGGAAGCGAGAGGTGAGAGCACATTTGATGGGAAGAAGATGAATGAGGCAGGCCTTAGCAAATGGAACAGAGGCATTTTGCAGAAGGAGGTGAGCTGCCAGGCTGCTTTGGGGTTGCGGCATTTTAGCTAGAAGACCAAGAGGCTGTAACAGGCTGAATACAGGTCTTGAACCAGGAGCCACTGTTTTCCAAGCCATGCTTAATTCACTCAGCAGCTGTCAACAAACCTCCTCTCTAAATAGTCCTTTACTTTCCCTGTGAAGTAAAATAAGGGTACCCTGGTCTCTGGTCTGTCTCACAGCCAAGTGTACAGGCACTATTCTGATAGAATGGGCAATACTTTGTAAATTCCTTCAGATGTTATATTCCCTTTCCCTCTTGCCTTGTCCTTGGCCTACGTCTTTCATAGTGGTACCATGAATATGTAGTTCCAGTTGAATCCTACAGACGTGTACAGCATAGAGCAGAAAATTTACTCTGTGCTGCGGTAAAAGCAGAAATGGATTATTTGAATGACTTAGATTTAAATAGGAGGTCTTATGAGTGAGTAGGAATGGATTCTAATTGTTTTGTTTCCTAAGGATCATAAGAAAAATATTTAAATATATAGTAAATAAGAGGGCACGCCTCGTTTTCCCTTTGAGAAGAAGAATACAGAAAGGACTATCTGTAATAAAGGCATAGACTTGTTTAGGATTAAGGGTCATGTTGCCTCTCTCATTTCAGTATTCTGGCTGTTTTAACAAGTGTGACTATTCATTTTTCTAAATATAGTCTCTCTGCCTTATTACTTTATTACTCTTTGCTGTGAGTGTATTGGCATAATGTCCTCTTCCTTTACAGAGTAGGTTCAAGACTTGCAAATATGTTTAGGGTCCAAATCTTAAACATAATTATCTTAGCTCCCAATTGATTGCATTTAGGCAGCAGTTAATCGTGTTGTTCTCTGCTAGAGCAATGCTGTATGTTTGTATTAACACTTATATTAACATGTGGGTCTCTAGTGCCCAGGCTCGTTTGATTGTAATAGACATAACCTCATTAGAGATATTTATAGGAAAGCAAGCTAAAACTTATTTTGTGCACCTGATACATGCAACTTCTTCACTCACATTAATGTCATATATGTCTCCCAGTTTACATATACTAAAGTTGTTCTCTCACTGCCTAATCCATTGCCATTTACTTTGTCACATTTTAGACTTTTGTAATGACCTGAAGTTGTTCTTAAGCTTGTGAGCAATGGTTGTTCAGGTGACTGCTGCTGTCACCTGCTTGTCTTGAGATTTAGCCATTTGTAAGAATGAAATTTAGAAATGTAGATGTGCACGTACTGGGGATCAGCCATCAGGGAGGATTTCCAGCTGCTAGACTTAAATAAGTCCCAGGGTGAAAGGATAGATAGATAGATAGATAGATAGATAGATAGATAGATAGATAGATAGATAGATAGATAGATAGGAGGAAGAAGGAGGGATGTGTAGATGCCTCAGAAAGAACTACTGCAGTAGGATCATCTCCTGTAGAGGACTTTCTCCACCCTCACATCTGACCAATTGTGAGGTATTACTGCTTGTCTGAAGATGAATAATTATTTGGTGCTTAGATGCCTGATTACACACTGTCCTTCTGTTTATGGTCTCAAGCACAGCAGAGAAATTTCTGCGTGCTTGGTTGTAGCATTTTTTGCCCTGGCAAGAAGAACCACTTACAATCTGCAGTGAAAAGGCTTCATGTCTCTCTGGCTGCCTCTCAGCTAGTGTCTGATGCTTCCAAGTTGTTTGTTTTGTGCTTTCTTAACTGAAGCCATGGGAATGGTGTTAGCTTCTGCTCCATGTGATTCCTGGATGGAAGGGAGGGAGAAAGTTGGCAAGAACTGGAAAGGAGGGCAGGAGTCTGGCTGTGAATTTTTAAGGACTGGGATCTGCAATGTTCACTTTGGCCTTAGGAAATGCTGTAGTAATAGAAATGAGTTGCAGCCCTGCTGTCTGTGCCTTGCTCTTTTTATGATGCTTTGTTGTACAGTTCCAGCCAGGTCCCTGGATCAGGTCTTGAGCCTGAATTGCCCTCTCACTCCAGAAGGTCAGATTTTCTTTAGGAGGCCTTGGGAAGCTCTTCTGTTGCAGGTCTTGGCAGGGACTTATGCTCTCTTGATTATTGTAGTAGTGGACACTAGATGTCAAAGGAAGCCAGAGAATTAGAATGTTAAATGGTATCAGGGTTTCTGCTGGCAGTGGAGAAATAGGGTAAAAAGAAGGCAATATCATCACCTTCCCTGAGAGAGCTGCAGATTGAACAGGGCAGGGGGTGTAAAAAACAGTTGACAACACCAAGGATCATTCTAGAGTCAGAAAGAGGTGATGGCACAGGCTGGCTGTCCCTATGCGTCTACCAGGTTTGGTCACTTTGAATTTACTGACAGTTTTTCTCTTATTTGAACCTGATTTAGTGACAGCAGTAGCTGAAGGTCAGGAGGATTTTCAGATTTTATTTTTTAAAACTTTGTATCTGTTGTTAGCCCTTCTCTTGCTTTCTTGTTCTAATGCCAAGAGGCAACTTCTGTGATGGCAATGAAAGGTCCCAGTGGTTAGGCAGTGTCATACCCCATTTCTTCCAATAGGACATTACAGAGAAGAAAAGAGGAGTGTTTGCTATTATCTGTGGGCACAGCTAAGCTCCATCTGGCAAGTTGTATTTGTAGTGCCTGTCACATGTATTGCTTGGGCATCTTGAGATCTTTTCAGCTTAGGAGCCCACCCACCTGCAATGGTCCGTAGATTCAAACTAGAGGATGTGGGGAAAAACATTTACTGTAGAGCTATGTGAAGATTCTGTGAGGTTTAGATCAGGACTGTGTCATAACTTCATCACGTTGCAAGTCAGGGCATTATTCAGCAGTCTTGTGCAAAATCATCCATGGAAAGCAAAAGACTTAAAAATAAATAAAAATCAGACCAAACCCCTGTAATTTCTTGTTCTTTTTGCTGTCTAGGAAGACTTCTAAAAAAAAACAAACACCAAAAAACACCAACAAAAAAACCAAAACAACAAAAAAAAACAAACAACAAACTTCTGAAGAAGGGCAGGGCTGTCATTTTGCAACAATAAAGCTTCGTTAAAACCTTGTTTAATGTTTTTAATCATTCATAGATTGATTCTTCAGTGTGACTTGCATGAAAGTGTGGGATCTGGAAAAGAAAATTTTCTGACTTTAGAGATGTGCAGATAAAAATTATGTTAAAAATAATAATATTCATCTTGGTTTCAAAATTGTCAAAGTTATCAGCGACCATGAATGGCCATACTCACTGCTTCTAGAATCAAATTTTCTTTTATAAAACTATTAATTTAAGAATATCTGGTGGCCAGTTCTAAAATACTGTAGAACGATAGTAGGGAGGCTGTGTTTGTGAAAATAACTGTTCCTTCTGAAAACACCGAGCAATGTTATAGCAAAAAATTCACATAATTGAAGAGATGAGCATAGGCATTTATTACTGGAAGTTGTACACACATCCTGGAAGAGATTAGGAGAAGTTAAACATGCTGTTGTGTAACTCTGATATGGTGTCTATAGTAGGTCTGTGTTTTTTATCACTGCTTGTAGTTATTGTTCATTTAACCAGATCATGTTGTTCCAGGTGCTATTTCTGCTCTATTTTAATGCATCTGGCATAATTTTCTCTAACCCACATGGCAGCATCAGGAAGTAAATTTTAACTTGATTGACCTTCTTTGTCATCAGACTGCAGGAGTTAAGCCATTTCTGGTTCTAGATACAGAATTTTGCTGTCCTGCATGGGTGTAATTTGAGGAAACTCATAATTTAGTTGATGCTTCGACATAGTGCCAAGTAGAGTTTTCTAAAGCATTCTCTTCAGCCAAATATCACTGGATAGAGCTGTGGTTCTTTGTCCTGTAGCAAGGGAAGTGAATGGTTTTCAGAACCTTTTGACCAAAAGCTTCAGTCTCTGGGATAGACCATATGGCAGCTGCTGGAGTACTGTGAATGCATGTGAGTGATAAAAAAGGACAACAAATTCTTTCTGAAGCACCTTATAAACTGTATTTAAGAATTTTTATTTTGTTTTTCACCACAGATACACAGCTAATTGTAGGTTAGTACCTGCATTACTGTTTAATAATTCATAGCTAAGACAGCAGTAGTTTCTGATGGCAACTAAAGAAGCTTTCACCATGGCCATGAAGGAAGAAAAAACAACATAGAGAAGCAGGATATAATTAACCAATTTGTCATTGCATCAAGACACTAATAAATAAGATTTTTTTAAAAAGGTTATTGAACAGTCAAATTATCTCAATAAGACTATAACCTCAACAATAGCCTTTTCTGACATGCAAAATTATGTGCACTGATTAAAGACAATCCTTCCCATCTGCATTTCATGTCTGTGCCCTCTATATCTTGTTAACATATGCAAGCTGTTCTCATCCACATAGACAATAAGTGGTTTGGGTTTGGGGTTTTTTGCGTTTCTTTTTCTGTCAAGGAAAGATGGGTAGCTCTGGGTAGCAGTGAAACAATGTCTAAACTAGGTCTATATGTACTCGGTTTAGGCAATGGAAAACTTTTTTCATATCGACTTGTCATGTTGTTTATTGAGAACCAGGGAACATTATCTCACACAAACTGGCTCACACGTGACCACGTATTAGCATGGTTGTTGTGAGGTCATACTGCAGCAGTCTGCAGAGGTAGCTGGGGTTCAAATTGGCACTAGTGAGCAGAGGAGGCAACCGGCCAACTGGATTAGCAGAATCAGAGAAAAAAGCTTCAATGTTTGGGACTCAAAGACTTGCCTTACTGAATTTGGTCATTTAGTAGGTCATCATTCAAATCTCTCTGAATACTGCTTTAAGCTGCCTCTTGGCAGAGCTGGCAGATCAGGACATATGCCTGTATCTGAGCAGCTTCAGGTCACAGCCTGAGCTGCAATGCCAACCCCTTTAGATGAGCAGATTACACTGCATGATGGTTCCTGAAATGGAGGTGGGAAAAAATGGACACAGAGTCTTCTTCATTACTCTTGCTGCAGGGGCAGTAACCTCTGGCTGGTGGATAAGGAGGACAGCTGAGGATGCTAACAGATTCAACCACTGCCACAAGAGTAAAAAATTATGTTAGTCAGAGATTAAGCTAGTTCTTAATATGGCAAATCTTTTCAATGCCCTTGCAATGTTTTCTTGAAGTTTCTCTGCATGGCATCACATTCTGTAATGCTAAGTGGAGATACATATCCAAAGTTTTCAATGGGATACAGCACTTGGTTCAGCAGGATATCCTTTTTCCGTAGGTGCATTCACCTAATAACTTATTTCTGGGAATCATATTCCTTCTGTAATATTTCTGCCACTTTCAAGTCCCTCTTAAACCAGTGAAAGATTTTCGTTAGTTGTCAGGAGTTTTCATTAAAATGATCTTTGGCTTTGACCTCTTACACTGAGATCTTGCACCTCATGAGAAAAGTTTATTCGTTGCTTCTTTTATACCAGGCTAAAATCCTTACAGCTTCTGAGGAATTTCTTTCAAAAAGAAAAGTCAGGTAAGCCCAATTATTTCCCTGCGCAGGAGTGCAATGTTTCTTATTAAAATACACCTTGAGTGGCACACCTGCACGGTCCTCTCACTAAGGCTGAGATGTTTGCTGTGCTGTTCAAGGCTTCTGTAAAAGAGATGAGCTCACATGTGCTTTCCAGGCTTTACTGAGTCATCTTTATCTGCAGACCTGGAAAACAAATCAAAGGAAAACCATTCATGTCAAACTGGATTTTTTTTTCTTCTAAGTTAAAAAAAGCTTTCTGAGATGTGGAGCACTTCTTGAATGACCTCCACTGTGCTTTCTGAAGCTGCTCTGCTGTGGAGAGTTTATGTGCTGTCAGTGGCAGCTGTCCTTCCCAAAAGAATTTGCAGTAACATTGTTAGACTGATAGGGCTCCGATTTAACCTTTTCTGTCTCTGCTTGCATCTTTGTTTTTTCTCCCCTCTCTTGCCATCACATCACACTGCCTTTCTCCTTCCTTGTCCAGGTCTCTTTCCACAGCTCCCTGCTGCTTCTTCACTGCTTTCACCTTTTGTTTATTGTAATGTCAGCTGAATTCAAACCTTATCCATTGATATTAACTGGCTCAAATGGAATTGCTTTTTCAAGTCCCACATATGCTAAGGGCCCTGTAGCATCCTTGCCTGCTTTGAACAGGGTTTGTTTTTCCCATTTCCAGCAGATTTGCAAAGTGCAAAGAGAACGAAGCTCTTCCCTGCGAGAACGGGAGGCACCTGCCTTGCAGAATTTACTCTTAATTTGATTGACAGGCTTATCAGGCAGTAGCAGAGACCATGAAACAAGCAGGAGGTTTCAGAGAATGCTGTTGACCTGCCCAGTGCATCTGCTCATGGATTTAGCATGCATGTGCTATATTCCTCTTGAATTCTGTCTGTGGATGTTGATTCCCATAGTGTGAGGATTTTCTGCCTTAAAATATTTTCCTGCTTAAGGTTCCTGCAAGCTCTGTTTTTGAAAACACCTGATCTTCCCACAATGTTTATTACTCCATTAGCCATGATAACACAGCAGGATATTTAACAAAACATAAACTATTGACTTTTTTTTTTTAAATGAGTCACTTTTTTATTTGCCTAGCCTTAGTTTTGTCATACAGAACAGCACAAATGAGACCCTCTAGTCAACTGCACTTGTTGTTTGATTTTTTTTTTCTATAATCTAATCTTTCTTTGTTTTTAAACTAACCCATCCTCATTCATAAGACCTGGCAGCCTAAAATTCAGTGCATACTGGAGAAGCAGTTTAAATCAGCCTTCGTTAAACTCCATGCCTCTGTCTAGAATGCTCTCACTCACCTGTAGCACCGTGACTTAAGATGATGAAAAGCTGTCACATGTAACTTCACTGTGGTCATGGCAGTTACTGTAGAGGGGTGACAACTTAAGCTAACTAGAAATCAAAATAAGATGTCTCTCTTCTTTGCAATCAAAATTAAACAAAACAGTTGTGAATTAGGAATAAGAGAAATGAGAATGAAAGGGGAAACAAGTTTCTCATCTACTTGCTACTTTATAAAAGCCTTCTTTCTTTTCTTTTTATGCTTTCTCCTCTGAATACAATGACAAGCTCAAGATCCAGCTTGTAACTATCTTCTGCAACCTCATGATGATCTAAGAATTACATTATATGGGCTACCCAGAGTGCTTATGGGCTCTTTCTTTTCTGTCAGTAATGCAGGAAATAAATGAAATTAAATAAAGTCAGTGCATCAGGGGCTCTTTCATTGCTGCAGAAATGGTCAGATGTAATAATCTGGTATTATGAGAATTGTCATTGTTCCCTTTGCTGCTTGCCACTTTCTGGTGAGGACTTCCAATACCTGAAGGGGGCCTACAAGAGAGCTCGGGAGGGATTTTTTTACAAGAATGTGTAGTGATAGGACAAGAGGTAATAGCTTTAAACTGGAAGAGGGTAGATTTAGGTTTGACATTAGGAAGAAATTATTTACTATGAGGGTGGTGAGGCACTGGAACAGGTTGCCCAGGGAAGTTGAGGATGCCCCATCCCTGAAAGTGTTCAAGGCCAGGCCAGGTTGGATGGGACTTCGAGCAACCTGTTCTTCCAGGAGGTGTCCGTGCCCATGCACGGGTGTTGAAACTAAATAATCTTTAAGGTCCATTCCCATCCAAACAGTTCTGTGATTCATTTCTGCTGAGGAGAGTGGCTTTTTATGCAGGCAGGCTGTGGTCTGCTACTTGCAGCATGATTGGGAAACTTCTAAATTTGTTCTACATTGCTAATACTCAGAAGGCTTTTTTGGAACAGCTTTATTTGGCTCGTTTATTTCCAGAGCAAAACCAGTGTTCCCTTCCCCAGAACTATTTTAGATCACTCTTGCTATCAGACAAATTAAGAAGGAAAACAAGAGGCATGGATTTAACCTCTCTTAACATTATCTTAGTGATGGAGTCATAAACAGGGAAGTATAACAGTAAAATGTAATTGTGAGTTATATTTAAGAATCAGAATGTTCCTAAACTGTAATTTTAGCTGGGTGGGGGAGCTGCCATCTCTCTTATTCCAAAGCCATCTAGGACTGAGGCCATGCTTTCTCTGAATATTTCTCTTGCCCTCTGTGCATGCTGGAATGTCTTTCTACCTGTATACTTTCAAATCAGCTTGAGCCACAATTCAAAGATAATAAGTGCTGCAGAGCTCCCCCTTCCTTGGGGCTTTTCCAGGATAACAGTTTTATTCATTCTTTACTCGACACATGCCTTTCAGCTAGACGGAATGTTTTCCAGGCTGTGCAAGGCTTTGCTTATTCATATTGAGAAGCATTCACAGTAATATATGCTCTTCCAAAGACACAGTTTTACTTCACTTTGAGTTCCTTCTCCAACCCTCACGTAATACTAAAAGTACACTGAACTTAGTGCTTTCTTTTTTACTTCGTTCTGTGCTGTTTGTCAGCTTTGGGCACCATGCTGTAATACATGTCACTACTGACATGATTTTACTTTGTGGAGGGATGTCTGCAGACATGCAAAGTGGGACTGTCATCATACTGAACTTCAGCAACAGAAAAGTTAGTTAGATAGTCATAGCTAGTACTTTAAATCATTTTTATGGCTGATGGAAAGAGGTGGAGATCATCCCATTGTAAAATAGATGCCTAACTTAGGAGGAGCTAACTGTCCCCTGGAGATCTCTGTGACAGTAAAAAAATCCTGAAAAACTAACCCAAGAATGGATATTTGATTTCTGGATTACTACATTTCCATGCTATAAACTTGTATATATATATATGCAAGCATTTTCTTGGTTTTACTTATTTTGTTGGTTTGGTTTGGTTTTTTGCATTACCTTCCCTCTTGCTTTTCTTATTTCCTCTTTGGCAAGAGCTAGGATGGGAAGGGATTATCAGTAGAAAAAAAAAAGTGTGACTATTCATGGTAAACCATGAAAAGCATGAATAGCAAACTAGTTTGATTATGCAGCTTCTTCATAAGTAGTTCTCTCTTCTTGAGTGCAGGAAGCTTAGGGATTCACTCACAGTGGGTACTGCATGTGATCTCCATCAAAGCTTCACAGTCCAAAGCTGCCTTACACAGACTCTGGCAGCAATTGATAAGAATAAACATGTTTTCTGTAACACCTTGCTTGAAAGCTGGCATTGAGAAAACTGAAGTTACACAGGTAAGGAACAAAAGTACTATTGCATAGGTCTTTGAAGAGGTTGCTCTTAGCACTTCTGCTCTTCAAGATGATATCTGAAATGGTCACGCATGCAAAGATAATTCTCATGAAAAAGAATACTCTCTCTGCTCTCTGGCACATTAGTGAAAATCCAGACCTTTCAACCACTTTTGTTAACACCACTATCAGCAAGTGGAAGTTGAAGGGAAAAAGAAAGGACTCTTGTGGTATTGCACAGGGCAGGAATTCTTCTGGGAACATATTTTGTAGTGTTACTGACCCAAAATGATGCTGAAATTTACTCAAACTCTAAAAACTTAATTTTGCTATCCCCAGTCCTCTCACTTCCCTGGTCTCAAACATGGTCTCTTCTGTAGATAGTTAACTCTGAGCACATTCTTCAGTGAAGAAATTTGTGGTTTGTACTGTGCCGAGTCTGTTCTTACTAATAAATAAATAACTTCTGCTGTCGTCTTCTCTAGTACAGGCCAGTAGATAGGACACCAGAATCAACTCTCTAGGGCCGAACTATATGATTCTAGGAGTCTATTGTAGGAAAACCTCACTTGAGTCACTGGGTCAAGTTCCCCAGCTATTACAGACACCATTTTCTATAATGTCTTAAATGTTTTTTTCCTAGACTTTGCCTAACATTTCAGCATATTATTGCCCAAGACACTTTAACCTCTGTGTGCCTATGTTTCTTCCTTATGTAATGTGGGATTGGTATTTCCTTTTTCTTTTTCTTATTTTGTAAAGTGTTTTCAGATGTATGGCTGAACAATACTAAATAATTGTTTGTATCAATACGATCACATACTATCTGATGGATCTTTCCTGCCAGAGCCTAAAGAAACCTACTTTCAGCTGACGTATCTTCATGGACAACAGTGCAGGACACTGAAAATAACAAATGTCCTTCTTTGGGATTATTTTTATTTATTTGATGCACCAGAAACCCAGCAGGCAGAGTCAGGAGTAATGAGCTGCTTTTTGCACCCTGTAGAAATTAATAATGGCCTTGACAGGCCTCGGTTTGCTAACTTGCAAATTGAAAGTACGCTTGTCACAGATCACAAGCATGGTCATGTGGTAAAATGGGTGCTGTCTGCCCTCAAACTGGAGCTGCAGAGATAACGAAAATGCATGTACAGCTCAGCACTTGTCACTGCTGGGACTGAAAGTAACCACAGCAGACGATGAGCAGTACATGCCGTACACACAGTGTTGCTATTCTGAGCTGTATAAAAATAACTTCGATTTTCTTTTCTGTATACTGTCTTCTTTTCCTGCCCAGTGCTGTTCCCTCAGAGCTTTGCACAGGCCAGCAAAAACTTGTTAGCATTGCTGGGACAAGCCTCCATTGTTTGACTGCAGAGAAGCAGGGCATGCCATAGGTGTTTGAGAGGAACACGGTGCATCTCCAGCACGAGTATGGCCTAGAACTTTATTTCTTCTGGTACAGGGAACATATATGGCTCTTACCAGTGGCTGGAGTCACCGAAAGAGCATTGATTGGAAGTTAGTGACCACACTCAGAGCTGAGCTTTTTTGTTCTCACTCCAAAGCCATCTGAGTCCCTTTATTAGAGTAAAAGGATGGCTTGCTTCTTTGGGTTGGTACATTTGTTTGATTAACACAGTGTTTAACAAAGAAGAAAAGGTGGCCTGGCTATGTGAGGGATAAGAACATTAGTAGAGATTCCAAGCACTTAGGCTGTCAAACAAAATGTGCTGTCAGTCTCTTTAGGCACACTTTCACACACAAGCAGGCTATGTTACTGCACTTCCACTTATTTTTAATAAAAATTTTATTCAGAGCTTTATGGCAGGTAAGAATACCACATAATTATAACAGTAGTTCTACAGTAAGCCTGTGTCCAGATGTTTCTTTGTGATTTTCTTGTTTCTAGTGCACACATGCAATTAAGTTATTTCTTTGAACCTTGTAAAACTATAATGGCAGGTACCAGTACCATGCCAGCACGAGATCGTGTGGTATCTGATGGTTACCAACAGCTACCAAATGCTGTTAGTAGCTGTTTGAACTGTCAAAACTGAATGTAAATGCTGGACTGGTATTTGAGGGGATTTTGAAAAATGGAGTGAGTTATATTGCTAAATAACATCAGTTTGGATTAAAATATCTCATTCAAAAAATTTAAAAAAAGGGGGAGAATTTTCAGTCAATGTAATTTCTTAACTTCAATATTTCATTCCTCTATAACAATGATTTTCTGTCACTTTATAGTGAGTTCCAGTTACCTCTTATCAGCCACTGCCTGCTCTTATGTCTGGTATCTGCACCACACAGGAAAAGGATTATTGCTTTTCTTAAATTAATTCTTGCAGTACTTTTTAATGCATGGATAATTTGTTTGTGTCTTAGCTCCTGTAAGTGCTCTTTATAGAGCCTTCATTTTATTTAGAGGTTGAAAGAAAATTCTCCTTTAACATTGCAGACCTAAAACTCACAACTAGTTTTGTCCTCTTCTGACAGCCCTGCTCTCAAGACAGCTTTTCCTTTTACTTTCCTTATTTTTACTGAATATATAAGAAACCCTGAGGCTGGAATGTTGTCTTTCCCCCCTCTATCAAGACACATGTCTCAGAAACAGACTGTCCCCAGCTGGAAGGACCTTAAAAGTGATCCAGACTTTGTGTATCACAGCATCTTCTAATATTTCTTTAGTTGTTATTAGATAGCAAGCTTCTGCATTGCTGGCATGTGCAAGCACCAGTGATACTGTGCTCACTGAGGTGGAAGGAATCTTTTAAAATAAAAGATCAATCATTTTGCAGGTGTATAGGTTTTCCTCAGCCCCTTGAAGGCTTCACTTACTTTTGAAAGACATCTGTGACTATATCATGTGAATAAAGTGTGTTTCCTGCCTCTAGATTTCCAGAACACATCCAGTGTAAGTCACTAGTGGTTGAGCATCAATATTGTTTGTAAGATTTCTGTGGCTTATGTGAAATGTGTGGGTAGGTATTATAACCCACAATTTATAGCTGATTTAGTGCACTTGGCTGTTCACTTCAGCTGATGAAACCTTTGGTAAACCTACCAGTGGTTCAAGTGTGAAGCAGCGGTGGATCAATTTGGTGGAAACTAGTAGTAGCACTGACCTATAGCTTGGTAGGATTGATCCTTCATTTGTCAAATGTAGCACTGTAGTACCTCTCAGCTGCACAGGAGCATTGGTATTATCTGCCATTTCCTTCCTTGGTTCATGCAAGGTATGACTTACCACTCACCTCTCTGTATTACAGTCTCTTTCTTCCATGCTGAGCTTATAACCATTTCTAAAACAAAAAACTCCCTGAAGTCTGTATAGCACTCCTCCTCTATGGATAGGCAAGCTCCCTGGGGAAGCAGCTCTGCACAACCCCTTGCTGCCATCTCCTGCCTATGGAGGATGTTTGCCACCAGACCAACCCAAGGGCAAAGATGATCCAGTAGCAACCAAGTGAAGGTCAGAGAAACGTATTTGATGGTGCTATGTCACTGTCTGTTGCCTGGCATTTTCAGCCAATGGATAATGACTGCATAGAGATAGCTGTGCTGCACTAGGACTTGAAGAGATTATTTCATTAGCCTAGGAGTGACAAATATATGGAAGCACTGCCACAGCAACTTGTTTGTTTCAGGTCAAGGCACTGCAAATGCCCTTAGGTAATCAGATCCAATAAAAATACTGGCTACTTTGACCTTTGGAGCTAACAAGTTGTGTTGAGATCAGTCACACTCTTTTTCTTTCACTTTCTTTCCATCTCCCTTTCTTTCCCTGTAATTTATGCATTTAATTGGTAATGCAAAGCCCCTTCATTTACAACTGAGGAGAGTATTCCGTAGGAAATATTCTTTTATTTTCTAAACAGATAGATATAACATTAAAGAGATTTTTGTGTGATCTTCCATTTAGTGGTTAATAACTTGGAAGTTAGTGAAAAACACTACATGATACTGATCTTATATTTGTTAGTGAAAGAATGTGAGCATCAGTAGGAGGGTAATTCTGGTTTATTTGGTTTAATTTATTGAAGAAGTACCATGACTAATGCAGTTCTTAAAACCCCTGCCAAAATGGCACATGTTCATTAAATCATTGCTTGGAGTACACTGAACTTTTTACCTTTTTTTTTTTTTTCTATAGCTTCAGAGAATAATAAGCTAACATTCACACTTCTGCACTTTCATATATTATATTATTGAAGGCATAACTTCTGTCCTTTTCTGAAAGATCCCAATATCATGGATATTTAGGCTAGAGACTATAACCTGTGAAGCCTCCTAACATGAGAGAGTTAAAGTCTTTAAATCTGAAATCACCAGGAGAAATGATTCACTGGAAAACATTGCCAATGGAAGTTGTGGATGCCCCATCCCTAGAAGTGTTCAAGGCCAGGATGGATGGGACATGGAGCGACCTAATCTAGTGGGACATGTTCTTGCTTATGCAGAGGGGATGGAACTAGATGATCTTTAAGGTTCCTTCTAACCCAAACCATTCTATGATTTTACCAAGTCTTGACCACTGTGGTAAAGTCGGGAGCTTGATCACTGAAATACTGTTGTTCTTTACTGTATGTATACACATTGTGAATGTGACCAAAGTGGGAATTGAGTTGTTCTGCTTAATTCACAACTTTATGCTGAGGCCAGGGATTATGACTTTAGAGGAAAAAAATCATCTTAGCAAAGGATATCATTCCTGCAGAATAGGATTAATGACCTACTGATAGAAGGAAGTTTGTAATGAGAAATCTTTGATCTTCAGCACTGTTGAAATCCACTATTGCCAGTCATTTTCAAACAAAGATGCTACGAAGACTGAAAAAGATTTCTTTTAAAGGAATATTTGCAGTGCTGGAGTTGACACCCTTGAAAGCTGAGTGGAAGAAAACATGCTGTCAACTCTCCAACTCATACAGGTTGTTCATATATTTCTCCTATGCAGCTATCAGTGTGGCCATACACAGGAGAGGGAAGATAATGATTTTCCATCAAATGGCCATACTGCTTGTTTTTGTAATTAGCCAGTCAGCAGCCTATAGGGTATGGCTTCACCTGCTGTACAGAATAATTAATCACTGGCTAGGAAGAAAGAGCTGCTTATCTCTCTATTCCTTGTAGAAATACAAGAGCTTTGACATGCAGGTTGATGCCAGTATAACAGGCATTCCCAGACTCTCTGACACTGGGGAATATTCAGCAATGTTCTAGGAGCAGAAAGCCACATCTAATTTGCATATGAATTCACTTACATATTTTAGCCATAATGTATTCCTGAAGCAATTCTGTTAAGTGCTCTGCTCTTCTACAACAAACCAACAGCTATTGAATCAAAAGCGTTTAGACCAGAATATTGTAAAGACAAGCTCCAGGGCACTTCTGTATCCAAAGTGAATCATGACGGCACAGTGTCACCTCTGATCCCAGCTTCCTGACCTCTTTGCTCACTCATTCTTGTGAAAGA
>NW_009952694.1:7437575-7464375 GCF_000747805.2 Chaetura pelagica
TTCCTGCTTCTCTCTAGCCCACCTCTGACCGAGGATCACTTTTCTTATAAGAGAACAGCCCAGGATAAAGGCTTATGATCTTCCAGTGTACTAAAGGAAAAAATTGTTTTCCAGGTGAATAGGTTAGGCTAATGCAATGAGATAAATCATTTCATATACATAGTCATTGCCTTGAAAATACTGTTAGGAATTGGCATCTCTCAAAAAAGGCAAACAATTTTCTTTTCCGTATAGCGACTTCTAGATTGTACCCTGTCACAGCTTCCGTTTTTTTTGTATTTGACAAATTAGCATTTTACTCTAAATAAAGCAATCCATGAGCAAAGGACTAGTGTTCTCCTACTGTGCATGTCCCCAGTTGCCACGAAGTATTGAAGTCTGATTTGGACAGAGGCCAGAATAGATGCCTCCAGGCTGCACAGCTTTGAAGCACACGGAAACTAGATAAGTCATGTATGAAAATCAAAGTGTATCAGTTTGTAGCCAACAATGAAAGAAGCAACCAAAATTAGGAATGCAAGCTGTCCAGAAAAAGGAAGGTCAGACTTGCCTTTCTCAATAAGGCATACAGTAATCAAAATACTTTTAGCCAACAAGTAAAATTTCTACTTTGTCCTCTAAAGACACTGTCCTTCAGAAGTGTTCAGTATTCCTTGAAATATGTAGCTTAAAACATTTTGTTTTCTCATGCATATTTTGGAATTGAACCTGCTTGGAATTTACCTTTACAAAGTAAAGGGAAATTGGAATCATATGCTTCTATTTGTCTTCATAGCTAAACCAGCAACTATTTTACACACACATATGTATATGTATGTGCATGTATAAAAACATATATATATACATAGATATCATGGTACACGACCAGAACCTGCTTTCAGATCAGTCACTTCCCTGCTTTGTGATGTTGAGTTAATAACTAGAGCTTTAAATTTATGGTCCTAAAGTGTAAAGATGCATCTCTGCTAATGTGCTGCTCCATGAAATTCATGGTCATAAAATATAGAATCATAGAATACCACGTTGGAAGGAACCTCAAGGATCATGTGATCCAACCCTGAAGTGCATAGAAGAAATGATTTTGTACAGCTGTTCTGACAGCCTACCTGCAAGGATCAAAGCACCCTGCACCACAGAGGCATCAACAACAATAGCAGAGAACAATGCTTCTAGGCCTGTAAGTTGTTTGTATTCCAAGAAGCATGCTTTCTCTTAGTTTCCTTGATAACAAACCTTTTGAATCAAGGCTCCTACCATGATACACTTGTGATACCATTTTGAGGTAGATACATACTCTTCTTTTAGGGATAGGAAAGCAAATGCAGAAAGCTCAAGTATTTTGCCTAAGGCTGCACAGTGGATCAGTGCCACCAAAGAGGATGACTCCAGAGTGCCTGGCTGAATTCACTTACTCTGACTAGGTGGTACTGTCTCTGATGGATGCAGTCATTTCAGGTACTGCTTAGGGCTTAAACTAGGGAGTGAAGGAGGTATTTTTACTAGCGTAGTGCCACGTTGTTTCCTCAGTGTCATGACCTATTCCAGTTTGCCCAAGAGCACTTCTGTTACCTTCAGCATTTGCAGCTATTTTCTTTTTCCTTTTTTATTTTTAAGCTATGATTGCAGATATTGAGGGTGAAAAGCTCATAAAACCATCTGCTCAACCTAGACAGATGTTTGTATGATCAATTATTTAAAACAAAAAACCTTTTTAAAATGAATATTCTGTAACCTTCTTAAAAAACCTTCTCAATGTTTATTCACCTTTCTCTTTAGAAAATTTATCTAACCTAAAAATCTCCATTTCTTTAAATTGAGCTTTTATTTCTTGTCATATCTAACTTGCAAGTCATGTTCTCTGCAGCACATTTCTACATATTTTAATACTGCTACCATGTTCAGGCCAAAGCTTCTAGGCTAAAGAACAGGCTATTTCATCTTTCTTCTGGTCTCGGTTTTCTAGAGCTCTGATTGTTCTTATTACTGTCTCCTTGACGGTCTCTGGCTGTTTGCTCTGTAACCTCACAGACTATCTGGCAGCCAAACACAGTGCTCAAGAGAAAGATTTACCAACATTGAATGCATTGTATAAGAGACAATGCTACACCTGTGGTTTGTATTTGTACAATAAGCTATAGCTGTATTTAAACACCTTGGTTTATTGTTCCCTACTTTAACATCAGCATGATTTTCTGATTGATGTGGATCCTGTGACATACTCTTATCTCTAGGTCCTCCTCTTCCCAGCTGCTGCCTGGCTGATTGCTGCATTCTGCAGCCAGGCAGGTTCATTCTAACCTACTGTAGAAACTTATGTTTTTCCCTTACTGGATTGCACCTCCTACATTTTCAATGAGTTTTCCAAATTTTCAATTTCAAAATCAATTTAAAGTAAACTCTATTTTTTAGCTTTGTTGCAAGCTCCCAATTTGATGTAATATAAAGATTTAATCAGCCCATTTTTTATTCTATCATCCAGGTCCTAAAGAAATTAGTTATTAATATCAAAAGCAGAACAAACCTACTTAATATAACCTTCCATTTTCACTGTGAACTACAGCTAATTATTTTCCGAATATGTTTTTTCAATTGTTTCTGTGCCATTGCATAGTAGTAGGAGTAGCCTGTGTTTCCCTGTGGTGTGGGAGACTCTGTTGAAGGGTATTAAAGATACAGCATGTTCTTGTTTTACCCCTACTAACAATCCATGGAGTAAACATGATGATTTGATGCAGTTTGGTTTTGAAAAACCCAGTTCTGTTACTCACCCCCTTGTAATCTTCCAAGCACTTACAGTTTGAATATTCTTCCCTTCTTTTCCACCGCTTGGATATTGAAGCTGATAATGTGATGTAGAAATTACAACAAGGATCATGATCCTGGACTTCCTTCTCTATTACCTGCCAAGTCTGTCCACTTACTTGGACACAATTAGTTTTGGCAGTCCTTAGTTAACTATCTGTAGTAAGAGGATATTGATCACTGCAGGTGGAATATCAGAATCAAGATGTTCAGTAAGAATCCTTGGGTTGACAATGGAAGAGTACAGGGAGAAATTGTACTTCCTAGAAAGCATTGCAGAGTTGCTGAGTAATTTCTTGGAATCAGTTCTAGCAATAAAGCCATGGTAGAAGTTACATGCCTCAAATCTTCTCTTTTTAGGAAGACAGAAATCAGAATATTAAAAGGGATGGATGCTTAGATTAACGAGAAAAGGTTTCTGATGGAATGGAGGAGCAAGTAATTGAACAACTAAAAAAAAGAAAACAAAAAAAAGAGAGACTCATTAAAATAACTGCTGTAGGTTTATATTATTTTGATACACAATTATATAGCTCAGTGATTGTGGCTTTAGGAAAGTTGGTTGAAATGGTAATTAACTTAATTTTCTGTATGAAACAGTGCCTGAAATAATATATTGTAAGACTGAGAATCTGGAATTGATTCTGTGCTTCTCCAATCCACTAGTATTAATTCTGTGCCATCCCATACAGTTGGTATAGTGAAACAAATAAATGGAACTTATTTAGTCTTTCAAAAATTCCTTGTAAGAGCTGATAAGGAAACAAAGCTGTCAGATAGTAAGCAGTAAATGTCTGTCATTGATTTGAAACAAGCCAAGGACAGAAGACTGAAAAGAGAAATAAATGCTCGATTTTCAGGTTAATAGAAAAATGGCAAAAGGTTAATGGAAGGGTGCCTGAAACTTCTGTTTGAGGACCACTGTTATTTAATCAGTGATGTGGAAAAGGGAGTAGCTAGTGTAGTTGCAAGATTTGCAGATAATAATAAATTACTTATGGGACTCAGCAATAGAGAAGACCGTGAGGAATTTCAGAGACACCTAATAAAGGCAGCTGTATAGACAGCAGAACATCATACGCAATCCTTTGTTGACAAATACAAAGTAATGCCCATTGCAGGGAATAATTTGAATTGTTCGTACACACTGCTGGGTTCTAAATTAACTGTAACCATTCAGGGAGAAAAAAAAAGAACCTAGGGGACATTGCCAGCATCTCAGTAAAAAACATCTGCTCATTGCACAGCAGAAATCAAAAAGCAAACACTGCACTGTAATACAGAAATAATGGGCTAGAAAATTCCACTGATCATGGCATTATATAAAGCAGTGGTATATCCTTACCAAGGATGCAACATTAATTTCTGCTCATAGTATCATTAAATAGTGTAACTAGAGGAAGTTCAGAAAACAGCTGCTAATGTTGACAAGAAACATGAGTAAATTGCAGCAAGAAATACTTGGGAGGTTGTGGCTGTTGCTGAGAATGGCAAGCAGGCATGGGAAAAATTCTGAATTATTTGAGGAAGAAATACTGAACATTCTTACTTGTCCTTTCCACAACTGCAAGAACAGGAGGATTTCAGTGGATTTGAAAAGTGATACACTTGAAGATGATAGAAGAAAATGTGTTATATTCAAAAGATAATTAACCTGTAAAACTAATTACAAAAAGAGCCTCAACCAAAGAATTTATCAGTGCTCAAAAGAGGATTAAATAAGAGTGTACTAATGAGAAAATCCTCTGTAATGTTTTGTAGGATTCCTAAAAGAGATTTAAATTTGTTTTAAGGCATTAACAGAAACACACTTAGGAAATACAGAAAATCAGTAAATATGCTTCATGGTGCTGCATGACATGGTGGGTAGAGGCTTCTTTCTGGAGACAGCTGTTTGTGTTCAGCATGAGGAATACATGGTACTGGTCTAAATAGATGGATCACTTGTCTGATCTAGTTGGGTAATTGCTGTCTCCTAAAGATGACATTAAATTTTATTAATGAAAATATATAAAGTATGTTGCAAGTTCAGATCAAAAGGTTCATTATTGAGTGCCTTTTCAGATAAAAGTATCTGTTGCTTAGAATGTGATCTCATCAGGTCAAAGGACAGAATCCATCCTATTATCCCTTAAAATACAAGACTTTATTGTATAATAGAATAACAAATTTTTGTATAAGTCATCACCTTCTATTTAAAGAACCTTTTTAAGAAGGTTTTGAGCCTGGGAACCCTCATCAACCTGCGCACATAGCTTAAAAAATAAAAGTCTGTTTCACTAATCTTATACATAGCAGCAAGATCATCTGCACAGTGTATGCCAAGGATGTGAAGATGGTACAATTAAAGTTCTCCCTGTCATAAAATCAACAATGTGATCAAACAGTGAAATACACAGCAGATGAATAATTAAATCCAGATGTCATTTCTGTTGTTGACAAGCATGAAAGAAAAGTCCACAAATTCATTAAAAAATCACTTATTAGGTATGCTTCATTTTTACCTTAAAAGTGTGCTGCAAAATCCCTTTCATGGAACAATCCAACATGCAGAGTATAAAAAAAATCAAACCAGCCTGCTGTTTAAAACTGCATAGTACAAAGTCTCCCAAAGTGAAGCACACTGAACATAACTAGGTTCACAGTTTAGTTTTCTTAAGGAGAAATAATTCAGTTATCATTAAACTCCTTGGGAAACTAGCTTTAATAATGTTCTTTGGTTATCAGCAGTATCGTTTTTCCTCCAGGCAGAGCTGAGGAAATATGAAGTTAAAACCATCATTGAGTGTGATAATGAAGTCAGTCCATTCCAGTACAAGACCACAGCAATTCTTTATCACTCCAAACAGGCTGTGGGGCTGAAAGCTGTTTTTCTACTTGAAAAAGTGGCTGAGTTCACAGATAGCTATCAATTTCAGAACATATTTTGCTGCATGTGGAAGAGCAAGAGTAACAAAAGTACCCCATAAACCTTAAAAACAGAAAAGTCTGGTTTGGAAAAGAATTTTCACAAAAGAAAACAGAATTGCACTGCCTTTCTAAGCTTCTGCCTACCTAAGATTTTCATTCAAATGTGGAACTGGCTATTTACATTTATACTTGAACTCACATGCATGTCTTTAAGGTATAAAGTTAAACACATACATCCCACATTTCTGCTCATGTAAATGTGTACACTCATTCACTGGTGCCAGAAGAGCTTATCCTTGCACATACTCAAAAGACAATTTTCCATTTTTCTTCCCTATACACACAGATTTACATGCAGGCATACAAAATTATATTAGATACATAGTATGAAAATGCAAACTCTAATATCATCACACATAGAATGAAAAAATATAAGCATCAGATAGAAGTAGTGTAGATTTATTTAGCTAAAAATTTATCAAAAGGTATAAAGCTTCATTGGGCTCTTCAAATCATTTACTTAATATTAACTTGCAGTCAGTTACAGTAGCAGACCTTCCATTTCTACTTTCTAATTTTCCCTCTGTGGATTCCTGGGCTGATATTTTCATATATGATGCATACACACACTGGTACAAATAGACAACTGCTTCTGATGCTATGAAAATGAAATTTGTAGCCATGTTATTTTCTGTTACACCTTTTGAAACAAATTATTTTCTTGTTTTGGGACAGACAATAAGCATACATTGGCTGTTGAGAGCTCAGAAGTAATGGTGTCCTAAACTTCCTAGTCACAAAACATGGTGTTCAGCTGTACCTGTAAGGGCGATGATCTTGGCAGTTTTGGTAACACTAGATAAAGGTCATTGGGAGCACCTGATATATTAGAAACTGAAACAAATTTGCATGAAGAAGTATCAAACAAAGTTCCTCTATAACACTACCAGAGGAACAAGGCATTTAACTTCCCAAGGTGTCCATTACAGAGACCCTGCAGAAATTGAATCCTAACACATGAAGCGCTTTCATTAAGCCACAAGCCACTAAAGGGAACAGCAACGTTCCAGAGATGGTGCAATGTGAGCTGTATGACTCACACTGACAACAAATGGAACAATTAGGTAGCCATAGTAATATTTATATCTACTTATTCTGAAGTGCAGAAATAGTTGAATTAGAGTTTCCAGCTAGGGTTATCTACAGAGGAAATGGCAATGCTTCATCAAGTCAGCTGATGATGATGTAGCCGATGTCAGGCACACAGCTCTTCCTAGCCTGTTTTTGCTAAGATACCATACTGCTACGTAACAACTGATCCTGTAAGTAGGCTATCTGCAGAGCTTGTCAGCCCAAACAAAGAGTTTCAAAACAACTTTGAACAGAACTGTCCCTCCTGTGATGCTGCTGCATACCACTTCAGATGCCTAAATATAAGGGAAAAAAAAGGTAAAAACTAAAACACTAGCTGAGCTGATGAGAAATGACACAAATTATGAATGTGCATTGTTTTCTTAAATTATGCTGAAGCAAGAGCATAGCAATAGACATTAAACATTTAATTCTGGGGGTCCTGGTAGACAGGAGGATGACCATGAGCCAGCAATGTGCCCTTGTGGCCAAGAAGGCCAATGGCATCCTGGGGTGCATTAGAAAGGGTGTGGTTACTCAGTCAAGAGAGGTTCTCCTCCCCCTCTATTCTGCATTGGTGAGGCCACATCTGGAGTATTGTGTCCAGTTCTGGGCCCCTCAGTTCAAAAAGGACAGGGAACTGCTCGAAAGAGTCCAGCGCAGAGCTACGAAGATGATTAGGGGAGTGGAACATCTCCCTTATGAGGAAAGGCTGAGGGAGCTGGGTCTCTTTAGCTTGGAGAAAAGGAGACTGAGGGGTGACCTCATCAATGTTTACAAATATGTAAGGGGTGAGTGTCAGGGAGATGGAGTTAGGCTTTTCTCAGTGATGACCAGTGATAGGACAAGGGGTAATGGGTGTAAATTGGAGCATAGGAGGTTCAAGGTGAATATCCGAAAAAAATTTTTTACTGTAAGAGTGACAGAGCACTGGAACAGACTGCCCAGGGAGGTTGTGGAGTCTCCCTCACTGGAGACATTCAAAACCCACCTGGATGAGTTCCTGTGTGATGTACTCTAGGTGACCCTGCTCTGGCAGGGGGGTTGGACTAGATGATCTCTCGAGGTCCCTTCCAGCCCCTAAGATTCTATGATTCTATGATTCTATAAGTCTAAGAAGTATAAATTGTTCAAAGCAATGCACTGAGGGCCTATAACTAGCAGTCCTGGGCTGAAACTAAAATTAAATAAATTTAGGCTGAAAGCAGAAGAAATTTCATAAGAGTGGGACTTTGATAAACTGTGGAATGCTCTCCCCAGGAAAGAACTGAAAACATCCTTGATTAGCAAGTTTAAATTTGGATTATGCAGGTTACTACTGAAGATATTGTACAGCACAATGCTGTGAGGCAGGCAAGAGTGGATTAGGGAATAGGATATCCTGACATGTTGAAATGCATACCTTCCACTTCTAGTGTCTGTAATCTAGTTTGTATATAGAAGGGTCTTGAGGAGGCTTAGTCTAAAAGCATTTGGGGTATTTTTTTCTAAAGACAGCAGTTGATTAAAAAATTGAACCAATCTGAATTTTCAAACTGTGATGTTTTTATAAAGCTGTTGCAGAGAGGAAAGTGGTGATCTGTGCCAGCCAAACCACTACAGTAATGCTAGCAGCTAGCCAGACACTCATGCCAGTGGCAATAGCGGTCCCCAGTGCAACCAAACCAACAGTAAAAGCTGCTTCTATATTTATCATTTTTTCAGCTGTGTCCTAATCGTATTTCCGCCTTTGTGTCTTGTCCATATCTGTGGTCCTAAGCCCCACATATATTTCCCATAGTGAATAGAAACTGACATTTCAAGTGTGCCAAGGCTTGTGAAATGTTAATTAAAGCTTCATGTTGCAGATGTGATGCAGAGATTATCTTTCACTCTTTGCAAATTATTTCTTCTTGGCATTTTTGCTGGTATCTGCACTATGCCACTTTCTTCTTAACTTTTTGTCAAGGAGCCTGTACTAACTGGGACTGACTCCAAGACGCATTGTGGCTTTTCTGTCTTCTGCTTCTGTGACTTTGTTTTCTGTTAATTGCTCCTGTGATCCAGAGCTGCAGCAAAACCAGATGCTCCATGCTCAAGTGAACTGAGAACAAAGCAGACTGTCCTCCTTCACACCCTTACATTACAAAACACTAGCTCTGAGCTATTACTGACTGTTATTAAATCCAAGTCCAATGAACAGTACATCTGTTAACTCTGCCTTTTTGGCCTCTAAGCTAGTTTCTTCCCTTGGTGAAATCATTGTAAATACCTGCACAGAAGGCTGTAGTCCTGTACAGGTAGGCCAGTTAGCTTTGAACAACTGTGCGTGGATATTAGTTTAACCATGGCATCCCAGAGCTCAATGCAGATAATTTTACATGGTTGAGAACCAAGGAAGATTAGCCAAGGTAGCACGCAGCACTGCATGGCTTTATTGCTTCTAGCATCCAAATTTACTAATTTAGATTTCAAATATTTTTTCATGGCATGAGATTGTGCAAATTACTTTCATTGTACATAAAAGAATGCATACCTGAATGGTACAAAAGCTCCTACTAATATCTAGTAAATCTATTATTTGTTTTTCATTAATGAACAAAATTAAAATATGCCTTTGTCTTTCAAATCTACACTGATTTTAAAAATTCAGTGCAACACTTTTTGTAGCTTTATTAAAATTAATATTGCTTAACTGCTTATTTGCTTTTACAAAAGCTATCAGTCTGTGTGAATAGGTACCTTTATCATTCAAATATACACACTATTCTAATACACAATTTACTTTGCATTTACACTTCTGTTATTTCAAGTTTCATGGTAATTGAATAATACTCATACAGAAATGTATAAAACTGATATGGATATTCTTATGCTAGTTTTGAAATAGGAAACTGTGGACATTCAAATATGTAGAATATTTCTGCTACTGGATAACAGTAATAGAAATTGCTCTGAATCTTAAAAGAAATTTTGCTGCTGTTGCTGATTTAACCAAGATGCATTGTCCTGTGATTACCTCTAATTATGCTTGGCATAATTTACTGTGATTGTGATTAACTCCATATACTTAATTGCCCAATGTGTCTGTAAATTGATCTTGTATTTTCCCCTCTATTCAAGCTTTAATATGTGAATATTTGCACTCAACATAGCAAGGTTGTGGGCTGGAACACTAGAATCTTTTTGCCTGAGTAGTGAAGTGCAATGTAAGGGTTTTTCTTAACAGAAAAATTTGTGTTTTCTTTTTGGTAGAGAAGAAACATGTACAGATTGTGGACTTGGATGAGTTTTCAGAAGTGGATGAGATTCTCTCATCCTTTTTAGCCTTTATATCAGTGACAGGACTCTATAAAAAGTTTTGAGTTGAAGTTGTCTCTGTTATTTACAGTTCTGTGATGAAACCAGGTCTTTCAGGTAAGTCAAAACACTGCATCTCAGCTGCTCCAAGTTTCTATGAGCTAGAAAAAACAAACCCGTAATGTGTGTTTGTAGAAGTTTCTGTTCATCTGCAACAATCATTGAGAAATATTTATCAAAAAGATAGTAGGTATATGTGAATGTTATTTTGCCTCCTCCAGTGGGGTACAGTTGGAAGCTTTCCCCAAAATGTTATTGTGCTTCTCGGTTGCTTTTTTATAACTTTTTATTCTCCTTAGGAATGAACAAAGAACTAAATGTGAATCATTATATAACATGTTGATTGTACAAGAGGAACTGCAGATTAGTAGTAATAAAATCTTATATTTAGTCAGCATTTTGACTCAAAGATCTAGCAGGATAAATATTTGGCTTTTTAGTCTGTTCAGGCTTCATTTCCCTCATTTCTCATATGCAGCTATCTTTTGCAGAGTGAAAAAGCTGGGTAGTAATGTGCAGAAATAGCACACAACAGTTTAGAAGATGGGGCTGTGTCACGATCCGGAAATACCTGGTCCTTCACAGGCTGGTAGTTCAGCTTTAAGTAGGTGCAAATGCACTTGAAGGGAAATAAAGGGAGAAATAATAAAATAAAAACAAAACAAAACAAAAAAAAACAAACAAAAAGGAGTGGCATATCTAGTTTGGACATCTGTAGGTGCTGATTGAATAAAGAAGTTAGGCAGACTTTTCTAGAAATGTTGAAAAAGTCTTTGTTGTCCAAGAAGGTGATGCATTTACTGAAGTCATTGAATACTTCTTGTGAAGTGTGATACTTCTGTTACTTTATGGGATGAACTATTCTATTTGATTTTACCTTTATGTAGTAAATTTTTGTATCAGCAAGTTTGTACATAGGTGGTCAGATCTTTTTCCACTTTCACTGCAGAAGGAGGACAGATCATATAGAACACTGAAGATGTAGTTATGCCTGTACAAAATAGTTTGCATGGTGAAAGAAATTACCAACCCTGATTGTGATACATTAATTGACTACATCAGTGCACCTAGTGAAGTACAAAATGCACTAATCAAAATATCAGTGAAGGTAATTAATTGAATCTGCTTTTATTTTCTGTTGAAAATCTGGAAATGTGGGTACTGCATCAGGAGGCGCTTATTGGCAGTATGCAGAAGATAGAAAGTAAGTTCTCAGACCGTTTTGATGCGATTGCAGAAGCACCTTCATTTCCCCATTCAGAGGTTAGAATTAGCCCAACAAATATTTATGATTATACATGCAATTACACATTAGCAAGGAAGTGCTCTAGCCATCACTATGCTGAGAAGACCATCTTCCCCAAACACTACTCATTAGGTGAGAAGAGCAGATTTTTTTGTATTGTAAAGTGTGCAAATTAACAAGATTCGATTTTTAAATTCTTCAGAAAGCAAATGTTTCCCTTCTGTAGCATTTAGTTTATGATGTTATGAATTGTTTGGTCTCTATTTGATACCTGAAAGATGCTGTTTTCAGTAAAGTGTAAAAGGTCAGAAAGGAATAAGGAGCAACGAAGTGTAATGTCCAATTTCTTAAGAGTTTTTGGAAGATAAAATTTAAACTTACATGCATGTTATTAAATAATTCACAGCATTCCCTGAATGCTTACAGCCCAGAAATTTCGTCATTCCTGTTTCCATTTTTCTGTCCTGCAAATCTAAGAGATCCAGTATGCAGCACACCTGTCTGAGTAATGACCCATAAAACTTGTTTATGTTACATTTAAAAATGAGGTGAATAAAGCTTAACTGCAGAGGGAATGAAAAACTTAACTATATGAAGTTGTCACTCACCCTTATTGAGAGGACAAATCACAGCTTCAATGCCATGCCATTTTCCATAAAGATAAATTGCACATTTATACATCCTGAGCATGGCAGAGTACTGAAGAAAAAAGCTCAAAGCTAGAAGCTGATAACATCTGTAGCAGCACCATGACATAGGGAAGGGTTGATGGAAAAACTGGCCTTTCTTTACATCTTATTTGTGTTTCAGTTACAAGCCAGCCAGAAAGTAATGCAAGTTTTTATTTTTATGTCATTTGAGCCTTTGTTATGGCAACTTCATTATTTTTTTTTTTAATCACATATCTAGAAGTCACCAGTTGCCAGGCTTGGGGTTGGAGATGAGTTTCGTGTTTACTTTTAGGGTACAGAAAGAAAAAAAGTTGTATTTTTTCATATTAGTGCAATGTAAGAAAGAGATGGTAATTATACTATGCTGTTTTATTGAAATAGTGAAAAAGATTGTGTGGATGGAGAGTAAAATGGGAGACAAGGAGGAGAAGGACTGGGGGAAGACATCAGGATTAGGAGAGAGAGTGACAGATAGGCAAGTCAGCAAAAGTGAAGAAGTGTTTACAATCTTGGTGGATTGTCAGCTATTTTACCTTGGTGGTGATAGGGCACTTGTAATTTCAGCCAGAGCTCTGATACACTCTGCTTCATGCATAAGGAAAAGAAAAATGTTTTATCTTTGTCTCACAAAAAAAGTTCTGTTCAGGTCCAAGTCCAGTTTTGTTTGAAAGCTTTGGCCTTTATGATATTTGATCCTAACCCACTTACCTATCTTTAGTCAGTAATATGCTTCTGGCTTCTAGCAGCAGGTCAAACTGAATTTTGCTATTGAGATCATCCATCATTGCAAATCGCTGTATTTTCTTTTTCAGGCCAGGGTCTGAAATGAGTCTGCCTATAAAGAAATCTGAGCTAGGATGTGCAGTAGTCTTGAAGCTTCTGTGTGAATTGTAGTATATGAAATGGCAGACTGGAGAACAAAGGATAGAAAAGATCTTCAAGCTTCTCATTTCAGAATCGATTCTTATTAGTTAGCATGGAGACAGTGTGGTCTAATGTGATGAAGGCATAGAAAATAGCTGTTAGATGTTACTTATTGCTGTTACTTAAAGCTTTTAGTGACAATATTTAAATGTTATCCAGAAAAACAGCAAAGGCATTTTTGCAGGGTAAAGGTTTTTAAAATTTGGCTCTTATTTAGTTCAAAGTATTAATGCACAAATTTACAAAATAAAACATACTTCACTCAGCATTTGTAACAGCATGACAAACACCTTTCATGTCTAACCTGAACTTTCCTAAAATGTCCATTATTATAACCTGTGGGTGTCCAGAACTAACCTGCACACAGTGATAGTTCTTTCCCCCATAAGTCTGAGAATCTGTGGAGGTAGGCAGACAGCCATCTCACAGACTATGGGATGTAGCCAGTGTATGATAAAAAATTTAGCTTTATTTCACTAGGACATTCTGCAGTGATTGTGTAACTCAGGGGTTAGGGCATTCTAGTGCTTTTTAGATGAGTATTGGGATAAGATGGGATGCTACAGAGCATGGTGGAAGGTGCAGCTGACCCCAAACATAGAAAATGGAAGAGAGATATGGGTGAAGATCACAGTACTTTGTCAGAACCGTAGGAAGAGAAAAAAGGTAGAAAGCTACACGTTAGCATTGAGGACAATTGGCAGTGGTTTTGTGGGGACTTGAGGTCTATAATAACTGAGGACAGGAGGATGTGAGTCAGGTCAGAGGTTTCAAATAGGTGGTGAGACTCATCTTTAGTGAAGAGAGTGGAGATATGCTTGACAGAGGTCTGTGTTTGCAGCCTTTTCTTTCTAGTGAGCACTATCAATCTGTCACATTTTATGAGCAGTAAAAACTTCACCCAAATTATTAAGAGAAAAATAATAATAAAAGCTTAATAATTTTCCTGTTTCTGACAAGCAGTAAGTATGAAAAAAGCTGTCAGAGTGAGCTCTCTGGCTCCTGCCTGCACCACCCAAATGCTCACTTCTAATCCTTTTGGTCATTTTTTCCCACTAAAACATTGTATTTATTTCTGCCTCTGACAACTGTTTGAAAAGTTGTATGCCTTCTGTACAGTGCTGCATTATGGACGATGTATTAGGAGTCATATATCCAGCATGCCTTCTTTGTGGGTACCTAATAACTATGCCTCTGCTCCATAAAGAAAAAGCCTATGACAGGTTTATTCATCTTTTTATTTCCTTGTTGTGCTCTGCTCCCTGCTGAAAAAAAGTTCCTTTTCACTTTAGCCTCTTTTTCTCTTGTCTGGAATGTAAATGCCAGGTGAATTTCATTTGAACAGATGCTGGTGGGAGTTGCTTTCCTGCCCCACAGGCTGCCAGTCACAGAAAGGAGACATTATATGGGCTTCTGTTTACAAGGATCAAGCAGGAGTATTGGACTAGATGGAAGAGGAAGCAAAGTATGAGTGACAGTCATATTTCTTTTCAAGATCAGAAAGGAGACAATATTAAAATCACTTTAAACCTATATCTGTTCATTATTATGCCTTTGAAGGCTTCATGCCTGTTTCTTGTGTAGAGAAGATCTTTAGTTATGTTGGAAAGGTTTCCCATGCTTTACCACCCCAAAGAACTGCACACATGTTCCAGGTGCATGATGGGAGTTAAACCCAAACCATCTGATTAATATTGAAGAGGTAGTAATTCAACATAGTGATTCAACAACGTGATGTTGGATGGGTGAAAATAACAAGCAAGGCAGAGAGAGGTTGCATAACAAAAACTCATCATATGACATATCTATCCCTCCCATACTGGCCAGCACTAATAGTATGTAAGGAGAGAGACAAAAGATTAAATCATGCTTAGATGTTCCAAATAAATTCATGGAAGTGTATATAGTCACATATACTGCCTTACAGTATGCTTTAAATGACCACATGCATACCATTTGCCCAGAAAGTATATACACTTATTTACTCCAAAAAGCGATTGAGAAGTTCCCAAACACGTAATTTTGTCTACTCTTTGTAACTCTTTCTCAGACCCCCACACATGCTCATGTCTGTGTACTAAACCCTCCCACACATCATCTTCCACAGTCACAGATATCAATGCTCTCAGGTACAGCAAACTCCTTCCCACAAGCAGTCAGCTTGTACAGCAAGCTGTAGGCACCCAAGAAACACATGCGTGAGCCCACGCTTGCACTTAGCATGCATAGTAGATGCAACTTTCCATGCACACACACAAGTGTAGTCAGGTCACGTTCACATAGCCCGTAAAAAGCTGTGATCTGCAAGTGAAGGCAAAAGGATCACCTCCAGAAAACCTCAACCTCTCTTTTATAGGAGAGTGCAGGAAGATTATAAAACTTACAGGGGGCTTTGTACAACAGGCAGTGGGAGTTCATTAATTGATCTAACAGCAAGCAAACATTTGAATATGCTTTAGGAATTCTGTACCACTTTTATTTCATATCAGTGCTTTCCCTTTTCACACCATTTCCTTTTCGGCTCTGATGTGGATAGGAAGAGCTCATGTAAATTGCAGACAGAGTGTGATGATTGCTTTAATGGAAATAGCTCTTAACGAGGCAATTCTTTCTGCTGGGCCGCCATGTGCTAGCTCACCATAACTGTTTAAAAAGCTGGTAGCAGCAGTCTTCTCTATTATTGTAAAAGTACATCTCAGATAGCTGTTGGCACTGCTCCTGATAGCTTAGCTTGAGGGTTGTTTTTTTTCCTTCTAGCTCACTTGAGAGAGCCACTGTCACAGAAAAGCAAAGTATCCCAGCCTCAGTGTTGGCCTCTGCATCTATCCTGTTACAGGCAGTAAGAAAACTGTGTGGCCACAGTAAGGCTGTTGGTTTTAACTGCTGTTGTGTGTTACATTTCTTTCTCTTTGTTCTGATCTGTGTGCCCTAATGTGTTTGTTTAGGGATTGATCAGGTTGCTTCATAATGCTGATATATACCTCCCAATAGGATATTTATCTCCAGCCCATTCTGCACGGTAGGACTGAAGACAATCAGTATATTGTAGGTTTAAATTTTGAGGTTGGTTTTATTGCCAGTTTGTTGTCTGGCCGTAGGTACCCACCAAGATCTTCCACTGTAAGGTGCTGCAGTGCAATTCTTAACTGTGGCAGGAAGCTTGGGTAGTACACAGGAGACCCTGAGTGTTACAGAGTTGAGCACTGCAGAAATGTAAGTATAGGAGAAATAATAAGAGCATTTTATCTAAAGAATAATATGCTGTAGTGATGTTATTTCATTTTACCACCGCAAGGCATGAGGCCAATGATTATTACAGTACACTGAAATTTTTTGTAGTGCCTTTCATCCTAGTAACTCAGGAGGCTTTAAAATTCATTCTTCTTACCCATCTTGGTGAAAATACAATTATATCCAGTGTTAACGGAGGTTATGGCCATTTGAGTGGACTTGAGCAAAGAAGAAAATTCAAAACCAGGGTCTCAGGAGAATTGGGTGAGTTCATTCCTGTTATGAATTTTCCATATGATCTTAAGGAAGAGAGATGATCTTTTGGTGCCTTTGTTCCTCTCCTGAAAGTGGGGTTAATAGTCTTTACTATCAGTGATGAGGATAAAGCATAAAATGTTCTCAGATGCTATGATAGTGTTGGCCCTATAACATAAAGTCTAATATCAAACCCAGCAGCAGAAACTACAAGTATGGGCTTCTGTCTCTGTCTAAAATAACTAAATCACACTTGATCTATAGCTTTGTCTTTGGTGAAGTTTAATAACAGAAGACACGAGGCCTTTGTTCTGTAAGGTCTGCAATGACACGGCTTTTTATCATTGCTGAAGTGTCGTGGGAACTCCTGCTTGGATTTCTGGTTCCTCAACTGCTGTTGCATGTGCAGTCATTATTGACCCATTCTCTCAACTTCTCAGTCCAGATCTGCATCTTTACCTTCAGCAGTGTTAGTCATCATACTCTGAGGCTTGCTTTTGTTATGAGTGTAATGATTCATCTTGGGATGGTGACTTGTTTTGCTTGCCTGCAACAACTGTCAGAGGCAGTAGCCTGTTGAAATACATTTGCATGTACTTTTGGTGAAGGAGAGAGACAGCACTCTCTGTAGGTTTATTGAAGTCATCAGTGTAATTACTTTTTGCATCTGAGGAAGGCAAGGTCCTGGCCTGAAGGAAAAGCACAAACAACTTGTGCAGAGTCATAAAAAACCTTTCTACTCTGAAGTTCACAAGTTCAGTCTCCTTCCAGATCTATACAGATATATTTTTGCCCTGCTAGTAGAAATCCCCAAGTGCCTGCCAAGTGCTTACATCTTTAAGCAATATTTTTAAGTGTCCTTTTTCTCATCCCTCCTTTGCAAGATAATAGCAAATTACTGAAGCCATTGAAGAGTTGGCAAGGAAGAAAGAAGTATGAAACTGACAGTGATTATCTGATGTAGATTTGCTGGAGGGACCTTGATAGGTTTTAACTCCTAAGGCCACCTGATTTTACTCCTAGCTGAAGTGCTTCCCTTACTTAGGGCATTGCTGCAGGACTATGTGTGTTTGCACAGGAATGAAAAATGGTACTAAAATGAAATCCTCTTCCCATGGCCTCAGGAAGCCCATACAGTCAGAACTTGGCTTCCTGTTGCCTTCTATTTCTCTATCAAGTCAAGAAAATTGATTTTAGCAGTTTTAAAATCATCAACATTAAAGCAGAAATCACATGGGCTTGTGGTTGTGGTATGTCTCACACTAGTCTCTTTTGAGGCTATCATCCATAATGTAATGGCACATGTGGGAGGACCTTTTATTCTGACCTTTGAAGAATAACTTATAATAGCAATGGCATTTGCACAGTCACTGTTCTTTTGTATTTAAGATGCACTTTAGCAGTAATACCTAAAGGATATTAGTCATCTTCTAGTGATTATGTAGAAGAGTATGTATTAAAAAGAAAATCAGGTTTCAAACATAGCTCTCTTCCCAGATTTCACCTGTTGTTTTTTTTCTGAAATGGCAGGATTTTTAAATGCAAAATCGCTTCCTCATAACTCATGGGTGCACCTCTTTTGGGTTCATGTGTTTTGGTAGTGGGGGAGGGCTACAGGGGTGGCTTCTGTGAGAAGCTGCTAGAAGCTGCCCCCATGTCTGATAAAGCAAATGCCAGCTGGATCCAAGATGGACCCCCTGCTGGCCAGGGTTGAGCCCATCAGTGACAGTGGTTGTGCCTTGGGGATAACAGATTTAAGAAGGGGAGAGAAAACCCTGCCCAGTTGCAGCTGGAGAGAGGAGTGAGAATATGTGAGAGAAATAATGGTGCAAACATCAAGGTCAGTGAAGATGGAGGGAAGGAGGTGCTCCAGGCACCAGAGCAGAAATTTCCCTGCAGCCCATGGTGAGGCAGGTTGTCACTGTGCAACCCATGGAGGTTAACAGTGCAGCAGATACCACCTACAGCCCATGAAGGACTACCTACCAGAGCAGGTGGATGCCTGAAGGAGGCTGTGTCCCCATGGGAAGCCCATACGGGGGCAGGTTTGCTGTCAGGACTTATGACCACCCCCACTGGAGCAGTCTGTTCCTGAAGGACTGCACCCTGCAGAAGGGACCCCATCCTATAGCAGTTCATGAAGAACTGCAGCCTGTGGGAAGGACTCACTTTGGAGAAGTTCATGAAGGTTTGTATTCCATGGGTGGGGCCCCACACTGGAGCGTGACGAGTCCTCCTCCTGAGGAGGGAAGGCAGAAACAATGTGTGATGAACTGACCACAATCCCCATTCTCTGTCTCCTGTGCTGCTGGGGGAGAGAAGGCAGAGGAAATCAGGAGTAAAGCTGAACCTGAGAAGAAACAAAGGGTGGGAGGAAGGTGGTTTAAGATTTTATTTCTCATTATCCTGTTCTGATTTGATTGGTAATAAATTAAACTAATTTCTTCAAGTTGAGTCTATTTTGCCCATGACAACAGTAATTGCTGAGTGATATCTCTCTAACCTTATCTCAACCCATGAGTCTTTTGTTCTATTTTCTCTCCCCTGTCTGGCTGAGGAAGGAGTTGATACAGCAGCTTTGGTGGGCACCTGGTGTCCAGCCAATGTCAAACCACCACAGCACCTCAGGCAAGTGCTGAGAAACCTATTAAATAACCATCTTACAAATCATTGTGTGCCCTGTGCATCATGGGTGCCACAGAATAGAATTTTTTTCTCATTTCAGAGAAGTTCTTTTTGCCACCAGCTCTCACAGTTCCCAGCACATCATCTTTCAGTATTGCTGCAGATCAGTCCCCGAGGTTTGCAGGGAGCCATTCTGTAAACCTGACCTTTGAAAACATTGCACTTCTCTCTGTGTACCCCAACTTCTCCTTCTTCGGGATTATTAATGTGCTATTGTATTCAGATGAAAACCAGTAGAAACAACTATGACTACTTGATTCTTCTCAGGTCGCTTTGCTGTAAACAGCAGCTGCCATCTGACTGGTGTGGCTTTTTGCTCTCATCCAGGAAAGTTTTGAGGATCAGGCAGTATCAGGAAGACAGCCAGGAACAGGACTAGATGCTAATTCAGCTGTGTGGTTGGAAAGGTTCAGTGAATTGTTTTCTTCTTTTTGTTTTTTCTCTGCCAGCAGTTATTAAACTTCTCAAGTAACGGCTGCAAACCCCAGGAGGCTTCCAGGTGAAAATCATTGAAGCTTTTCCCTTACAGGCCTGATGTGGAGAGAGCCAGCATGTGTGCAAACTCAAATTCCCAGAGCTCTGCAATTTGGCTTAACCTTGGCTGGGCTGCAGGGGTGTGTGGCAGCAGCCCAGCCATCTGTTTCAGCAGGGCGTTCAGCTCTGGTGCGCTCTTCTCCGCACTCTGATTAATTGCAGCTGTGTACAAATTAGTTTTCTCAAAAAGCTATTTATCGCCCTCAAATTAATCACATAGGCATTAAATGTCAAACAAACAAACAGACAGACAAAATAAGAGCAATAACATAAATGTCCAGCTTGGAGAGCTGGTTTCATCTTGGACTTGTGGCAACAGTGCACAATGAGCGATAGCAGGCCTTCCTGATGAGTCAGTAGCTGCTGGTCTCTTCTGTCAGTAGTTAATTAAAGCCCCAGCATGGTGCTATAAGCACCAAGTCAAGAAAATTGATTTTAGCAGTTTTAAAATCATCAACATTAAAGCAGAAATCACATGGGCTTGTGGTTGTGGTATGTCTCACACTAGTCTCTTTTGAGGCTATCATCCATAATGTAATGGCACATGTGGGAGGACCTTTTATTCTGACCTTTGAAGAATAACTTATAATAGCAATGGCATTTGCACAGTCACTGTTCTTTTGTATTTAAGATGCACTTTAGCAGTAATACCTAAAGGATATTAGTCATCTTCTAGTGATTATGTAGAAGAGTATGTATTAAAAAGAAAATCAGGTTTCAAACATAGCTCTCTTCCCAGATTTCACCTGTTGTTTTTTTTCTGAAATGGCAGGATTTTTAAATGCAAAATCGCTTCCTCATAACTCATGGGGGCACCTCTTTTGGGTTCATGTGTTTTGGTAGTGGGGGAGGGCTACAGGGGTGGCTTCTGTGAGAAGCTGCTAGAAGCTGCCCCCATGTCTGATAAAGCAAATGCCAGCTGGATCCAAGATGGACCCCCTGCTGGCCAGGGTTGAGCCCATCAGTGACAGTGGTTGTGCCTTGGGGATAACAGATTTAAGAAGGGGAGAGAAAACCCTGCCCAGTTGCAGCTGGAGAGAGGAGTGAGAATATGTGAGAGAAATAATGGTGCAAACATCAAGGTCAGTGAAGATGGAGGGAAGGAGGTGCTCCAGGCACCAGAGCAGAAATTTCCCTGCAGCCCATGGTGAGGCAGGTTGTCACTGTGCAACCCATGGAGGTTAACAGTGCAGCAGATACCACCTACAGCCCATGAAGGACTACCTACCAGAGCAGGTGGATGCCTGAAGGAGGCTGTGTCCCCATGGGAAGCCCATACGGGGGCAGGTTTGCTGTCAGGACTTATGACCACCCCCACTGGAGCAGTCTGTTCCTGAAGGACTGCACCCTGCAGAAGGGACCCCATCCTATAGCAGTTCATGAAGAACTGCAGCCTGTGGGAAGGACTCACTTTGGAGAAGTTCATGAAGGTTTGTATTCCATGGGTGGGGCCCCACACTGGAGCGTGACGAGTCCTCCTCCTGAGGAGGGAAGGCAGAAACAATGTGTGATGAACTGACCACAATCCCCATTCTCTGTCTCCTGTGCTGCTGGGGGAGAGAAGGCAGAGGAAATCAGGAGTAAAGCTGAACCTGAGAAGAAACAAAGGGTGGGAGGAAGGTGGTTTAAGATTTTATTTCTCATTATCCTGTTCTGATTTGATTGGTAATAAATTAAACTAATTTCTTCAAGTTGAGTCTATTTTGCCCATGACAACAGTAATTGCTGAGTGATATCTCTCTAACCTTATCTCAACCCATGAGTCTTTTGTTCTATTTTCTCTCCCCTGTCTGGCTGAGGAAGGAGTTGATACAGCAGCTTTGGTGGGCACCTGGTGTCCAGCCAATGTCAAACCACCACAGCACCTCAGGCAAGTGCTGAGAAACCTATTAAATAACCATCTTACAAATCATTGTGTGCCCTGTGCATCATGGGTGCCACAGAATAGAATTTTTTTCTCATTTCAGAGAAGTTCTTTTTGCCACCAGCTCTCACAGTTCCCAGCACATCATCTTTCAGTATTGCTGCAGATCAGTCCCCGAGGTTTGCAGGGAGCCATTCTGTAAACCTGACCTTTGAAAACATTGCACTTCTCTCTGTGTACCCCAACTTCTCCTTCTTCGGGATTATTAATGTGCTATTGTATTCAGATGAAAACCAGTAGAAACAACTATGACTACTTGATTCTTCTCAGGTCGCTTTGCTGTAAACAGCAGCTGCCATCTGACTGGTGTGGCTTTTTGCTCTCATCCAGGAAAGTTTTGAGGATCAGGCAGTATCAGGAAGACAGCCAGGAACAGGACTAGATGCTAATTCAGCTGTGTGGTTGGAAAGGTTCAGTGAATTGTTTTCTTCTTTTTGTTTTTTCTCTGCCAGCAGTTATTAAACTTCTCAAGTAACGGCTGCAAACCCCAGGAGGCTTCCAGGTGAAAATCATTGAAGCTTTTCCCTTACAGGCCTGATGTGGAGAGAGCCAGCATGTGTGCAAACTCAAATTCCCAGAGCTCTGCAATTTGGCTTAACCTTGGCTGGGCTGCAGGGGTGTGTGGCAGCAGCCCAGCCATCTGTTTCAGCAGGGCGTTCAGCTCTGGTGCGCTCTTCTCCGCACTCTGATTAATTGCAGCTGTGTACAAATTAGTTTTCTCAAAAAGCTATTTATCGCCCTCAAATTAATCACATAGGCATTAAATGTCAAACAAACAAACAGACAGACAAAATAAGAGCAATAACATAAATGTCCAGCTTGGAGAGCTGGTTTCATCTTGGACTTGTGGCAACAGTGCACAATGAGCGATAGCAGGCCTTCCTGATGAGTCAGTAGCTGCTGGTCTCTTCTGTCAGTAGTTAATTAAAGCCCCAGCATGGTGCTATAAGCACTGGGCTGAAAGAGGCAATGACAGCTACACAGCAGTGGTACCTGTGCTTTTGGAGTCTGAGATAAATGGTGCTTTTCAGTAGTGGCAGAAGACATTACAGTCAGTGCTGCACAGGCAGGTGTGGGCAGTTTTGCACATTCACTGAGCCAACTGCAGTAGAAATGCCATCTTGCTGCATTAACACAGGAGGATGCCCATGCATGAATTCCAGCTGTGAGGCAAGATTTCTTTTAGAGGCACACTCATGAAGTAACATGTGTAATCGTCTTTGGGACCAGAGCTGGCTCAAAGTACAGGCTTGACTGCACCCTGTGTGCTGCCAAGTGCTGTTTAGACTGAGGGTTTCACTGATGTCCTGACTGTTCATATGAGGTTCACACTTGTGAAGTGTGGAATGTGCAGGCCAGTCATGGAAGGAAAGGTCTTACAAGTGTACTATAACAAGGAGCTACAGAAGAAGCCTTTTCAAAGCAGATCTAGTCATATCAGATTTCTCAGTGCCACATCCATCAACTTTTGAACACCTCCAAGGACAGAAGTCGTGTACCATACTGTGATGTAGTGTTCATGCGCAGTGTAAAATATCTGTTCCTTTTCATATGAAAAGGTTTCATTCATCTGAAAATGTGACTTCATGGTCTAATGTGATATAAATATGTCCTAAGACATATCTTGCAGCTGGAAAGTTTTATTTCATTTTATTTTATTGTCTTTTAAAAACAAGTATTGCTCTGCACTTCAGTAAGAATTTCTATTACTGATCTTAAAGCGCTTAAAAAACAGTAACTCATGATGACAGTGTTTTCTTCCCCTAAGATGTATTTAGTTTTCTTTGCTTTAAAGGCAGTGAAACTGAGGCAGAGAAGAGCCTTATGCTGTGCTCCTGGTTTGACAGCAAATGCAATGAAAAGAAAGCATAAAGAAACTAGAACAAGCATAAAGAAACTAGAAAGTCTGAATCCATCTTCTTCGAGGCTTATAGTTTTCTTTCAAAACAACAAAAAAAATACCTTGGGACATGCTCAGCATGCACACAAACACCACACACAGAATGTATTTCAATAAATTGTGTTTTTTTCTCTGAAGTTTGAAACTTAAAAAGATGCTCAGTATGCTAGCTCTTTTATAATTCTACTTTCTACAGAGAACATACACTAGAGATAGTTTGATAGTTCCCCATCATTATTAAAGTTGAATATTCATTCTATACAAAAGACTGCAAAATTAACAATACATTACAATTACATGTGCCCTCAAATGGGAACACAGACTTATTACTTGTTTCAAGTGAAATAATTACTTAGAGAAGTGACACATTGATTACTAATTTTTCAAGAAGTTATTATGCCTTACTATTTGAAAAACATGGACTTGAAGTAAGAAATATAATTCTTCCTAGGAGTTGCTCAATTTGACACATTATTTTTACTCAAATAATTGCTTCGTTAGAGCTAAAATGTGCTAAAAAAGCTTGAGTTTACTTCGCTAGTGCTACATAATAAAGGAACTCGTATTAATAATAATTATAAAACTAATAGTCTGCTGAGAATGAACTCCTGTTTTTAGTGGCTATCACAAAAATAACATTTAAAACTTTTGATCAGTTCGAACCACTCTATATACTGGTTGAATCCAGAGGCACATGATGCAAACACAGTAGCTTTTTGTTATATTTTTTTAATTAGTTTTTTTAGATGCTGTTAGGTGGGTGAAAACTCCAGTCATTTGGAGGTTATATGCACAATGTGGGAGGTACAGTCGCATCCTTGCAAACTTTGCAGATCTCTAAGTCTTGCATCTCCACTGGAAGGATTCACAGCACTATCCCCATCTGAGTTTTGGCCACTAAGATATGAATGGGAAAGTGATAGACCCCAAAAGTGGAGATGAGACAGAGATGAATTAGGTCTGCCCCACCAGTATAATGCAGAATCTCATCATGAGCTCCAGGAGAAAAGCAATGTGCCTTAAGATGGCACTGGTGATTCCCAGTTTCGTACTATGAAATTAGATCATGCTGCATGATATTTCATTAGTAGGAAGCAGAGTAACTACTAGGAAGACCTCCTAGTGGGCTGTCTGGAGTCATTCCCAATGAGTATGGAGTCATACCCCCTTTCTGCTTTCCAAGACATTGTGATTACTATTATTGTTGTTATTGTGAGCTCGGGTGATCTGGTAATGGGATTAATATAACTGAGAGAGAGATACCAAGGCCCGTACCAGTTATTTCTCTCGATTAGTTGGTAGGAGATTATTCTTGTTTGTGAAAGATGTATTCATTTGATTAGAGGGTGTTTGAGGTTAAAAAGAAATACTTTTTTTTTTTTTGCATGCAGCAAAGGTAATTTTCTCATTTTCTTTAAATAGTTTGGAGTTTGTGACAGTCACTGCTGTTGCATCTCTTCATCATCCAAACAGATGTATATTCTGCCGAATTATTGTTACCTACATCAAACAACAGGGGCTTTTTTTGTGGGTTTTGTTGTGGGTTTTGCATTTGGTTTGTTTTTTGGTTTGGTTTTTTTTGTGGGTTTTTTTCCTAAGGCAAGAGTCAAGAGTGGCACCAGAGCAGCAGATACCTTCATGGAGGAGTTCTGACATGCTCACATAAGAACACTTGATTTCCAGACTTGCAGATTCCTAATTTGAGTCCCAATTCAGGAGTAAGGTGTAGCTAGCACCTAAAATAGAAATTTGGTTTGTTTTGCTGGAAGACACTGTCATTTCTACTGTACAAGAGATGCCTTTGAAAATCCATTCAGTAATAAGAAAGCTAGCAGAGTGGCATAGTAGAAAATAAGTTTTCTTCCAGTATCTGTTTGACTGAAGGATGTAATACTTCCATTAGGGACCGTATGGAATATTTATACTCATGAAAATATTAAACTCTAGGTTCGAAGTTCATGACCAGCTTGTATCTCTGAAATATAAAGATCTGGCTTCATCATTTTATATCAGATACAGCCTAAGGAACTACAAAGGACCCAGAGTCCTTTTCTATTCATGTCTGCTTTTCAGAAGCTGTTCTGTGGGGCATTACTTGGAAGTGGAGAAGCAAGGAAAGCCTTATGAAAAGAGAGTGTGTGTTATTACTGAAGACAGAAGAGAGAAGTTATCTTTCAGTAGGGGAACTGTGAGCAAGCTGATCTGTGAATGACAGTGTTTTCTAGAAATCAAAATATTCTCACAGTTTTGCCCTGATGTGGTGACACACAGTTGTTTCATTCAGTCAGGTTGACTTTTGCCTGAAACAAGATTATGCCCATCCCACCAGAGATATTGCAATAAAGATTTCTAATAAACCTCCCATTTCTGCTCTGTTTCACCGCTGTTCTCTTGCCCGAGCAAAGGCCACCAGTGGCAAAATGAAGTGAGACAAAGAGATGCCTTGGCACATAGGCAGAGAGCTGAACTGCCACTAGGGATATCTTCTGCAACATTAGCATGGTTTTCACACACGTCCTGCCATGTTAATTGAAAGATCTTTAATTTGCATGTGGGAATTATCTGATTGACTCTTTTTCCATGAACCCTCTTTATAATTATGCAAATGGTCCAGTGCAAGGGAGAAACAAGTCATTTTATTAACTTCAAAAGCAGCGTGTTTAAAATAAAGATGCCAGTGACAAAACTTGCGGATGATGTGCAAAGCACTAGCAACAGGTCTGAGAAACGTATGCTTTGGTTGCTAGAGGACCAACTGAAGATCTTTTTCTTATTTCAGATTCTACTTAGAATGCTTCTTTTCAGGTACAAGGGCAGTGAACGAACATCCATTATACTACTCTAAACTGATGCTATCTCACTTCTGGTCAAAGTTTCTTCTCAGCTCTCTTTACGCATCTTCCTAAGGATAGTCAGCATGGCTTGCTTTCAACAAGAGACACTTCATATTCTGAAATAAGGCAATCACTTCATCCAGAGCTGGCTCTCCTCCAGCTGGTTTGTGTGAAACATTCTGGCTTGAGTAGCTGCTTTCAGTGGCTATCAGAGAGTTTAGTTGAGAATTATGGTCAGGAAGTCATCTTCTAAGAACTCTCACCTTTTATTTTCTCCTGAAAACACCCACTTGAGAGTTTGGGATTTTATGAGAAGAAGAAATTTTTCAAATTAAAAAAAACCAAAACACAAAAAACCACCAACAGAAAACCACAACAAAATAAAAAATCCCTTTTTTTCCTTGCTCACTCTTT
>NW_009952694.1:7464464-7482198 GCF_000747805.2 Chaetura pelagica
TCTTTCCATTCCCCCTTTTTCTTTTTACTGTTATTCTATTCTAATTTTTCTAATCCCCTTTACTTGCTAGGCCAAAAGGAAAAAAATCTTCTGAGAAATGGATTTTCCCTTCAGGGTAATGCAGACTTCAAAAGAAAAATCAGTCATTTCAAGAGCAGAAAAAAAAAGTTTAATCATCAAGAGCCATAATTACTTTCTAAATATTAGCATGGCAGATAAGGATAGCAGAATTGAAATGGAAAGTGGAGCTTTCTCAGTTATTCATTATATTTGACTTGTAAGTTTGGAATTTCTAAGGACTTACTCTGTATTGGATCTGTGTAGTGTAGTTACCATAACTGATAATGTATCAAGACAGTTATCAGTTCCAGTTCTTGTGTTTCTTCGGAGATAAATGATGGCAGTTTGAAAAGTAACTGCCTTTTTATCACAGCTTTATCTTTACATTTCCTTCTGTACTCAGGGAAAGCACACATTTCTGTTTCCAGCCATTTTGTAGATGCCCCACTTCAGATTCATTCAAGAGTATTCGGGCTGCTCCTTAAACCTCGTTGCATTTAAGCCACTAGAAATCCCTTCCTTAACAGCTGGTTTCAATTTTTTTTTTGTAGTCTCTGAATACCAACCTGGTTAAAAACCAGTAGCAAACCCAGTTTTCTATCTAAGAGAACATAATTAGCTGCATTTCTCTCCTTGTGGAAATAAACAGCTCTTAAACCTCTTCACACAAATGTAACCACCATTTTACTGCAGCAGGATTATTCTTTGAAGTGTTTTATTGAAAAAAATTCTCCCTCTGAGTTTGTTTAGTACTGTTTTGAAGTGTATCTGTTCATGTTCCAGAATGACTGATAGAACTTGGCACGGGTACAGAGAAGGTTTCGAAGGACAAGGTTGTGAATGGAGAGTCAGTCTTAGGAGGTTTATTACAATTTCTTTAGCTTGCATGCTGAAGGAATGAAGGAGATGTGGTTACTCTCTGAAACTGTATGGTGTTTACAAAGAGGAAGCTAGAGAAAAAAATACTTAAACTAAAGGGTTTTATGGCTCAAAATGGCCAGTACCCTACTGGTGCACCAACTGTGAATGTTTGGAAGTTAGAAGAGGGTTCCTATCCAAAAGAGGAGTTCTCTGGATGAAGAGGTCCAGGAGAATGTTTATTGATGGTGCTTTTTTTTTATTTTTTATGATGTTGAGCTGAAGTAGCTGACTATTAGCTCTTATGCTTTCAGAAGTTCCTTGTCGTTTTTCAGTGATTTGTTTACAAGTCTGCACCTGCTGCCATTCTGCCATTTTAGTCCTGTATTAATGATAATTTCATAGAGATACAGAGCACTGCTTTCTCACAGCTCTGCTGAGTTTCAGTGTGATTATCAACTATTAGGTAGTGCAGCTGAGCAAGAGGCTGTTACAAAAAGATGCAGAGCTCCCTGTGACAGACAGTAGTAAAAAACTCACTGGTAAAAATACAAGATAAGACCTTTTGTTCATTTGGCTAATGACATCATATGAGGTCAAATTACCTCACTGATTAGGCAAAGAGTCAGCCATTCCATTTAAAGTTAATTTTCTCTTTCTGAACCAGAGAAATAATCATGAGGAAGAAAGGAGAATTTTCCTAAATGCAGCACTCCAAAAAACCCATATACTGACTGCTGATTGGGTTGAAGTGATAGGCACTCCTGTTTTTGCAAAATAAGGAAGGATTTTATGTTCAAGTTTCAAAAAGTTTATAGCTCAGCTTCTGAAGGCTAGAAAGAAAATAAGAAAAATCATGAGCTCCTCGAAGACATTACTTGAGGCAAAACTCTCAATACTGACATTGGCTGTTACAGAAATGCATTAAAAACTATTAGGTGGATTTGCTAGTATAGCTGGATGTCTTGTTCAGTAATATCTGGAGGTAAAACCTTGGAGAAGAATTTTGGGGCAATCAGTCACTGTTGGACTTCACAGCTCCTTTCCAGCTGGGTTGGATGGGAGAGGAAGGGGCTTGAAGTTTTATCTTTCAGAAACTAAAGATGATGTTAGAGCTAGTCAGAGCACAAACAGGGAATCTGGGGCTTGGCCAACCATGTTATTTGAGGACAAATTATCTCAATTATTAGGTAAAGATTAGGCAATGCACTTCAAATGAAAAAAAAGTGCACTTAAAGTGCAGAGACACCTAAAAAGGATAAAAGAATGAGGTATTTTGACAGATCTAGTTACATGAGAGAGAAACTCATCAGCCTGGTGCTGTGCCCTCAGCTGCAGAGTTTGTGGTTTGAAGAGGAGTGAAAAGTGATAGGCAAGATATTGGGCACAGAGTAGCCCATTCAGTTACTCCTTCTCAGAAACGAGGCACAGAAAGTAATATGAAATTAACCACTTAATTAGTATGGGTCGGGTTTCAACATTTGGTACTGATTAATCAGTTTAAGCTGATCACTTTAGTCCTCAAAGAGATCACAACAAAACATTTTTTTGAGAATTTTCCTTCTACTAAGGAGCCTTCTACTTGTTTCAGCCTGCAGAGGTTCACTGCAGATTACAAAGGTACGGAGGGAAAGACAGTGAAAAGGAGCCTTAAGGCACTTCCTCCCCCAAAGCTGTGTGACACCAGCAAATTCCCAATGCTGTGCGCGTTGCAGATGCAGGAGAAAAAACTCATGCAACCATCTTTCTACATGAAAAGTAGGGCTCTGTATACCCAGAGGGATAGCACTACCCCACTCCACAGCTAGTGTATCATTTCTTGTGTTTTCATGTGTGGCATCCAGCTGTGCAAACTTTGATTTGAATTAGATGAGTGTAGTGTACTGTTCAGTGCTTAAGGACATACAAGCTACACTTACTCACAAGCTGAAAAAGAAGGATCTTGCTCTCCGCAGTGTAGAACAGTGAAACAGGCATTATTTTGTACTTAGTCTACCAGTGACATTTTAATTTATGAGCTGAGAACGTGCTGATTGCTGGTTGCAAAAATTGATTTGGTGTTCATCTGATTCAACCCATGTCAGAGTTTGAAAGTAATTATGATAGTGGAGCTGATAGGCAGGCAATTACATTTTTGTTCTCTCTTTTTCTTATTTTTTCTCTGAAGCTGTTCTTGTCAGAAGGCCCTGCAAGCTAAAGAGTATAATCTTTGGCAGTGTAATTCTTTAGATTATTAAGGTATAGTCTCAGTTAGTGCTAAACTTGTACTAACCACTTTCCTAAACTCAACCTTTATTTTTTTATATCTCCCAGGCTAACCAGTTCAAAGAATCTAGTCTTGTTCTGCCCATACTTCCTTCACACCACCACTAATCTTGGCTATAGGTGATACTTCCTCAAGCTGTCCTCCTGATCTCATTCACATTACCCTCTGCTGGTGTCATGCTCTCTGCAAGGTATTAGCATGGTAATGGAAGGGAGTTGTAGAGGATGGTATATGTTCTGTAATGTGTAGGAGGGTGAGAGGCTTTCTTACCACAGCAGGCTGCAATTGGAGCACTGCTCCTGAAAGAAGATGCTGTAGGTTCTTGCACCTAGACTCCTGATGCAAGGGATCCAGGAGGAAATCCTCTACTTTTGACAATTTAGAAGTGTGGATGTCAAGTCTGGATCCTTTTTGCGAGGTTAGCCCTTTCTGGGGGCTTTATCTTCCAAGGTGTCCTGTGGGTGCTTTGCTGTCATGCACATGCTAAATGGTATGTCTGAAATTTAGGTGCAAATAAAAATAAATATTATTATCTGAAAACTGGTACTTTGGTATAATTATCTTTCTGAGATGGTTTTTAAAGAATATTTTGTTTTGTTCCAGCATAGAACAAAAACTAATGCCTTAGTATAATATTTTTTAATGAAACTGAGCTGTTATTCCCTTGTCTGCTGTACTAAATGTGTTGCTTGTTTGCCTAAACAGCAGTACTTGGAATAGGGTCTCTTTCATCCTGTTGATACTACAGTATATAAATAACAGAATCTTGATCTGATTAGAAGCTCTGGGTAATATCATTATTGTTAAAATTCAGGTAATAGCTGTTTTATCTTCCCATATAAGCTGTATGTTCTCTGATAATGTGGAATTTAAGTAAATCTTTCCCCTGTAAATTTAAAAGCCTGTGTTTGAGTAAAGATTGGTATCTCTGCTGATGCTGAAGAGTCATTTAGTTTTCTTCAGAGTCTGAAAGAAGAAGGGATGGCAGAGAAAAACAGTAGTACTGTTGAAAGTAGGAGACCAAAGCCTGTGAGCTTCAGTAATACTGCAAGGGAGTGAGAGCCGCACTAGGAGCAGGAAGACTGTGACAGCTCTGGTCTGAAGGTGGGAGATGAAGACTAAAATCTCCCTTTTGCACATTTGTTTTAGACCCTAGCTAGGAAGGAAATCATAGCATAGGGGGAGAGGTACATGAAGTCTGTGAAAGGTATCTGTTTCCCTCCCAAACTTGTCCATTTATTTCATTTGTTCACTCCTAGTATATTTTTTCTCTCTTTTGCTAAAGCGAATGAGAAATTGCTTTTAATCTATGGTGAGGCATGGAATTGTACGGAAGTTGTATTTTCATTTATGTCCTTAACGTTCACATGCTATACAGAATTTAAACAAACTATGACATAGAATATTATAGGTTACATGCTTTCAGGACAATGACTTCCCTTCCTGCAAAGATTGGCCTACTGGTAAGCACTTAGTCAAGTCCTGCATGGCCTGGCAAGAGTCAATAGCTTCTCTTCCAGGTTTCTGAGCACCGCATTTCACAGAGAATCAGATTCTGTGGTTTGATTAGGGCTATGCTTTTTGGATTTATTTGTGTGCATTCTCTTTGTCTTATAAACTTTAAACCAGGGTAGTTTCCTTAAAACTATGTCATCAGTCCAGAATAAAATATCATATCTCCCCAAATTATACAAATGGCTTGAGGAAAAGAGATTATGGTGGGCAAACACATGCCATAGTTTTTCCCTTTTTGACTATTTTTTGGGCTATGAAGTACAGCTGTGGTTTTCTATTAAGTTCAGGGCTATTCTCATCTTCTAATTTGATTCAGGCAGCATTTTGACATTATAGTTAAGCTTGATTCACTTCACTACATAAATGATACATCTTTTTTTTGCTGGTAGGTGTTCTTTAGAAGGAAACAGGTTGGAACAGATTCTACAGTTTGGATCCCCTTTTGGAATGTATAGGTATACATTCCACCTTCTAATTTAAACATTGAGTTTTCTCTCTGTTCCTGATCTTGTGTGTATCAGGGATTTCTCCAGTCTGTTTTGAGTGATGACGCATCACAGTGTGTTGCTTCTGCCTCCAAGAACCATGAACCTGACAGGCATCACTTGGGCTTACTTTGGTGCCTTCAGCAACAATGGAAAGATGTTGGCTAATTGGACTTGGAATGACTGAGAAATCCAGCATCCTCCCAAATGCTTTCTCACTTCTTTGTAGATACCACTGCCATACAGCACTCAACAGATGGCATTCTGGAGCATCTCAATAATCAATACATTCCTCCTGTTATAGGACCTTTAGTTTAAAAATGGCAAAAACTGAGACCATAATGGAAAAAACGTGTTACTGAGCACTGGTTTATGTATGTGTTTAACCTCCCTGATCATTGAAAATTAGTCTCTATGCTGACAAATGGCCAGACTGGGTTAATTTTAGACATATATTCACATTCAAGAAGGAAAAAATAAAATAAAATATTGGAAATTGTTGGGGAAAAAACTCAAGCTGAAATTATCATTGTGCCACTGTGTAAATCTATGTTGTGTTTTGGTGTCTGCACTGCAGTCAGTTTTGGCCACCAACTCTCAAAAACAAATCCGTGGCAACTAAAAAAGCTGCAAAAGAGATCAGCAGGGATGATCAAAGAAATACAATGGTTTCCACATGAGTAGAGGTTAAATAGGCTGGCATTCTTCAGGCTGAAAAATCGGTAACCAAACAGTGATAAAAGAGGTCTTTAAAATCAAAATGAAGCAGAGAAATTGTGCCTAGGAAATGACTGCTCACTGTTTCTCATGCAACAAAGACTGAGGAATGAAATAAAGCAGGAGCAGACTGAGATCAAACAGGAAGAAATACTTTTACGAAAAAGTGGATGTCAATGCAATTATATTGTAGAAAAAATATAAATAGATTTTAAAAGGTAATATACCAGTTTGTAGTAGAAAAGCTCATTCCAAACTATGAAATACAAAATCTGTGCAGCATAAACAGGCAGGTAGGTATAGCCACGGCCTAACTGATGCTTGCTACTCCAATTAGCATATGTGAGAGAAAAGTATTTCTGTGTGTTTCTCTTGTGTTTGTCTGTGAGCAAACATAAATAACTGGCTAACACCAGAGGCAGAAATCAAGAATTAGATGGAGCTTTAGCTGGTGTGACCACATTTATGCTCTGTTTTCACATGTTCTTAATACACAGTCATTATAAGTATATATTTGCATTTGGAGCACTTGCATCTGTGAGTTCATATGGACAGATATACGCTCAGGCATTTTAAAAATGCTGAAAAAAGGCAAAAATTAAATACAAAAAACATCACTAGATAAATCAAGGAGGTAGTGAACCTCCAACTTTTTCTATAAAATTCACATTGCACAAATTCCCTTCTAAGTGGTAAGGTCTTTTTAAACTGCATCAATATTTCATTAATTAAGTTCATTTTTCTTTCTATCTTTCTTTTGTTTTGTTTAATTAGGATATAGTCATTTACAGCCAAACCTCTGTTCAGCTGCTATAAAATATTCATTTCCAGTTGCAGCTTGATAATGAAACAGTACTCTTCAGCCCATTCAAACTGTTGCAAAGCAAGGCAAATCACCAAAGAGAAAGGAATACATGTATTTAAAAATAATAATAAAAAATAATAATAATTAAAAAAAAAACACGACAATGGATTTCAACATGCTTAGTGCAAACCAGTTTCAGGCAAAGGGAAAGGCTGCCAGCTAGAAAAGCAGTTTCTGTAATACATTGGCAAGGAGGTGGGAAGCCAGTGAATAGAATTTAATGAGTTGACAGCTGTCGAGAGCTCCATGGTGTCAGATTGTAGCATTTGTTTTGATCATTTGAACAATGTGGGTAAGTGGGAGAGTTAGGTACAAGGGATATCATGGGACCAGCCAGGCAATTTGTTCCACTACTTATGAGGTGCTGAGGTTCAAAACTGCCAGGTATTGAGGTTACAGAGCATTTCTCTGCACCTGTTGAAAAAGCTGTGCTTTGTCTTGAAAGCAAGGTTTGCTTTCTGATGGGATGACTACTGGTAGGGCTTTTTTTCTGAGAGTCATTTGCCTTTGGTGATGAATGGTGTTAAGCTGCACTGCTGTTTATTTCTGTGGACATGTGCTGCAGGTTTTCTCCACTGATCAGGAGAATTTACTGGAAGTTCCCTTCCTTCTTATGCAGGAGTCCCAGTTTTTAGGACTGCAGTTATTTCTAGTACTTTATTTCAGTTCAGAAGCATTAAAGAGAACTGAGTATTTCTTAGGTCCCCCCTACCTCAACTCCATTTAACAGTTTGTTACAGCCCTTATGGGATGTCCATTTTGACCATGTGAGTCTTTCTGCCCATAAAATATAAAAAAAATGGATAAAAGCACTGCATCTTTTTTTCTGATGCTTTACTCAGCAGTCTCCTCCAAGTATTCTCACAGCAACTTATAAACATTTGCTTCCCAGAGATACATGTGCATCTTCACTGTCTTAAAAATGAAGGCATAGTGTCCTGACAGGTTAACTGCCCTGTCCAAGGGTCATTGCAAAACAACGGCAGAGGTGTCCTGGCACTCATCTCTTCTGTCTAATTGCACTGTTATGTGAAAAGAAAGATCAGACTGGTTAAAAAAAAAACAACCAACAAAAAAAACCCCCCATTGACTGTAATCTTTTTGTTGCAAATTCCTGACTTAAGTTATTGTAGCTATATGCCTACTAACAACTTCGAAGACAATTACAGGATCTTTTTAGAAGTATTTTGCTTTATGAAGCATTTCAGAGTAATACAGATCTATGCGCTGAAATTCTGTCAACGTCCCTGCAGTGTTCCAGAGTGCAAAAACACACATGCTTTCACTTTACATGCTGCTGCCAGTCACAAGACTGAAATGGATATAACAATGCCAGTTTTTGTCAGCTTAGCTTGCAACACTCAGAGGTGATGTAAAGCTGCCAGCAAACGCCCTTCTAATGTCAGCATTGCTGGATCTAAAAGGAGCAGCTCTGTTAACCTGGATATGCTGGCATGACTGTAACGCCAGCAAGCTCTCCAGTTTGTAGCACCTAAGTCTGAAAATTAAGTGGTAAAATGCCAGAGGGCATCACCTTTTAATGTCAGTGTCTTCTATGGCTTGTTTCTGGATAGCACAAGTGAAGCTACAATAATGATACCACAGAGAAAGGAATTTTAAGTGAACTTGATTCCTCCCAGGAGAGACTAGAAACATACCATCATACCAAAGCTGGTTTTGTAGCTGTTATAGCAAGAGAGCATCAAATTTTGTTGTAGAACAAGGATGGTCAAATTCTTAAAAGGCCAAAACTGATATAGCAAGAAATCCATGCATACACTTTTGTCCGTCTATTCAGTGCCTGGAATACTTTAGATATGGGGGCAAATACCTCTTCTACATTTTGGCTCCATCCAGGTAAAGGTGTTCTGTTTTATGCATTGCTAAAACGGAGGTTAAATTCTCTGTGGGCTTATAATTGGTTGTATAAAATCTGGAAGGCCTGAGTATTGCTAAAGGCCTTTAATGGATGTTGCATAAAATCAGGCATAGTTTCTTTTGTGATTTCCACTGTTGCCAACATGATAATTAGAATTTACAAGAGAAAGACTTTCTCAGAGTGCTGCCTTGAATTAAGTGTCTCGCTCACATTCATTAAACAGGAGCTTCTTTGTTTCATGCTGGTCATGAATTTCATGCTCTCTTACAATCTGTATGGGAGATGTCATAAATGTTATATTGCAACTAATTAAGTTTAGAGACAAGTTTACTAACACTGGAGGATGTGTTCTCATGGATCTGGAGCTTCATGTCCTCTTCTTCTGACAGTGCTCCTTCGGATACCTGTTTCCTGGCATCTCCAGGCTTTGGCCATAGAAATCTGAAGGATGCAATATAAAAATGTCACAGTATTTTATGCTTTGATAGAATTGCAGAGAAACAGAAAGCCTCTTCACTTGGTGTGGGGTGGGTTTGTTGTTTTCGCTTTAAACAGGTAGGACTATAGATGTTCTCAGCATGTTCCCCATGGTGTTTAAAGCTGCCTGAATTCCTTTGTCTAGCTCTCTTGCTGCTAAGTGCATTCCAGCTGAGCATCTATTGGGCCATTAAAGCTAACTTTGTTCCTTTTTTTTCATTTTACGAAAACACAAAAGATTGATTTGCCTTTACTACAGTTAATCAAACTCAATAGAGAGCTAAATAAATAAGCAAGGAAAATGGCCTTCTTATCCATCATGGAGAGCAAATGTTCTGATTAGGCAGAGGCTGCAGAGAAACCCAGCAGGGATAAGTGATCACCATGTTTGTTGTGCATGGGAGTCTCCCTTCCGAATGGCAGAATTTTCTTCCATGACAACCATTTGCAGCTCAGACCATTAGATGTGGCATTTAGGTGAAGTTCAGTTCAAATTTGATGGGATCCCAGGAGGCATTTGTTATGTTCATCTGCTTAGGACCTTGAAGTTTACCTGGCTTCATCAGTATTTGATGTACAAAGTACGTTTTTTAAGCTGATGGGTGTGTGTTTGATGGGACCGTTTTGTAGATCTCTTTCCTTGTTTAAGCTAAGATTACCTAAGTTTCTCCCTGTGATTCCTGTTGGTGGTGGGAATTATTTGGGTTGCTTACGTTTTTGTTACTTGGGTTTGTTTTTTTTTTGCTAAAATGTAGTGTGAAGTCAGTTCTCTGTCCCCCCAGTAAAGTTCTTAGTGTATTCACATATCAAAAAGAAAGAAAAAAAAGTCAGTGATAGAAAAGCATTATTTTTGAGCATCAGATACTTGGCAGAGGTATTCCTGGGTGGAATAATGTCTAGAACCATCTAACTTAATTTTTATTAGATTTAACTCTGGCAATGTTAATATGTTATTAAGTTAATTATAATATATACCTTCTGTTGTGTATAGAGTTGTTTCTGTACTAGCTGCTAACAATCATTTATATCCTGTACTAAGAGAGGAGGGACTTGTTGTTTAGAGGCTGTCACTGTTCCCGGGAAATCTGTTCTACCAAAGCTGCCTTTGTGACCTTCTTTGTGTTTATGAACTTTCTTATTGTTTATAAACTAGAATTATTTATGGCTTTTTTATTTTTAGCAGGTATGCTGTGTATATGCTTATATATAGGTAGTTAGTGGCTATTTTCCTTTCTTAACTATTCTGTATATATATATGTATATATATATATATGTTATTCAGGGAGCAGTTCTAGGTGCTGATATGTACCTCATAGGCCAGAGTTCATTCTACATCAATATGATCATCATTATATTTATTCTGCATTTAAATGTGTGGGACAACTCTCTTCCCCTTGTGAGATAATGTGTGAATCTTTTGAGTAATGGTATTTAAATGCCATTTTCTAAGTGTGTGTTAATGTGTGGAGAGAAGGAGGAATATTTGTCTGGAAAGAGTAGTGGAGTACGTTAATGCATATATTCAAAGATAGATGTTTATCTTATTGGATTCAGAGGTACTTAACAATAATTGCAGAAGTTGTTTTAAGGCACATTTGTTCAGAGTGATTATGTTTATTGTTACTTTGTGAATAACATACCCCATCACATTAGATTTCAAGTGCCATGGTTTGGATCATAGAACAGGGTATTTTCTCTTTTATTAATTTTACCATTACATACACCAACTTTTTGTGACCTATGTAAAAACGAGTAGTAGAAATTAAAAGAGAAGCAGAGGAGAAGGCAGTGGACTCCCCAAGTTAAGAAAATTATTGCTATTGCTGTGCATTCCCTGGAGTTCACTTACCAATTGTTTTCCATTTGATACTCTGAGGGATGCTGTGGGCTGACGTGGCACTTTGGTGCCCCTCCACCATTGCTTGCTGGGCTGGGCTTTTACAGATTGAGTGCAGCCTATTGGGACATATTAGGACTTGCCATGAGTGATAAAATATGTGAACATGCTCAGATTTTCTCCAGTGAAAGACGTTTGCTGGAAGAAGGTCTCCCATATCTCTTAATTTCTCATTAAGTCTCATTTGGAAGAGATTATGAGAGCCTAGCACTCAGTACTGCAGCAACAGGAGCACTGCTGTAAAAATAGAATGAGGACTTACGTGGTTTCATTAATGAGTGCATAAATAGAAATGCCAGTAAAATTGCTTGTGGGACTGCCTGTTTGCTACATAGTAACCTTACTTTATGGATTTGTTTCTTTTAAATCATGTGTTGGGGGTAGAGTGCAACATGGTGTGCAGATTTTGAGGTTTAAGAGATTGTCATTAAAGCTTCTGTGCTGTACTTATTTCTTGCTTAGAGTGATCCAATCAATAACAGAACAAAATCAAATACAACTCCCTCCCTCCAAGGAAGAAAAGACAAGCTAAATAAAGATGTCCAGGAGAAAATGCCAGCAAACAACATATTGATTTCCAGGAAAGGAGCAAAGTGTAAATGAAAAATATTCTTCTGACACAGTTATTAAGTGCAAGCTAGCATGCAAAGAAAACTCATTTACTCTTACTAGAGGCTGAGTCTTCAAAGGGCAGCTAATTCATATCAGATAATTTGAGTTTCTAGCTTTCTGAAACATAGGCTTCCCTTTACTAAATATAAAGTATTTTTCTTTACATAGGCTTTGTTTTGAGAATGTAAAATGTTTACTAAAATTCTGATTGTATACAAAGTAAGAAGAGGAATTGTTTTCTCCCCTTTTTATAGCAGTACAAACAGAAGCATGAGCAAAGGAGGTAATTTTCCTGACGTCAGACAGTGAATTTAAGAGAATATCAAGAATAAAATCAAGCAACATGAGGGCTCTGATTCAGCGTCCTTGGCAACTGGGACTGGGGCAATATAAGAAGTTACTGCTCCCTAGCGGTCTGCCCTGCCCTTCTGCTGGGGAAGTAGATAATGTGTAGTTCATAGCCCAGTAGATTGGTAAAATTGTTTCTGTGGCAGTGGAAGTTAATACATCAGATTGTGCACATCAGGGACTGGGTCCTCACCAGCAGGGTGCTAAATTCTGGCAGCAGGCTGGCTTTTTCCTATATACATACATACCTACCTCTGAAAATCTTTATTCAGCTTTTGCTTTCTGTGTCCTGCTTCAAGCAGATGCTGAGGAGACAGGAAGGTTGAAGTGCATTTGACTAGTTGTCAGTTCTTCTGAAAGGGGATCACAACACAGGGGGGACCACTCTGTAACTATTTTCAGAGCATTTCTTAAAAGAAATATCTTCCATCTGAAGACTCTCAGACAAGCATTGGGAAAAAAACACTGTGTTAATTGATGTGGTTTTCAGAAAGTCAAACTCCTAATCAGTGCCTGAATTTCAGCATTTTTGTCCTTCCAGCAGCTCTCACTGATTTCAGAGTGGGAGTTGCTGTGGCTTCAGCTGTAATGGTTTGATTTTTAAGATTAAGTTATTTAGTTAGTGGCAGCATCTCTAGTGTACCTTTCTTCTGGAGTTAAATCCAGCATTACCACCATCTGCATAACAGGGGTTATGCTTAAAACAGAGGGCTGATGGCTTTGACTCCAACTGACCCGTTCGTTTCAATACAAAATAAAAAGAAAGGGAAGGGGAACAAGTCATGTCAAATGATGAAGAGGATGCTCAGCATGAATATTCCTCCTGTGTGGTTACTCTGAGAGGCACTGTATTGAAATAATGACTTCAATGTACAGGCACACAACTTTCATCTTCAAAGCGCTACTTTGGAAGCAGGCAAATGCATGTGGAAAGGAGCAGTTTGTTGATAAGGGTGGGAAAAAGAGTATACACTTACGCCAAAGCTGTATCTTTTGTGCTTAAGCTAAGGAATTATATTTCACAGTCCAGTCCAAAACTCTCACAAATCTTGAGGGTTACACTGAATAGTTTGGAAAAGACTTGCTGTAGTCTTTCACTACATCAAGAAGAAAAGAGCACTTTTCTATTGGGAAAGGAAAGAAACAGAGAAGAAAGTGACTCCGTGTGCATATGTAATCAATAAACAACCAATCTAGATTCCTAGAGATGAAATTGTATTTATTTATTTAGCTCCTAAATAGTATGTAATTTCTTCAGGCCAAGAAATAAATTGAAGGGATTTAGAAGGATTTGCTTATCAGCAGAACACCACGCAGCATTACGTTCCTTCTGCTTATGGGAAGGTACATTGAAGTTGGGTTAAGCTGCTGTGGTTCAATACTTCTCTTTCCCCTGTCAGGGTCCCTTGAACAACAAATGGATTAATCCTCCCCACTTCCCTTTCTCCCCTCTTTGCCCTCCCTTCCCTTTCTCTCTCTGCTCACAACCTGCACAACATGATTACCCTTCCCACTGCCAACAGAGACAAAAGGCAAAAAGATGATTTTTCCCCATTGTCTTTGCACAGCTTAGGCACAAAACAAAGTCCCTGAAATTTGGCATCAAACCTGGTCAAGAAGAGTCAGGCTTTTCTGTCTTAATGAACTATTGATTCTATTGAGACAGGCTTTTGATTTTCAGAGGACTAATTCAACTTTCAAGGCTTTTTTCAAACATGACTGCCCGTGACTGAATTGGCACACAATTGGGGGGATTATTTTTTTTTTCTTTCTCTTACTTAACTGGCTAGTTACTTAATCTCGTCTGTCATAGTAATGGACAAGTGCCTGATTTTTTTAGGGGGTAGCTCTCTCATGATCCCTATTTCATTATATAGTTGACAGCAAATCAACTTCTGTGTCCAGTGAGGAACACACAGCCAGGAAATGCACTTTTGCTAGCCTACTGTTGAAGGGTACCTGTCTGCTCCTACCAACTCCCAGGCCGACCAGGGAACATGGATTTCTTCCCATGATCTGAAAAGGTCTACAGTAGCAATATCTTCTTGCTCCATGTACAAATAGCTGAAAGGCTGTGCTGGATTGCTGTACTGCCTCTTTGGGATGACAGAGAGAATTGCATAATCATGTGTTTATATATTATTATATATTTTTATATATTATATGTTATATTATTATACATTGGATAAATACTGAATTGATTTAGAGTGAATTAGCTTGGACTGAAGATAGGTGGAGTGAGTCCTTCCCCACTAGGATATATACATATCACTGTTTGACTCAGGTTGACAACAATACTCTCAATCCCCTCCCCCTCCCACCCCGGTAGGGAAGGACAGAGAGAAAAAAAGAGAGAGACTTGGCTGGATTGAAAACTAAACTACACAGCTTTAATTAAACACTAATGATATAAGAAAATATATACAATTGCATACAAATATGTTCAGATATGTGCAAAAGCCTCTCTCCTGCCCACACACCCAGCAGCTCCCACAGCATCTCCTGAGCTGGGAACAGTCCTGAGAAATTCTGGAGCTGCTGAAGAAAGCAGAGAGTGATGAGGGTCAGGAGAGCTCGAGCCTGGGTGTCGACGGTGGTGGATGGATGGAGTCCTCCCTGGACACCAGCCATGGACGGAAGAGAAGGGAAGAAGAAACAGCAGGAAGGAAGTTGTCTTCTGTGATCTCTGATCTTCCTCTGAGCTTATGTAGGTACATGGAATGGAATATCTCTGGCCAGTTTTGCTGTCTGTCTAACTCAGCCTCCTGGGGGGGGGGGGCATAGACCTGAATAGTTTGGAAAAGACTTGCTGTAGTCTTTCACTACATCAAGAAGAAAAGAGCACTTTTCTATTGGGAAAGGAAAGAAACAGAGAAGAAAGTGACTCCGTGTGCATATGTAATCAATAAACAACCAATCTAGATTCCTAGAGATGAAATTGTATTTATTTATTTAGCTCCTAAATAGTATGTAATTTCTTCAGGCCAAGAAATAAATTGAAGGGATTTAGAAGGATTTGCTTATCAGCAGAACACCACGCAGCATTACGTTCCTTCTGCTTATGGGAAGGTACATTGAAGTTGGGTTAAGCTGCTGTGGTTCAATACTTCTCTTTCCCCTGTCAGGGTCCCTTGAACAACAAATGGATTAATCCTCCCCACTTCCCTTTCTCCCCTCTTTGCCCTCCCTTCCCTTTCTCTCTCTGCTCACAACCTGCACAACATGATTACCCTTCCCACTGCCAACAGAGACAAAAGGCAAAAAGATGATTTTTCCCCATTGTCTTTGCACAGCTTAGGCACAAAACAAAGTCCCTGAAATTTGGCATCAAACCTGGTCAAGAAGAGTCAGGCTTTTCTGTCTTAATGAACTATTGATTCTATTGAGACAGGCTTTTGATTTTCAGAGGACTAATTCAACTTTCAAGGCTTTTTTCAAACATGACTGCCCGTGACTGAATTGGCACACAATTGGGGGGATTATTTTTTTTTTCTTTCTCTTACTTAACTGGCTAGTTACTTAATCTCGTCTGTCATAGTAATGGACAAGTGCCTGATTTTTTTAGGGGGTAGCTCTCTCATGATCCCTATTTCATTATATAGTTGACAGCAAATCAACTTCTGTGTCCAGTGAGGAACACACAGCCAGGAAATGCACTTTTGCTAGCCTACTGTTGAAGGGTACCTGTCTGCTCCTACCAACTCCCAGGCCGACCAGGGAACATGGATTTCTTCCCATGATCTGAAAAGGTCTACAGTAGCAATATCTTCTTGCTCCATGTACAAATAGCTGAAAGGCTGTGCTGGATTGCTGTACTGCCTCTTTGGGATGACAGAGAGAATTGCATAATCATGTGTTTATATATTATTATATATTTTTATATATTATATGTTATATTATTATACATTGGATAAATACTGAATTGATTTAGAGTGAATTAGCTTGGACTGAAGATAGGTGGAGTGAGTCCTTCCCCACTAGGATATATACATATCACTGTTTGACTCAGGTTGACAACAATACTCTCAATCCCCTCCCCCTCCCACCCCGGTAGGGGAAGAGAGGGAGAAATAGAGAGAGATTTTGCTGGATTGAAAACTAAGCTACACAGCTTTAATTAAACACCAATGATAAAAGAAAACGTATACAATTATATACAAATGTGTTCAAGTGTGTGCAAAAACCGCCTTGCCTCCTCCCACCCCCAGCAATTCCCACAGCATCTCCTTAGCTGAAAACAGTCCTGAAAAATCCTGGAGCTGCCGAAGAAAGTGTAGAGTTGTGAGGGTCAGGAGAGCTTGAGCCTAGGGGTCGACAGTGATGGATGGGCGGAGTCCTCCCCAGACGCCGGCCATGGACAGAAGAGATGGGAAGAAGAAGAAGCAGGAAGGAAGTTGTCTTCTGTGATCTCTGACCTTCCTCTGAGCTTACTTAGATATATGGAATGGAATATCTCTGCCCAATTTTGCTGTCTGTCTAACTCAGCCTCCTATGGGGGGGTCATAGATCTCCCTGTAGTGTCTGAGCCAGCAGGGCAAAGGTGTGATCTTGAAGTCCCAGCTGGAGACTTTTCAGGTACTGGAAGGCCACAATAAGGTCTCCCCAGAGCCTTCTCTTCTCCAGACTGAATAGCCCCAACTCCCTGAGCCTGTCTTTATAGCAGAGATGCTCCAGCCCTTTGATCATTTTCTTGGCCCTTCTCTGGACCCTCTCCAACAGCTGCATGCCTTTCCTATGATGAGAGCTCCAGAGCTGTACACAGTAACCGATAATAGATCCAGAACCCTCCATAAAAGCTTATAGAGTCCCAAATTACAACTTATTTTAAAATACCTCATTATGATTTTCATAAAATTTCTAATATTTTCCTATTTGTATGCAGATTCTTTCTATCGGTATGTGGTAGCTTGAATTTGTCCTGGTTGAGTGTCTCAGATCTGCTATACTGCAATGAACTCCAGGGTATTTTGCAAATAAAGATTAAAAAGAAAGGGAGAAACAAATATAATGTGTAGAAGGACAGATGAAGGATTCCCATTTAATTAGAATGGTGTGAACAGAATACAAGTTCGTTAAAAAGTCCAGTTATCACAGTACATAAGGTTGAGGTATTCAAGCTAGAAATTATTCCTAATGAGAGAGACGCTTCATCTGGTGTCTTCTTTTGACGAGGCAGCAAATACCTTGAGCCTGCTCTTGGCTGTCCCAGTTTTTGAAAGTTCCACCACCCATTGCCTTCAGGGTAGCCTTCAACAAACCATTGTACCTTTCAACTTTCCCTGAGGCTTGTGCATAGTATGGGATATGGTAGATCCACTCAATACCATGTTCTTTAGCCCAGTCAGTGACAAGACTGTTCTTGAAATGAGTCCCATTGTCTGACTCAATTCTTTCTGGAGTACCATGTCTCCACAAAATTTGTTTCTCAAGACCCAGGATAGTATTCCTGGCTGTGGCATGAGGCACAGGATATGTCTCCAACCATCCTGTACTTGTTTCCACCATTGTAAGCACATAGCGCTTACCCTGGCGGCTCTGAGGCAGTGTGATGTAGTCAATTTGCCAGGCCTCACCAAACCTGTACTTTGACCACCTCCCCTCATACCACAAAGGGTTCAACCGTTTTGCCTGCTTAATTGCAGCACATGTCTCACAGTCGTGGATCACCTGTGCAATAATGTCCATGGTTAAGTCCACCCCTCGGTCACGAGCCCATTTGTATGTTGCATCTCTGCCCTGATGACCTGAAGCATCA